>NW_003302550.1:22003620-22118640 GCF_000004255.2 Arabidopsis lyrata subsp. lyrata | reverse complement strand
CGTCTTCGAATAAGTAGAGTGGCCCACAGTGTCCCAAGAGTGTTGGGACCATCGGGAGAGACAACGTTGAGCAACTGCGAAAGAAGCCAACGTTGTCTAATATGTTCCTCACAGTGTTTGATTTGACTTTTGATGACATTACACTCCTGTCCACTTGTTGTCTCGAAAGTTCATGCAATGGAAAATTATTAAACAAAACAATTTACTTTTATGTATAAATCCTAGGGAAGAACCGATCAAGCTAAGATCAATGGTTGTGGTTTTAGTACCGTATACTTCTCAAATATACCCGTTGAATAACGGAAATCCGCAAGACGGGGAGGAGACGAAGTCAACCTAGCTGGCAAAGGAGCTAACCCAGCTCCTTTGGTCTTATTTATGGTCATATGTATTTAGCAAAATATGGTATACAAACCGAACCAATCAACAACAAAACCTGGTTTTAAATTGTTGTATATTTCTCAAAAGTCAAAACCTATAATAACCAATGGAACAGAAGAAGCTAATGCAGAGCATACTTACGCTTGGAGTAAAAAGTGATGCAAGCTTCCATTGGCACACCCGAAAACGCATCAGAGCATGGAAAGAAACCTAAAAACCAATAAATTAAACAATAATTAAATCTTAGTGCATGGAAAACGAATCCTATACATACCAAAGTCCGAATCTCAGTGCCTTAGAATGACCTCGATACCAAAAACTTTAAGTTACTACTTCCATATATGTAATATATTAGTTTGGGGAGAGAGATTGGCAACGAAGAGTAATTCCTGAATTTAACAGCCAAGTTTGTTATCCCTAATCTAAAGAGAGGAATACTTAAATTGTATTAACGACAAAAATTAGCCTCCTCTGAAGATTCATCCCTGAAATAAGTCATCTTTCTGACTTTGTGACAACTGTGTTATCAAAAGTTGAGTGTTTCTTCTGAGAAAAGACATATTTGAAAATAATAAGAACATGTACCTCAACAAAATCGGGAGGTACCTCATCTTTTTACAACAAAAAGAAACATACCAAACCATCGATGATTACCTTCTCAAAAGTTGAAACCAAACTTTTTGATTATAAAAATTGATTAGTGGTGAAAATAGTGAAACCATAAATACAAAAAAAAAAAAATCAAATTTGTACATATAAACTATAAGATCACCTGTTTATTCATTGAATTAGGTCCAAATTTTCCATACACCAGTTCACATCGTCCCCTCCATACATCCACCCTACAATAAAAAGAAAAATTAAAATTAGGTAGAAGCAAAAAAAAGTTTGAAAAAAAAGAACAAAAAAACAAAGGTTAGTTATGATCTGAAATTGAATACCATGAGCAAGGTATTTATATTGAATAGGAGGCGGTGCATGATTTAGAGTTTCTAAATTTTTCGACGATAAATACAAAAAAAGAAAAGAAAATTTACATATTTTAATAAGCAAATCACTATCATAATAATAAATATTTGTAAAACTGCCATTTATTCATTGTTATCCATGTTTATTTAAAATAATATTTACTTTTTTCGGTAAAAATATAGAATAATAACAACTATTTTAGATTTACTACTATATCTGATACTATCTTATAAAATATATTAAAATTTAAGGAAAATTCCTTTCTGTTTCAAAAATAAGGCGGAACAATAATATAATTTTTGATTTACAATAGATAGACATGCATGGTATCCATATGCGTCATGTCACGCTGATCCATATTTTTTTCCAAAACTCGATCTAATTGCTATTATGTGCAAAAATCACCACCGTTCACGTTCATGTTCACGTTAGCACTCCATACCTTAATTCACATGTAAACCTCTCTGCCTATCTCTGACTTCAGTTCTCTCATCTTCGAGTCTCCCCAAGAAAGTTTTGACACCACACCAACATTTCATTCGTCAAAATTAAATCGAGTTTGCACAAGGTTACAACCGATTAATAGGTGGTCTTCTACCTTCTATTTACGATTTTATGCTATGAATATATGTTTTTGTCAGGGTTCAAGTCAATCTCCGGATTAGAGACTTATAATCATCCGACGAACAATACGATGGCGTGATAACCGTTTCTAAATTGGTGGGTTCTCTTTCATTGATCTACATATTATTTTTTTTGTTCGTTTTTTTTTCCAAATATTTAGATTGAAACGACGACGACGAACACGACGATCATACCAAAAATTTCATCTATTCCGGTACGTTTGATCTTTATTTTAATTAGTTTAACAATTAATAGCCGTTTACGATTAATTTCGGATATCTAAATCTTATTAATTTGAGTAAGGTTAGAATAGTATTCTTTTATGTTTATATTAATGCTCCGATTAATAATTTTCGGATATTTGACATTATCATCTTAAATATATCAATATTATAATAAATATTTTCCTTTTCCGATTTTTTTTTTTTGGTATAATTCCTTTTCCGATAAATTATGAAACAGATCTGTTTACACAAAAGGTAAAAAAAAAAAAAAAAAAAAAAAAAAACCATCAACCGTCTCCATTCACACGTTTCTTCATTATGATCACGACTTCACGTTCATGGAAGCTTCATCATACATTAACACTTACAAGTTTCTTCGTCGAGTTTTTATCCAAGGTTTCTTCGTCAACTCTGTATCCAAGGTAATAAATATTTGTTCTTTTCATTGGTTAGAATTATAGGGTGCAGGATAGTATTGACGTCTTAAAGACATAACATGGGCAAGATACTATGAGAAGCTTGACTATTCTGCTTCGACAGATCAACAGGTGAAATTCTATCACTAAATTATTAGATCTCTGTTATTGCTATGAATATATGCTTTATGTTAGGATTTCAAGTTTTGCCTTCGTTTAGAAGAATTATATTCACACGACGAAGAACACGATGAATTCAATTAAAGCTTCCTAACTCGTACTTCGTTGTTCCTTTTTTTTTTTTTGGTTAATTATCATGTTTATTGTTTCAAAAATTATTTTTTCCTGGTTAATTCCGAAATTCAATTTAATTTTTCCAAAATTAATTAGATTTCATTAAGGATAATTAAGTAATTACGTAAAATCAATGACTCAACAAGAGCCGAGAGTCCGACACGTCAGCAAAAACACTTCTCAAATATTATTATATATAGATCTTAACCAGTTAAAGTATTTAAAAACTCAACAAAATATCGAATACTTTTGTAGCAATTTATTTATCAATTTTCAACCTGTTTAATGAAATATGTTTGGACGTCTATTTCTAATTCTTTTTAATTAATATGCATACGAATGGAGGGTAATATATGTTCGGAATGTATATGATTCGTGATAATGTAAATGTTAGCTACACTAAGTTCTATGTATAAAAATTAAACCAAAAAAAAAAAAAAGTTCTATGTACAGAAGTAAATTTACATATGTGGTGACACAAGCCCCCGATCCAGTCCTCACAAATTTGGAAAGACCAAAAACTCCCAAAGTGACTCAACAAGCCGAGGAACAAATGTTGCCGTCGTGACTCACTCTCGCATCTCCGTATTGCAAACTCTAGTCACTTTTATCGCCACCGGAAAGAGACACTAACCACGAAACGAAGAACCGTAAGTGATACACGCACAAGCCGAAAAGAAAAACTAGTAAAAAATTTAGTCGGCGGCTAGAATTTTCAAGTTCTGTGAGAGAAGCCGCTCAAAGGCTTTTTTTTTTTCATTTGGTTTTAGGCTTTTTTCTACTTTGAAATTTATTAACTATTTTTTAATTTACAACTTTATTTTTAATACGAACATTTGAATATTAAACCTTAACTCTAAATTTACATTCAGTATCGGGATACCATAAACAAACATGATTAAAAAGTGTGATACATCGAATACTATAGTAATATACCTCCAATCCAATATCTAATAGTTATGAAATGAATATACGACTAACTCAAAATTTCGACGATGTCACGTATGACCGTGGTGGAAAGATAATAGCTACCTAGTTAAACCTTATTATTATTTTTGTATGACTTTTTCCATTTATATTAAAGTATTAATGTGTCCATATCACCGTGTTAGTTTTTCTTGTTCTTCATCTCTTTTAAAGAATCCAAATGTTATTGTCTTAATTGACTTATTTTGTTTGGTCTTCGCATTGCTGAAACAATTATGTTTTTGCAGTGCAAATATTGGTCTATCTTTTTTTCTTTTTGTCCTAGCATTGCTAAAAAAGATGAGATTTTCTTTCAGGACAAAATATTACTATTGACTTTAAGATACACTGAACCAGCGTTTAATTTTCCGGAAAATCAAATGATTTTGCGTTACACTAAATTTTGATGAGTATGTTCACATCTTAGTTCCCCATGACATATTTTCTCAAAGTTAGTTATATTTATGATCGAACAGCTAACTACGTATAATCAGTTTGGTTTTAAGTATCAGTTTATCAAAGTAGGAAACTAATCTAACTATCGATCGAGTGAACACTGTGTATAGCTAGCAATTTAAAATTCAACCAGGATTTGTAATTATTGGGTTGTTAATTACGACCGGTTTTGAGACTATTTCAATGGTACTCCATTTTCTACTCAAATTTTTTGTTCATAATGTGATCCTCAAATTTTATCTTTTATCGTATATATATAAATAATTTTATATGTTTTCATTTTATATCAAAACAAAAATTATATATTTTTATTATATACTTAAAACTAATTGTATTTTTCAAACTAGTTTAAATGATCTTCACATCCTTCTAAAATCCTATAAATACCCACACCCTCTCTTCATTTTATTTCATCTCTCTCTCAAACACACTCAATAACAATGGCTTCAAAGAACTCAGCCTCTCTTGCTCTTTTCTTTGCCCTCAACATCCTTTTTTTCACCTTAACCGCTGCTACTGATTGTAGATGCAACCCAAGTCCTAAGCACAAGCCGATCCCAAGTCCTAAGCCTAGGCCGGTCCCAAGTCCTTCAGTTCCAACTCCTTCCGTCCCAATTCCTTCGGTTCCAACTCCTTCCGTCCCAAGTCCTTCGGTTCCAACTCCTTCGGTCCCAACTCCTTCGGTCCCAAATCCTTCCGTACCAACTCCCGTCACACCTCCGAGCACCCCTGGCTCATCGAGAAACTGTCCCATCGATGCTCTCAGACTCGGTGTATGTGCGAATGTCCTAAGCGGTCTACTTAACGTGCAGTTGGGACAGCCATCAGCTCAGCCATGCTGCTCTCTCATCCAAGGTTTGGTTGACCTCGACGCTGCGATTTGTCTCTGCACTGCTCTTAGGGCTAACGTTCTTGGCATCAACCTTAACGTTCCCATATCTCTCAGCGTTCTTCTCAACGTTTGTAACAGAAGGCTTCCGTCTGGTTTTCAATGTGCTTGAGCGGTATCGATTATGCATAGGACGTGCACACACATTTTCCTCTTCAAAATAATTACAATATTAATAATTACATGCATGTATGCAAGTTTAAGGTTTAATGTTTCAATCTTTTGTTTAAGTGAGAGACGTTATTTATATACTTCTTTGTAAACGCTTTTCTGTTTTTGTTGTAAGTTTGTGTTTTGTTTAATACAGTTAAATTAAATGAACGACGTTTCATAGTCAATGTCTTATGTATTCAAATATTTTTTTACTTCTATTTTTGGATTCGAATATTCCGCATGAGTTTAGTCTTTTTTTGAAAAATGAGGTTCAATACAAACAAATCTTAATCCCGAGCTTACAAATATATGATTAAGTATTTTTCAACTGTATTAAAATACAATTATATTTACAATCAATATTTACAAGAGTGAGAAAGGAGGAGATCCATCTTACAAATATATTTACAAGTATTTCCTTTAAATTTTACTTTCCAATCAATATGAAGTCTTTCGACAAAAAAAAATCAATATGAAGTCAAGCTTAAAGTATCAAAATATAATTTGATACTTCACCAAAATTCTAGTGTAGTTGAACGTACCGATGCTTTGTTTAGCCTTTGATAATCAAACTTTTAACTTGATAAAAGATACTACAATATCAGCATATAATAGTATGTTGCATTTATATATCAATGTAGTAATGTTTTGTAGCAGTAAAATAATTTTTTTAATTTGGAGATGTTTTTCTAGTTGGACAGAGCAATTCAAAAGAACGATAACTACAAAATAATTTCGGTATTTGTTTATATTAGAATACAGCATATATATTTAAAATATTATTGCGGTTACAAAATAAAATCTTCGTAAGAAAAAATTGATACATAGTTTTTATTCTTAATACGAAGTTCAATTTATAATCCACATATTAATAATTATGATATGAATATGCTGCCCTTGAAATATCAGTTTAAATGTAATTGGCGTTTAAACATGAAGAATAATACTCTGTTTCAAAGTATATAATAGATATATGCACAGTCAAACCATATTATATATTCGTGTATCACTGTGTTTAATTTTAAGAAGTTCCAAATGTTATTATAATTGACTTTTATTTATTTTTGTCCTAGCATTGCTGAAAAAAGATGATATTTTCTTTTGGGACAAAAGTTATTATTGACTTTAAAAAGCATTCTAACCAGCCTTTTCCGGAAAATCAAATGATTTTGCGTTACTCTTAAGTTAGTTCACATCTTAGTTTCATGTTTGGGTTATACCCATAATTTAGATTCCTTTGTTTTTATATGTGAACATATTTTCTCAAAGTTAGTTGTATTTCTCCATAGAAAATAGCGTATAGACTAAATAATATTGGGTTTATTAAATTAGGATTCTAATCTAACTATCGACTAAACCTTACCCTATTAAATGTATAATCTAAAAAATTCAATTCTAATTAATGTGATTGTCCAAGAAAAGTGCTCGATCACTCTATTCGCGTGGATGTCATCACGGGTTGTTTTTAGCCAACCGCGAACCCCTTCTTCATCAAAATTCCGTAATTTCAAATCTCAAATGCAAGAATGTAAAACAATACAAATCGGTCTAACCTTATGCATATAGAAGAAAAAATTGAGGTGTTTATACACCCTTAAAAGCCAGTCATGTCTAAATTCTCTTGCCAATTGGGATTAGTCATAATCCATATGAGGTCCAATTTGTATTTATGTTTTTCCTTTACGTCACCAATGACACAACCATATAGAACAACTCGATTCATCCAGGGTTTTGGTGTCCTCCTATTTTATGCATAAGAGGATCTAAAAATTCGAAAACATTCACATTCTGAAAAAATAAATCCGAGGAAGTTCGGGAATTTCCGATGATATCTCCCTCTTCTAGGACCAGTTTGTGATAAATACATTCATTCCAAGCAAGATTCCGAAAAGGATGCGGAGCACAAGTTCCTCTGGAATGTACTAAAACTACTAGACTAACATATAGAAACTCTCAAGTAAAAATGGTTACGAGCCAAAAAGAATTTGAAAATATGTGCAATGAGGTCATGAATTCATCATGATGGCGGTGATTATAACGCATTGATAATTTGAGAATAATACTAATATGAATGCACGAATCATATATTTTCTTAATTACAATAGTTTTTTTTTTTTTTGACATCTTTGGATCGACAATGACGATCCATAGCCAATCCCTACTACGCGGGATAACGCGACTTAGAGGAGTCGAACTCCGGTGGGGAAGGCAGAGTCAAATGGAGTTAACCACTTGATTAAAGGCACATCCCCTTAATTATAATAGTTTCGTGAAAAGGATTTAATAAATAATTTCTAAGGTTCTACGAATCTACATAAAAGAAAATAAAAAGGTCAGAATTTGTATATGTAGATACGCACAAATAAAAAAAATAAAAACAGATATTTTGTAGAATTACGTACAAATATCTGTAAATAATCAATTATACTAGAACAAGTTGGTCCTCTTCACATCCTTCTAATACCCTATAAATTCCCACACCCTCTCTTCATTTTTATTCATCACTCTCTCTCAAACACACTCAATAATCCTTAAACACCGAACCTATCTTTTCAAAAGAAAAAAATGGCTTCAAAGAACTCAGCCTCTATTGCTCTTTTCTTCGCCCTCAACATCCTATTCTTCACCTTAACTGCTGCAACTGATTGTGGTTGCAACCAGAGTCCTAAGCACAAACCGGTCCCTAGTCCTAAGCCCAAGCCAGTCCCAAGTCCTAAACCCAAGCCGGTCCCAAGTCCTTCAGTCCCAAGTCCTTCGGTCCCAAATCCTAACCCTAGGCCCGTCACGCCTCCCAGCACTGGTTCATCTGGAAACTGTCCTATCGATGCTCTCAAGCTTGGTGTATGTGCAAACGTTCTAAGCAGTCTACTCAACATACAATTGGGTCAGCCATCAGCTCAACCATGTTGCTCGCTCATCCAAGGTTTGGTTGACGTCGACGCTGCGGTTTGTCTCTGCACTGCTCTGAGGGCTAACGTTCTCGGCATCAACCTTAACGTTCCAATATCTCTCAGCGTTCTTCTCAACGTTTGTAACAGAAAGCTTCCGTCTGGTTTCCAATGTGCTTGAACGATATCAACAGCTATGCATACGATGTGATGCACAGTTTCCCCCTCAAAACAATTACAATTTGAATAAATGCATGTAAGCTAGAGTTTTTGTTTAAATTTGAATTTGTTAAAGTGAAATAATAAATGTGTGAGACTTTCATAGTTTTTTTTTTTCCTCTCAAATGTATGCTTTGTAGCAATCTATTTCTATTTTCAACGTTCCCCGTTTAATAAAAGAGATTTTGTACCCAATGTCTTATTTCGAAATTCTTGCATTAAGATTATAATTAAAATCTTTATATTTAAATTTTCATGCTGTAGAATGCTAATTTTATTTACTAAATAGTTCATTTCTACTAAAAACTATTGATCATTGTGATATTCACCTAACTATTACATATTTCGAGCTTAGTTTGAATTTTTCATTTAAAACATGATTTTCAATAATCCTAAAACTGTATTTAAAACACTAAGTTATGAGTAGACATTCTCAACTAAAGATATATATATATATATATATATATATATATATATGTGTGTGTGTTATCGTCAGCTTTTGAGTAAGAGAATGAACAGCTCAGTTATTGACATCAAAGTTTTCTTCTTGTTTGACCGGGAGAAATGTGGTTTGATTGATCATATCTATACAATGATGTTTATGTGCTTTCAATAAATCATGATCCTATATTCCTATGAATGAGAGATCTTGGAAGAGAATATGGACGCCCATGTCTAAGAGGCCTTGATCGAATGTTTTTGTAGCGAAAAGTTCGAACCGAAATCAATTCTTGACCGAATGTTTTGATGCGTTGTTCGACTTTTTAAGAATCTATTTTATCCATGAATGAGCGGTACTGTTGAAGAAGTGATTCGTTTAGAACTCAGGTTTATTCGGTTTAGCTCATTAAAACATAACCATGAAAATAGAGACTGGTTAATTCGGTATCAAGGTTTAAGAGAGAGTCTCTTATTCGGATGAAGGGTTTGATATTATAAGAGCTTGTAACTCTGTTTTGAAACTCCATCATCACGAGTTCACGACTTTAGAGTAGAGCTACGCATGTTGTATATTCTTGATAGTGAATTACTAGATTTTCTAGCCGCGAGCCCGAGACGCGTAAATATCTCGACTCGAATATCCTGAACTCGTAAATCAACTTTTTTTTTTCTTTTCAGTTTCTCATTCATAACGAGCCAAAATTATAGCTTCTCAGGTTGAACTCGATCAGGGCATTAGGTAATTAGTAAATTCTCAAAAACTTTGTATGAACGTTATATATTACCTAGAATTGCGTAGTATGAATTTAAAGAAAATGTTATTTGTTTTATTTTGTTATCATCAGTTTTAACATTCATACCAATAGAAGTTCGTGTTCGGGTTTTTATGACCCGTGATAATGTGAATGTGAGTTACATTAAGCTCAATGACAGACGCAAATGGATGTATGTGGGACACTGGAAAATTTGGAATCTTGCAAAGATATTTTACAAAGAAGGAGTCAAAGATGCATGGTTAACAGTACTAAAATAATCTAGCAGAATATGAAAATTGAGTTACATAAAGTTAAGTTTATGAGTTATTTAATATTACTTAGATATGTTAAGTGAAAAACGTAACAAAATATGAGCATAATTAACTAGATAGTTTACCGATATGATTGTTAAATTGTACTTCTATTTACAAAATGATTGGTATTATTATCGGGAAAAATGTCATTTAAATCATCAGTTTACCATTTTCGTTGGTCTAAAGCATGAATTTTAGATCTGGTATTTAAATCCTAATTTTATGTTGATTTTCATTTTAATCATGAATTCTCGTTGACAAAGCCAATTGACATATCGTTAACCGGCTAAACATATCAATAAGAAGATGTCATCGCATAACTATCACTTCGAAGCCATCCATTAATTTTTCTTCTACACCAACAGGGTTTCCGTCTTCCTCTTCAAAAAATATGCGATGACATTTAGCCAGTTAACAATGTGCCTCAATTGGCTTAGTCAACGAGAATTCGTGATTAAATTGAAAATCAACATAAAATTGAGGATTTAAAACACCAGATCCACATAAAATTGAAGATTTAAATCACCAGGTCCAGAGTTCATATTTTAAACCAACGAAAATGGTAAACTGATTATCTAAATGATATTTTCCCGTATTGTTATTATCTAATATCTAAATTATTTTAAAAAACATCTAATAAATTTTTTATACCATTCCAATCATCGATTTTTCGTATTTAAATTTGTTTTACCCGTACAATGATTGAAAACGATAAAATATTTTCTAACTTAAATAACAAAGAATCATATAAATTTTTGTGAATAGTTTATTAGTTCATAATATGCTTTATTTAATTTAAACTTCTTTTTTTTTATTTGTGTAAAATATGTATATACTATAACACTAATGGCAAAATTTGTAAATATATAAAGTTTAAGCAATTATTTAAATGGCTAAGAATCTCTCTTCGAACGACACGTGAGCATGAAACTTTTGTTACTAATAGGTGATGACAATGTTTTTTCTTTAGAGTGAATTTGCGCAGAGGTAAAAATGTGACTTCTAATTAGATAATCGGTAATAGGTCACTTTGTTCGAGACAAACAAAAATTAAACGTTATTAATGGCCCTCAACTTCAAAAAAATTACAATAAAACCAGTTGGTTACGGAGTCATGCGCGTGTGATAGCGCCATTGACATTTGGGGAAGAAAAAAAAATGAAATGACAGTTATTAAATGCTCTGTTGTAGAAGTGACATTTACTCGACGATAGAAAGGAGGGAACTTGTATTAAATGCAAACTGACGGACTGTCTTCGAATCTCTTAATTTTGAATCTATAACGCAAACTTTTAGGCGGGTATTTAAAATTTTAAACCACTAACCTAATGGAATAGATACCCAATAAATAGTCATGCAAAAAAATATACATATATAAAACGTTAAATATAATTATAGCATTAACTTATTGGATCTATCATCTATGTATACATGTAAATAGATATATAGAGAACGATATTAATATTTGTATAGATGTAAACATGTACATTAAACATTATTAATATGTAAACACATGTATAGAGAGTTATTAATATTTGTATATATGTAAACAAATATATAGAGCATTATTAACATTTGTATACTTATAAAAAAAAAAAAATTGTACTAACCCGTGAACTCTCTCAGACACGACTATCGAGGAGGTCAAGTTGCTCAAGCTTTTCGACGCCGGTGGAGCTCTTGCTCGCCGGCGTCGGGATTTCACCTCCCTGAAATTTCTTTACTTTAGATCTCATCTCTTTGTCTCCTTTTGTTTAATTTGTTCCCCCTTTTATTTTCTCTTTTTGCAAATCTCTCGAAACCTCTCGATCTCAACCCAAAACGGCGGCTACGCATCACTGATATTCAAAGGAAGGAGGGTGAATCCGGTGAACTCCCTCCCTCAGATTATGTCCGCAACATCCAAACAGAAGCACCAAAAATCTTGTGATCTACAAAATTTGGATCTAGAATCCACTAAGGTTAAATCCTCTCGAGCCAAAATGTTTATCACCCATGAAGATCTCTCCCCCTTGTTGGTGTCGGATCCCGCACCAGAGGTCCAGGACCAACCAAAGATTGCCACGTAGTCAGGATAACGGCCCATAAAGGATAAAGCAATTATACCCACAAGTCAAAAGAACAGTCGAAGTGGTTATCACCGTAAAGAGAATCCGAAGTGACTACACCTCGACACGAGGCCGGAGACGAAGTCATGGTTAAGTCAGTCCAAGGACATTTGGGCCAAAAGGCGAGGCCCATGAAGATCAGAATCAACTCAAATTCAAACGTTAAGCATTAAAAGCAAAGATCAAAACAGACACATTTAAGAGAGAATAATTATACTTAATTAGCCACTTAAATGTCGTTTTTCTATGTATAAATAAGAAGGCCAATGGCCATGTATGGGGATCGTTCTTTCGAGCAAGAAATACTATAGCAATTTTTGTAACAATTCATAAGCCTTTTACATATTTATTTTTGTCCCTCAAGAGTAATCTTTCCTACTTAATAAAAATACTTGAGTGTGCAAATCCGACATCCACATTTTGGCGCCGTCTGTGGGGATAGAGTATTCTTGAGTGGTCAGATTTTTTCTTTACTACATTTCCGAGATAAGCAGCACGGAGGAGACGCCGTTGAGACATCATTGGCCGAAACCCTCAGAGCTATGCAGCAAACCATGTCGGACATATCACAAAAGTTCTCGGATGTGGAAAAGGCCGTCGATACGTTGCAAACATCCCAGGTATCTCTTAGCCAAAACGTCAATACTATACAAACTCGTGTTCGCTCTTTAAGTGCAGGAAATCCTGTGGGAATCCGAAGGAGGATATTCAACTCGCCAAGTTCCGTTGCGCGAAACAAAACCAGCGGACAAACAACTCCTGGAGCTACTAATAATATAGTTCAGCCATTGGATGGAGAGGCACAACTCGAAGATGAAGCTCAACTTGCAGATCAATACGAGCAGGAAAACCTCGACCAGTTCGAGACTATGAGGAAGGTTAGCCAGGAACTAAAAGAAATGAAGTCAAAGTTCCATCAAGCTACAAGTTCGGAGCTAGACATCAATCGAGTCATTGAAGAAGCTAGGCGAACACCTTTCATCTCGCGAATTGCGAGTTTGAGAATCAAAGATTCCCGGAAGCTCAAGTTGGACCCTTACAGCGGATTGGAGGATCCAAAGAGCTATCTCGCAGCTTTTCTGATCGCAGCTGGAAGAGTCGAATTGGATGAAGCTGACGAGGATGCAGGTTACTGTAAGCTCTTTTCAGAAAATCTATGCGGCCAAGCTCTAATGTGGTTCACCCAATTAGAGCCGGGTTCGATCAGCAATTTTGACGAGCTATCAGCTGTGTTCTTAAAGCAATATTCCATCCTTATGGATAAAAGCGTTTCGGATGCCGATCTTTGGAACCTATCACAAGGATCAAATGAGTCACTTCGAGTTTTCATCACCAAATTCAAAGGAGTGCTGTCAAAACTCCCAAGAATCTCACAACAATCGGCTTTATCCGCCCTACGAAAGGGATTGCGACATGATTCAAGGTTTAAAGAAGATTTAATACTTCATAAACCAGACACAATTCAGGATGCGCTCTTCCGCGCAAACAACTGGATGGAGGTAGAGGACAAAAAATAAAATTTTGCCAAAAGAAATAAGCAAGAAAAGCCGGCAATCACCGTCCCTACCAAGAAGTTCGAACCTAGGGAGAATAAAGGACCAAAGAAATTTGGGTTGCAACCCTTCAACAGTACCGTCGGAAAGCAATTCCAAGGGAAAGGAAGATCAAACACTTGGGTCCATGATGAAAGTCTATATTGCGACATTCATAAAGTAACCGGACATTTAACCAAGGATTGTAGCGTTCTTAAAAGGCACCTCGCAGAGCTTTGGGCCAGTGGAGATCTTTCCAAATTCGATATAAAAGATTTTGTGAAGGAATACCACGAAGCAAAGGAAAATTCCAAAGATCAAAATTCCAAAAGACCAAGGTTAACCAACGAGGAAGAACCGAGGAATTCTAAGGGTAAGATCAATGTTATTCTAGGAGGTTCCAAATTTTGTCGAGATTCGATAAGTTCCATCAAGAAACATAGACGAAATGTCCTACTCAAAGCAAGCTTGAGCGAAGAAGTCGATTTTCAAGGTGCATCAATATCGTTTAATGAAGAAGAAACGCGGCACCTCGAAAGACCTCATGATGATGCTCTAGTCATTACCCTTGACGTTGCCAACTTCGAAGTATCAAGGATCCTTATAGATATAGGCAGTTCGGTCGATTTGATCTTTTTAAGTACTTTAGAAAGAATGGGAATTAGTCAGGCGGACATAGTAGGGCCTCCGTCTCCTTTCCAAAAAGGTATCAAAGATCGTGGACTTCGTTGTCTTCGATAAGCCCGCAGCTTACAACATCATCCTCGGGACTCCCTGGATTTATCAAATGAAAGCAGTCCCCTCTACATATCATCAATGTATCAAATTTCCAAATCAAGAGGAGTGGAAACAATTCGGGGAGATCAAGAAGCTTCATAGACGTGTTATCTAGCTAGCCACCGTATGAAGATTCAATAGCAATTAACGAAGTCCGCAAAAGAGGGACTAAGAACAAAATTTCTTAGCGGGCAGAAAAAAGATGATGTAGTAATCGAAGTGGTGTTGGAAGAAGACAAACCGGACCGGAAAATTCGAATTGGGGCAACTTTGACTGGCCAACTAAAAGAAGCTTTGATCGAACTCTTGAGGAAAAACAAAACATCGTTTGCGTGGTCAGCGGCGGACATGCCTGGCATAAATCCAAGTATAATTTGTCATGAACTAAACGTGGATCCGAGCTTCAAACCGGTGAAACAAAAAAGAAGAAAGCTTGGAGTAGAGCGAGCAAAAATAGTAAATGACGAAGTGGATAAACTTTTGAAGATAGGGTCCATAAGAGAAGTGCAATACCCGGAGTGGGTAGCAAACACTGTCGTTGTCAAGAAGAAGAATGGGAAAGATAGGGTTTGCATCGATTTCACAGACCTCAACAAAGCATGTCCCAAAGACAGTTTCCCGCTCCCGCATATAGATCGACTTGTAGAATCCACCGCTTGGAATGAGCTGTTAACATTCATGGACGCATTCTCGGGTTATAATCAAATAATGATGAACCCCGAAGACCAGGAAAAAACGTCATTTATCACTGATAGATGTATCTATTGTTATAAGGTAATGCCTTTCGGTTTGAAAAATGCAGGGGCAACTTATCAACGGTTGGTTAACAAAATGTTCCACCATCATCTCGGGAAAACAATGGAAGTCTACATAGATGATATGTTGGTTAAATCGTTAAAGAAAGAAGATCACGTTAAGCATTTAGAAGAATGTTTTGATATTCTCAATAAATATCAAATGAAGCTGAACCCGGCGAAGTGCATTCGGAGTCCCATCCGGAGGATTTCTTGGCTATATTGTGACAGAAAGAGGGATTGAAGCCAATCCAAACCAAATTAACGTCTTTCTAAACATGCCATCTCCAAGAAACTTCAAGGAAGTACAACGGTTGACTGGGCGGATTGCGGCTTTGAATCGTTTTATCTCGAGATCAACAGATAAGTCGTTACCTTTCTACCAAATTCTAAAAGGAAACAAAGGATTCCTATGGGATGAGAAGTATGAAGAAGCTTTTGGGCAGCTTAAGGCTTACTTAACCACTCCTCATATACTGTCCAAGCCAGAAGTGGATGAAAAACTTTATTTGTACGTGTCGGTTTCAAACGATGCGGTTAGTGGAGTCTTGGTTCGGGAAGACCGCGGGGAACAGAAGCCAATTTACTACGTAAGTAAGTCAATGACGGATCCGAAAACCAGATACACAATGATGGAAAAACTCGCACTCGCGGTGGTGATCTCGGCTCGGAAGCTGCGCCCATATTTTCAATTCCATCCGGTTGAAGTATTAACCAACCAACCACTCCGAACAATACTTCATAGTCCAAGTCAGTCCGGACGTTTGGCGAAATGGGCGGTGGAATTAAGCGAGTACGATATAGAATTCAAAAGCCGGATCAGTATGAAGGCTCAGGTTTTAGCAGACTTCTTGACCGAGCTACAATACTGGAACGATAGAGCAACCGGAGAACCAAACTTGGAAATTACATGTAGATGGGTCTTCAACAAAACAAGGATCCGGAGTGGGAATCAAGTTGGAGTCTCCAACATCAGAAATTCTAGAACAGTCATTCTGATTGTTATTCAATGCCTCCAACAACGAGGCAGAATACGAAGCCCTGATTGCCGGACTTCGATTGGCACAAGGAGTTGGAGCTAAGGAAATAGTGGCTTATTGTGATTCGCAATTAGTAGTTAACCAGTTTAATGGAGACTATGAAGCCAAGGACTCAAGAATGGAAGCATACCTCAAAGTGGTGAAGGATCTATCTAAAAATTTCTCGAAATTCAAATTAATCTGCATACCTCGGGGGGAGAATACAACTGCGGACGCAATTGCCGCATTAGCGTCAACATCAGATCCTGAGTTGAAAAGAGTTATTCCAGTGGAATGCATTTCAGAATGAAGCATTCAAGACAACAAAGAAACCCTCGTCGTTACAAGGTCTCGAGCAGCGGCACGTGACCATGGCAAACCAGAGATCGAACCACCACCCAACAAACGGAGGAAGTCAAAGGGATCAAACACATCTAACAAGGAACCCGTTGTCTTAGCAGAAGATGTGATTCCAGAAACGATATTAGAAATAGAGCCGTTAATCGAGGAGGATGTTCTTGAACCAAACGAACATCCCGAACCAGAACCACGAGTATTTTACAAGGTTGACCAAATTTCGGCTAAAGACTGGGGGGCTGACTGGAGGGAGCCAATAAAGCACTACATCATGACAGGCGAGCTCCCAAAGAATAAGTGGCAGGCCAGGAAAATGAAAGTCGTTAGCGCGAAATTTTGTCTATCAAAGGATGCATTATATAAACGAGGTGTCAGCGACCCTTACCTATTATGCATTTTTGGGCCCGAAGTCGAAATCGTCATGAGCGAAGTGCATGAAGGATTATGTGGGAGTCATTCATCAGGAAGAGCTATGGCTTTTAAAGTTAAAAGAATGGGATACTATTGGCCCACTATGATCACGGATTGTGTTAAATTTGCCCAAAGATGTAAGCGCTGCCAACTCCATGCACCATTGATCCATCAACCTTCGGAGTTATTCTCTTCCATCTCCGCCCCGTACCCGTTTATGAGATGGTCAATGGACATCATTGGACTATTGCACAGATCAACTCGAGGTGTACAATACCTTTTGGTCTTGACGGACTACTTTTCGAAATGGATTGAAGCTGAGGCATATGTTGGCATCAAGGATTCGGCGGTGAAGACTTTCATTTGGAAGAATATTATATGTCGACATGGAGTTCCGTATAAAATAGTCACCGATAACAGGCCACAATTCATTTCACAAGAGTTTGATGCCTTTTGTGCAGACTGGGGAATCAAAGTTAGTTACTCTACTCCACGATATCCGCAAAGAAATGGTCAATCTGAAGCCGCGAACAAGACGATACTGAGCAATCTCAAGAAACGTTTGAATCATCTAAAGGGAGGATGGTATGAAGAACTCCAACCCGTCCTATGGGCCTATCGTACAACCCCTAGGCGACCTACCGGAGAAACTCCATTCTCTTTGGTTTATGGCATGGAGGCAGTAGTACCAGCTGAACTCAACCAGCTGAACTCAACGTGCCCGGACTTCGCCGAACAGAAGCACCATTAAATGAGGAAGAAAATTCAGCAATGCTTAATGATTCACTAGATACCATAAATGAAAGGCGTGATCAAGCTTTGATTCGGATTCAGAACTACCAGCAGGCAGCAGCCCGATATTACAACTCTAAAGCTAAGCTGCATGGAATCGGAAGCGGAAGCGTTTGGAAGCGGGGAAACGAGTTTTTTAAAAAAGTTAGGAAGCGGGTACGTGTTAGAAGCGTAAATATATACATATATATATATATATAGATTTATTAAATATTTAATTTACTCTACACTAACCATTGGATATGCATGATAATTGAGAAAATTTTAAACCAAACGAAATACATAACATGTAGAATAATAAATATAGTCATCAAAAGTAAGAAATGCATTGTTAACAATAAAATATTTTGGATGTCTTAATAAAAGAATAAAAACGCAAATAAAAACGGGCCATTTAAACAAAATTAGACTTAAAAGAATAAAAAAATTAAAGCCCAAATATGGCTTGTGGTAGTCAGATTCCTTTCAATAAATTTGTCGGAGACTGACTTGAGAGAAGAGTCGCCGATTAGATCTAAAACTGAAACCACCGAAGACAACTTGAAAAGAGTGTAGGTTTTGGTGTCATGAAGACTCTCAAGCAATCAGAGGTTTCAAGACAACCTCTCTCCATTGACACGTGAGAAGCACAAGTTGTGGGTATCAGTAATTAGTCACAACTAGAAGGGTAAAAGGGTCTTTCATGTTGGCTCTGTATCTTCTTCTTCATTCACTTCCCTTTTACGAGTCTATAACAGAAAGTTTTGAGCTTTGCGTCTTCTCTCTACTCTCTTGTGATCTCCACGTCAGATCTGTTCACCGGAGGTACGTACTTCTTCTTGATTCACTACTCTCTGGATTAGTTTGTGAGGATAAACGACGGGTGGGTTTCTGTGGGAAGGCTGCGCTTCCGTTGATAAAAAAACCACGCTTCCAAGTCCGAATCGAACGCTTCCCAGAAGCTTCCAATCTTCAATTTTCTGGAACCGCGCTTCCATCACGATTCCGGTCGCTTCCGCACCCGCTTCTGGTTCCAAAGCGAGAATCAGAGGTTGGACGGCGCTTCCATGCTTCCTAGCTCTAAAGTCAAAAGTAGGCCGTTCTTCGTGGGAGATTATGTGTTAAGGCGCGTCTTTGACAATAAAAAAGAAGAAGGTGCCGGTAAACTTGGTATTAATTGGGAAGGACCTTACATTATTACTGAAGTGGTTCGGAACGGTGTTTATAGATTGAAAGACTTAGAAGACAGGCCAGTCAAGCGACCTTGGAATGTGATCAACCTAAAGAAGTTTTATGTTTAAAGCTACATGCATTTTTATGTACATGAACTACGATGTGGCTTGATCCCGAAATGGGTACGTAGGCAGCTCGGAAACGAGTTCAGCTATTAATAAAATTTTTTGTTTTATTTCTTTATTAAAGGAAAAGGTTCGACTGAGCGAACAAGTGAAGCAAATAAAGGTTCGGCTATGCGAACATACAAGAGATTGGAAATAGAGCGTTTATTCAAAAACAAAAATGGAATGTCCCTCATCGTACACTTTGGGTTATGGAGATCTTGTTGACGAGCAGAACACTTCAACTCCTTGACCAGCAAGGTCGAGGATTGGCTTCATGCAGTCCGGAATTCGAGCAAAGTCAGAGATTCCAAGCTCGATCCATTCTTCAGGGTGAGATTCAAGGACGTGAAGATCTCTTGATACCGTAGTAAGCCTGCGTTGCATCCGGTTAATCCTCTTCCGGAGTCTCCTTTTTTTCAACGTAAGCTTCCGATGTTGAAGCGCAAGTGCATCTATGAATGCCATCGCTGTTCCTTGGTCTCTGATCGAGAGATCCCTGATCAAAGCGCATGGAGCTCGAATCTGGGATCTGAAGATGCCGCGAGGTGGAAGAGGCCGCCTATTTGGCTCATTTGGAGCATCTTCGTTTATCATTCTAATCCTGGAGAAGTTGGACATAGATTCTGAACATCGAAGGTTAAACTCCATACCTGCTAAAATGAAAAAGAGTGGTGAGGAGAAAAGAGAAGTTGAGACTATAATTTATAGGAATGTCATATTCTTGGTAAGCTGCGGATTCTATCCTAAGAATGGAATGATTCGCGGAAAGATTTATGCCCTTAAACCGATCCTGCATTAAAAGACGCATCTCCGAGAATATTTGAAGAGTAAGGAAAATTGCAAATATTTCCATAAATAAAAAGGGGCCGAAGCCCATTACGAGTTCAAAGTAAGTGAAGAAGTTAGAGAACATTTATGGAAGAGGCTCAGGAACAGGCTCCTTCATCGCCGGTTTAGTTTTCGAAGTGGACGCCTTGTTCTTGGCATCCACTTCGGGACGATCCCGAACGCGTTTCCGACTGGTACTAGCCTCCTCTTCGTCTTCTTCCTCGCTATCGGATGGAACGGTATGGACTGGAGCATTCACGGGACCCGGAACTCTTTTAGCATGGAGATACATCCGGAGCATCTTCGGGATCTTAGCGACATAATCAAAGTTCCGCGATTCCCATTGAAAGGGGTCACTTTCCAAAGCCCGTATCTTCCTCTCCACCCGAGCGATGCGAGCCTCGAGTGTTTGCCTTTTGAGGCCTAGCCGCTGTCTCTCTTCGCACAAGCGACGGTGTTTGTCGGCGACCTAGCATAAAGATGAATGAATAAGATGAGACAAACAGTTTTTAGTCAAAGACGACAGATATTAACCTTGTCAATAAATTCGCAAGCCTCTTTCTTCTCCTTTGAAGGAAAGTGAAAGACGGCGTGAGGGAAAAGAACGCCGGCCGGTTCAAAGCTGTCACCGGACAAGAAGAGTGGGCTGCCGGGATCAATGGGGGCTATGTTTTCGTTTTCCATTAATATGGTGTTATGAAGTTTCTTGAGGAAAGATCAAAGCTGGACAAACTCCTATTTATAATAGGGTTAAGGTTTGCCTTGGGAATGAAAATTCAATAATGGTGGCGTGCCTTAGTGGATTAAACCATTTTTGGAAAATCGAGAAAAGGCAATTATTACATTAAAGACGAGCCGCTTTTCCTACTTTCAAGAAATAAGAAGGGAAAGAGCAACCGTCGCATTAACTACAAAAGTTTCTAAGGCCCAAGCCCAATAAATTTATCGAGTTGACTAAACCCGAAATGGGGAACTCGCTTTAAGCCGAGCTCAGTTCTCGCATTCTTAAGAGAAAGGTCTGATCAGCTTAAAAATCTCGAAAGCATAACCACAAGGCCACAAAGGGTTAAAAGCGGACTTTGCAAACCCGCACATAATTTTAACCAAACCCCCTTGGGGTCAAAACCTAGAAAGGTTTAAAAGCCTCCTCAGGCAAATCTCTCGTTCAAAAGAAATAATAAAGCCTCCTTAGGCAAAAACAAGTTCGAAATTAAGTTTTAAAATAAATGGGACAATTCCCAATTTAAAGTGGACGCAGCCACTACGGAGTAACAGCCACCTCGGACTCCGGCTCGGCAGTCAAAGTTTCATTCTCCTCTTTGGTTGGTGCTTGGTCAGATGGGGCTCCTGGTCCGCCCTCCACAGTACAACCATCCTCCGGGGTGACCGCCGGTGCCGCAGGAACTTCGGGTGGGAAGACATCTTCCGTCTCACTTGAGCCTGGGAAGGACAGTTCCAGTCAATTGTTTTTTAAAAAAAAACAAAACATAAGGTGAGAAAAAGGTAGTAAGTGTCAGGAGCCAAGCGTTACCTGCCCAGTCTAGACCTGATTCACTTATAGGAGACGATTCAGTGAAGAATTCCTCGAAGTCCTGCGGATTGAAGGTCAAAGTAGGAAGAGCTGCCAAACGACTCCGCTTTTCTGAAAGATTAGCCGACAGTTCGGTCCTTTCTAGCTCCTCGGAGAAATCTGTATCATGGATTTGATCCAACAGAATCAGGTTGCTCTCGTGCTCCTTGATGTCTGATTCCAAATCTGACCTAGCTTTCTCGGTCTGCATGAAGCGGATGGCCCCTTGGATCAACTCCATCCCGCGTCCCTTAACCTCCTTTCTGGCCTTCGATGCTGACCTTGCTAACTCGGAATCACGCAACTTGGCGATCGCATGGTACTTCGCGTGAAGCTCGGTAAGTTGGTTGTTCAGGGTATCGGCGAATGATTCAGACTCATGAAGTCTACCCTGAACACCAAAAAGTTCATCCTGGAGCTTGTAATTCCGGTCATACTGGTCTTGCAGCTCCCCCTTTATCTTCGCAAGCTCGGATGATAGACCATCAACCTTGTCCTCCAAATCATGCTTGGAGTCGGTAGAAGAACGGAGTTCAGCCTCGAGATTAGAAAACTTGCTCTTCCACGTGTTTATCTCCTTCTCCCGACCAATGACCAACCCTTCGTAATGTTCAATTATGTCATTGAGCTCGTCGTTCGCCTGATATTACACATAAACCCGGAATGACGGATCAGTTCGAAGAATGACAGTGAAGTCAGAAAAATGAAGCGAAACTAACCCGAGATGAATGATGAGCATGAAGTAGGTATCGTTCACGAATTGCAGAGCGCCACTTGTTGAATTCTGGCAGGATCGCACCTGATCGGGTTTTGAAGCACCGAAAAACGTTACCCTCTTTCTCCATGGCTACGAAAGCAAAAGAGGAAAGGTCTTAGAAATTCAAAATAAGTACAAGACGAAAAGAAAAGAATACATGTATATCGTCATACCTGAGAGCGATTTGATCTGAGGAACAAGAGCAGGCTTTGTCTTCGGAGAGTCATCTCGAGACTCAGAACTTTCCTTCTGAGAAGCTGCACCCAGGTTCGTCTTCTCACCACTACGTTGAGAAGAAGATGACATATCAACAGGACGAGGAGGACCCATTGGTTCAGTAGGAGGGGACGATCGAGGAGAACGGTCAGTTCGGGCCCTTGACTTCTCTCTTCACGGAGAAGAACCACTGCGGGATGACCTATCCCTCTTTTTGCGAATTAAATCCTTAAGCGGTTCGTTGCTAAAGTCATCTCAGGAAGAACGAGGATAGTCGCGGTTAGGAGATTGGAGCCTCCGGGGAGGACGGTCATCGTGACGTTCACGTCGAGGTGTCAATCTGAAAACGGCGACGGATCTGGCTCCTTCGGTGCTACCGTCGTCAACCAATAAGGTTTTGCTATAATCTTTTTTGTCAATGGCGGTCGCAAGGAACGCCTTGTTCTCGTCACAAGCCTCAGCCATCGGCTTGGAAATCATTTTTCGCTGGCCAGTGAGAGCCCGAGCTGACATTCCCTGGGTCGAGGGAAGAGGCGGAAGACGATGAAGTTGATTGGGAGGGCTCATCCTGAGTTTTCGATTGGCTTCTATGAACCGTTCGAGAGTGAAAGAATTCCAAAGGGTTTCCTCTTCGAGGATTATTTTGAAGAAGCCAATGAATTCTTCAGTTGGTAAAGTCGGAGCGACAAAAGCTGCAAAGTGAAAATAACAAGTTTAATCAATAGGAATAATAAAATTGGAGGAATGTATGCGACCTAATTTCTACCAGGTTTCGCGGACCACTTCGATGGGAGTAGATCTGATAGACTTCCAATCGAAGCAGGGGTTTTCTTAATCAGGAACCAAGGGTGATGCCAATTTTCATCCTTGTTTGGAAGATGTGAAATGACGTTCCTGTTAGCATTAGGGTATGCCGAGAAATACCCTGTCTTCTTCGATGAACTTCTCACGCTTAGAAGCTCATTCAGCTCGGGGACCCCTATAATGTATCCGGCTTCCGCCGCTACTGTTATAATTCCGAGTATGGTTCGGAGAAGATTGGGGGTTAATTGAGGAAGAGCGATCTCGAGAACCGCCAAGTACCGAACCAGGGCTTCGGGAAGTGGGAAGGTTAATCCGCAACCCTTGAAATAAATCTCGTACACACAGAAGTAACCATCGCGATGGTTCTCTGGGGATTCTGTGGGGGCAGCTATTTGTGCTTCCGCCATAATTTCTGGCGGAATTCGGCAAAGCTCTCTCAACCGCTCGAGGGATTGAAGAGTACAAGTGGATCTATAGTGCGGACCGGCAATATCATTAGGGCGAGTGCATTCGTCATTACTAGAGCGCCTATCGTCGAATGACGGAGATTCGGGCCTTTCAGAATCAGAAGTCATTGGGGAAAATGAAAGGTTCGAGATCCGACGAAGAGAAATTTGGCGAAGGAAAAGAAGAGAGAAGTTTCGAATAAAGTGCAAATGTAAAAGTAGAAAATGATGATGAAAAAAAAGTTACGTTACACAAGCTAAATGATGGAACCGCCTCGGAAGTTGTGTGGGAAGTGAGAAGGTTTTTCCCGTTTTAATAGTAATTAATTAATATACGGTCATAATGATGACAGATGTCACTCGGGTAAAAATGGCTAGTACCGAAATTAAAGGAGTGATGAGATTTTCGGCGGGAAATCAGAAAGATTCTCGAGCGCAATTTTTGGTCATTTAAGCATTTAAAGTCCTCCGAATTGGAATGGCACTTCGAAGAACTTGGGGGGCTAATTGTTGGTGTCGGATCCCGCACCAGAGGTCCAGGACCAACCAAAGATTGCCACGTAGTCAGGATAACGGCCCATAAAGGATAAAGCAATTATACCCACAAGTCAAAAGAACAGTCGAAGTGGTTATCACCGTAAGGAGAATCCGAAGTGACTACACCTCGACACGAGGCCGGAGACGAAGTAATGGTTAAGTCAGTCCAAGGACATTTTGGCCAAAAGGCGAGGCCCATGAAGATCAGAATTCAAACGTTAAGCATTAAAAGCAAATTCAAACGGACACATTTAAGAGAGAATAATTGTACTTAATTAGCCACTTAAATGTCGTTTTTCTATGTATAAATAAGAAGGCCAATGGCCATGTATGGGGATCGTTCTTTCGAGCAAGAAATACTATAGCAATTTTTGTAACAATTCATAAGCCTTTTACATATTTATTTTTGTCCCTCAAGAATAATCTTTCCTACTTAATAAAAATACTTGAGTGTGCGAATCCAACATCCACACCCCTGGGCTTCGTTGCTGGTAGGAACAATCCCTCTTGGACCAGCAGGTGTGCCATGCTCAGGGGAGACATCGATGGCTCAAGACGACTCTCTTCTTCAGGTAATCTCTCTTCATTCTGGTTCTAGTAAGACTTCTTGTTTGCTCGTCACAACATCGGACCACGCTATTCTTGTACCGCCGCCAGTAAAGATTTCGATGAAGCTGAATCCGGTGCAAAACCAGCAACCTTTCTCGGCCAGCCGCCATGAGCTAAATCCGTCAACTCCCAATGCGAGATTAGGGTTTCCCCAAGTGGGCCCTAAACCTGAAATTGGCCCATTAAGGCTTCAGCCTCCCAAGCCCATAAGGTGTGTGTCCATTCATTATTATCATAACCCCAAGCCTGACCCAATTTATTTTCTGCCAAAACCTTGTCGATGGCTGTGTGATTACAAACTCAATGGTCGAGGACTCCATCTGAGAAGTAATTCACTGTCGTTTCTATGGCTTTGCTTTAACTATATGAGAACCGTGGCTTTAGTTTCCCTTATGTCTATGTTATGCGAACCTCAATCCTTAAAGTTTTATGGCTTTTGTGTCCCGACTCCAAGTTGTCAGATTTTTGATTGCGATCTTGGTTTACCTACGGTCAACCATCACTTCATGGCAATCCTAGCAATCAACTTTAAGCATCATAGCACCAACATCCTTTCCTGAAACCTTGTTCGAATCCTTGCCAAAGCCATACTTCGTGTAGTTCTTCTCGTGCCGGCGAGATCTATGTCTTTGGCTTCTTCTTCAACGTCATTACATCTTTTGATACTGACCATTATCTCATCCACTGATTTGTTCGTGGAACAATTGTCAACAATCTTTGATCTCACATGCAGGGCCGGCGCAGAGGGCAAGCCACTGAAACCACCGATTTGGGCTTCAAAATGTAAGGGCCTTTTTACTTAAAAATTTGTTAAGTTTTCTTATATACAATAATTTTTGTAGGGCCTTTTAAAAATATTGTGGGTGTTTAGAGACAACTACAACATTCTTTTTAATGGTAAAAATCTAATTTAAAAGAAATTTTTTTTTATGGGCTTTAATTTTGCTTAGGCACCCAAATTTATCGGGCCGGCACTGCTCACATGTACCAAATCGCCTCCAAGAGTTTGGCTCAAAGCTCTTATGGAACCATTGTTGATGTACTTTATCTATCTGTTTGTTTACCTTTGTGTGGCATTGGGAAATGCCCTTCTTTGTTGTATTTTAAACTTTGGGATTTCAGTATCCTTTTATCTTTGTACTTGGTTTCTTTCTTAGTTGAATGAAAACAAGTCTTTGTCCAAAAAAAATAAAAAATAAAATTAAAAAAAAACAATGTAGTTATAGTTGATCTTCAATACACACTACATCGAACTAAACCTTAAAAACTACACTCTAAACCCTAAATATTAAATTTGAAGCTAAACTTTGAAATACACAAAGTTTATTTACGTACATCTATCGATAGTGACAGACTTGAATGTAACAAGTTTATGTATATCTTTTTTTTTTTTAAATACTAGGAGGTTCTGGAGCAAAGCCTGTTATCCTTCCATGACCGAAACCAAAACATGTAATATTACTAGCTATATTAGTTTCGTCCCGAGCGTCATGCACTATTATGTAACTTTTAAAGGTATAATCGTAATTTGTTTTCAGTTTGACAAAACATGCAAACATATCTCTTCTTTTCGACAAACGTCGTAACAAAATGTTTTTTTCTTTATGGTGAAGAGGATTCAACGAATTCTTACAAAAAAAACGAAAATGATCGATTGGGATTAATCAGTCGTCGTCGGTTTGACTTTATTTGGAACCACTAATGTTTCTGCTTATATTTGGACCTCACGTACAGCGTCAATTCCTACGAAAATTTAGCCCGAAACATATTATAAAGCCTTTATTAAGAAATTATGATCGTCAACATCTAACATATATAAGACAATTCTTAATAATGGATAATGGCGAATAGAAATATAAAATATCTAGTCTTAGCCGACAACTATCAGCATCCTATATCTCTATTGTACACTTCGTGTATGTATATTGGTCTCAGTAAGTAACATTAATACAATAATTTAGATTCATATTTTTATTTTTGGCTCAGCTCAGAGACGTGTTTGATCACCAGCAGCCTCCTACCAAAAATCGTCGCGGCCTCTTTTCCCTGTAGAATCTTCTATATATATGATCATGAAGTTTTTATTCTATCTTTAGTATTAAATAGAAGTATTTATATCATTATCAAAATTTTGAAAGAAGTTACAAAGGGCAACTAGTAGCGGAAAAGACTAAAATACTAATGATAATTAAATTATTTAAGGTATGCAAGACATATGTATATCAGTATATGATTATGAAGTTGTTTTGGCCTTTTGGATTCATAAATCGAAAACTGTTAACAGTGTGTATCTTGGTGAAATCACTTGGTGGAGATTCTAACATGAATCAAAGATGAAATGTTACTTTGGGAGATATATTTTTTATTGATTTTGAGAAACCAGCCTTCTCTGGAAAATTAAAAAATTTTAGATTTCTCTATTCTTTTATATATGAATATATTTTCTCAAACAACCAGTTAATTAATTTTGGATTGATTTTAAATAATATCAGTTTATTATATCATGAAACTAACGTAACTAGTGAGTAAACCATGCATGTTCAAAATATTAACAAAAAAATTCGAAAGTGTTGAGTTTTGTTTTTCATGAGATTGTCCTAGTCAATTGCTCGATCGCTCTGTTCTTCTAACGAATGTCATATTTTACTTCAATTTAAGTATCTTTTGGCTTTAATTTTATTGAGATGAATTACAACATTATTCAGATGACATTTTTAGTAATTTTGGCTCTAAAACTTTAATTTTTAGCAATTCATCTCTATTGTTTCATTAAACAAATTGCATACAAAATAGTACAAATTGTTTTAACCTTGTCCATTGTGCATAGAGAAAAAAATTTGGAGGTTCCGGATTCACACCCCTAACCGACTACCATATTCAGACAAACCCCGAATCATGCAGGGTTTTAATGTCTTCCTATTTTATGCATTAGGGTATCTTAAATTCAAAAATATTCAAATATAACAATTTTTTCGAGTGTGTGTCGAGATATTTGGGTGTGTCTCCCATGGCCGGGATCAGCTTGATATAAATACATAGACTATAACTACACTGGAAATTTATTACCCAACCTGACGTATAGAAGCCGTCAAGTAAAATGGCTACGAGCCAATGCAAAAGAAATCTAAATAACTTTTGCACTGCAGCACTGGGGTCATCCACGACCTCATGATGGTGGTGATAATAACAGCATTGACATTAATACTTATATGAATGCAATGAATCAAATATTTTCTTAAATATAAAATGCTTTACAAAAAAGATTTTCCAAAAAAAGTTTCATGGTTCTACGTAGGTACATGCATATAGGGAAAAAATGGTCAAATTTTTTATATATATATAGATAAGCGCAAATAATTACAAATATCTATAAATTAATAATTAAGTATACGAAATCAAGTTGGTCCTCTTGACATCCTCCTAAACCCCTATAAATACCTACACCTTCTCTTCATTTATATTCATTCAATAACCATCAAAACACCGAATATATCTTTGAGAAAACAAGAATGGCTTCAAAGAACTCAGCCTCTCTTGCTCTTTTCTTTGCTCTCAACATCCTCTTTTTCACCTTAACCGTTGCAACTAATTGCAACTGCAAGCCAAGTCCTAAACCCAAGCCAGTCCCAAGTCCTAAACCCAAGCCGGTCCCATGTCCTCCTCCAGTTCGTCCTTCGGTCCCAACTCCATCAGTCCCAAGTCCTAATCCTAGGCCGGTCACACCTCCAAGCACCCCTGGTTCATCTGGAAACTGCCCTATAGATGCTCTCAAGCTCGGTGTATGTGCAAATGTCCTAAGCAGTCTACTTAACATCCAGTTGGGTCAGCCATCAGCTCAACCATGTTGCTCGCTTATCCAAGGTTTGGTTGACCTCGACGCTGCGATTTGTCTCTGCACTGCTCTTAGGGCTAACGTTCTTGGCATCAACCTTAACGTTCCAATATCTCTCAGCGTTCTTCTCAACGTTTGTAACAGAAAGGTTCCGTCCGGTTTCCAATGTGCTTGAACGATACCAGCTATGCATACGATGCGATGCCCGTACACAATATACTCTTCAAAATTACTACAGTTTGAATAAATGCATGTAATCTAGAGTTATATGAATCTTGATTTGTTAAAGATAAAAAACAAATGTGTGAGATTTTTATAGTTTTTTTTTTTTTTGTAAACGTCGTCCCCCGCCGTCCAGGCTTGTATGCTTTTGTTGCAATCTATTTTTGTTTCAACGAAATTTTAGTGAAAGAAATTTCGTAACCAACGTCTCATTTTCAAATTCTTGCATTTAGATTATTATTACAATCTTCACATTGCTGTAGAATGCTATTTTTTTCTTCGAGCTGATTTCTAGTAAAACAACTCTTGATCTTTGTGAGATTTATAGCATAACCGGGATATTGGAAACTGGTTAATTCTGTATTGAGGTAGTCTCTTATTCGGATGGAGGGTTTGATATCATAAGAATTTGATATAAAAGCATGTAACTCTGCTTCTTCTTCCCCTGTTTTGAAACTTTATCATCTCGAGTTCAAGATCTTGTAGATTTACTCATGTTGTAAATTAGATAGTGAATTACTAGATCTTCTAGCCGAGACACAGATATATCTCAACTCGAATATCCTGAACTCGTAAATTGACAAAATATTTTTCTCTTTCAATTTCTCATATAATTCCGTTTTCTCATTTGTATCGAGCCAAGTTATAAATCCGCATATCAAACTTTGTATGAACATTGAACACTTAGAATTGGATGATCAGAGCTTTAACGAATGGTTTTTTTTTTTTTATAACGGGTTTATAAGATTCATACAAATTTTACCAAAAAATAATAATAATAATATTCATACGAATTGAAAGTTTCCGTTCGGGTTGTATGACTCGCGAGTCATGATGATGTGAATGTGAGTTACATTAAGCTCAATGACAGAAGCAAATGGATGAATGTGGGGACACTGGGGATTTTGGAGTCTTGCAAAAATAAATACAAATATAGTCGCAAAGATGAGTCAGAGAGATCAAAGATGGTTAACACTACGAATATATAATCTAGAATCTCTAAGTAATGAAATGATTAATATTAGTTAAAGAGGAAAACATTAATTCAAGGACGCATATATTGTAACACGGTTTTTTTTCAATAAATTTTACATTTATTCAAAAAAAAAGTTAAGAGGAAAACATTACCAAATTATGAGCATAATAATTTACTTTTTTAAAAGTTTTAATCCTTTGATAATTATTAATTATCTACCATATATTACTTTCTACTAAAATTAAGATATAGTTTTTTCTTTTTTAAAAAAAAAACTCATCATGACAGCTATTTTTAATTGCTAAATTCAAATATATAATTTAAACGTATTTATAAAATTATATAAATGTGGATATTATTCATAAATTTTTCATTTTATATATTTATTTATCTGAAAAAGCAATATATGTCAAATACGTAGAAAATTATAAAAGAATATGCTTCTTAAAAATATTTCGAAGACCTTGCTGGAAAGATAACTATTTCAAATATCTACAATTAAAATGAACGTGACGTTTAATCGTGTGATATGCTAAATACGAAAAGTATTAATTAGCTGCCCAATCAAATTACATGCCCTCTTTAACAATTTTCTTGTTTTTTGTTTCTTTTGAAGAAGTTCGAAATAATCTTGTTTTGTTGTCGGATTTAACTATTTTTGGTCCTAGTATCGTTGAAATATATGATATTTGTTTTTGAGGACAAATGTTTTTATTGACTTTAAGAAAGTGTAACCAGCTTTTTCCGGAAGAACAATGATGTTTCTCACTCTAATATAGTTGTCTAATGTATGAGTACGTTCACAACGTCATTCATGTTTGGGTTATGTTAATAATTTAGATGCCTACGTTTTTTTGGGATTGCCGATTCAATTGTTTGTTTGTGAAATCGATCGATTTTTTTCCTAATTTAAATTTTGGTTGTTTAGTGCAGAGTCAAAAATTAATGAGTTTTTGGGTCAAATCATGAGAATTAGTGTGCAAACGTAACGTGTAGAGGTGTTAACAAGACCAATAGCCCGCGGGTTTTGTCTAAGTAGCCCACGGCGGGGCGGATTTAGACATCATTTTTCATGTCCATAAAATAGTGGGCTTCGCGGATAAGCCCAGGCGGATTGCGGGTTTTGTCCGCGGATTTGCGGGTCGGTACGCGGACTACAAATATTTAATAAAAATAAATAATTAATATAAATAAATAAACACTTTTACATAATTATGAAAATATATATGTGAAATATATGAACATATAACGAAATCTAATGTATGAAATTATAAGATTTATAAAAAAATTAATACTAAAAGTTTTTTTTTAAAATTGAAAATTTGTTAATTTTAAATTTTAAAAATTAAATTTATTTTTTTTATTATTTTTAAAATATTAAAACTAAGCCCGTGGGCCGGCCCGCTAACCCGTTGGGCTTAGCGGGGTGGGCCTGGACATAATATTTATGCCCGCTGTCCTAGCGGGCCGGCCCGTCGCGGTCTCACAAACTTAAATGCCCATCGCGGGCCGGCCCAGATGGACGCGGACCGGCCCGTCCGACACCTCTACAAACGTGTACTAACGATTTATTTACATGATGATTGTTTTACAATACTTTTTTTTTTGCTAAGAAAGTAAATATTTCATAAAATGAAAAATTGTTAGGAATACAATCAAAGATCATAGACCTAGGCAATGGTCCATGGCAAAAAAGATAAAAACATGGAAGCATATAAACACACTTTCAGTCCATCGACTCGATGCTAACACTAAGCTAACATGGATTTTGAAGTTCTTCCAATTGAGTTACAGAAGACAAAAGACAAAAGACGACAAAGCAACTTGTAAAACGCCGAACTTCGCAAACGTCTAGCACTAGAAACCTTTCACAAGCGGCCCGAGACTGAGCCGTTAACGGCATAGTTCTCAATACCCTCGATCACATAATGCTCCCAGGTCATGTGAGAGCAGCACTTCGAACACAAATCCATGAGCTTTCTCCAAGCAGAACCACACAACCAAAATAGCGAAAGGTGTGAGCTCTCTCTGCCAGGCTATTGGGCGATAGGTGTGGTTTCTCATTGTATTATCTTGTTTTACAATACTAGTGAGGTTTCTTCTTGGTAAAGTTATGATAAGGTTCTTCATGGAGCAAAGATAGTTCCTAAGTTTCACATTTGTTTCTACAGATTTTATTTTGAAGGAAAATTTCTTACGTTTTCATTCTAGAGAAGTACATACTTTGCATGCATGTTTTGGCAAACTGGTAAGAAAGATTGCAAAATTTTCTTCCTCTATTTCAAAGTATACATGTAATGTACACACGTAACGTCTAAAACTATTATCGTAATCTGTTTGCAGTTTGCCAAAACATGCAAACATATTTCTCTCTTATTTTTGACAAACGACGCAATTTTAACAAATGGTGCGGAGGATTTAACGTCGAATTCTTTCCCCAAAAAAAAACGAAAATCTGCAGTTGGGATTAATCGGATTGACTTTATTTGAAACCACCAATATTTCAGTAGTATAAAGATTTATGCTTCTATTTGGACCACACAGCATCAATTCCTACGAAAACTCCAAACATATAAGGCCTTTATTTAGAAAATATGATCGTCAACATCTAACATAGGACGATCTATATTAATGATGAATACAAAAAAGGGAAAATATTTCTCAGCTACGCCAACAATACGTCATTACATCGTCACACATGCAGACAAAGAAAATGTTGCGATAGCTACACCAACTATTGTAATCACATAACGACATGCATGAACTAACATGAGTCATGGTGCCGACACCATCACTACAGAAAAACGTGTGGATAGCATCACTTATTTTCTAAACTTACATCGGTTATCGAATGATACAATTGAGTTAGCATCACTTATATAATTGATATCAAAAGTGGCGATGCAAATTAATGCATCGGTTATAGCAACCGATAGAAACATTTCCATCAATTATATCGAATGATACTACAATACGTCAGTTATAAGAAATGATGTAAATATTGCGACGACTACAATAACCGATGTAAATATTTACTAACAGTTTTAATAATTGATGTAAATAATTTGCGTCTATTTTCAAAAGTGATGGTAAATGTGTGTCAGTTAAAATATGTGATATTAATAGTGACATCAGTTCGTATAACGATGAAATAAATTGTATCAGTTTATCACAACTGATATTAACTTTTGTGACGCTTATAAAAAATAATAAAAAAATATTTATGTCACTTGTTGTAATTGATTCTAACAAATTGTTGTTGTATCACTTTATATGGTCATTGTTAATGGTTATGCATCACTTCTACAATCGAAGTAATACTTCTTTTTTAATTTTATAAGAAACTTTTTTTTTGTAAATAATAAATAAAATCTATTAAATACTTGATAAAATAAAAATGCATCATATATAAAACTATTAATCTTGAGATCCATTAACATCGACTAGATATGGACCACGCTACTAAGCTTGAGATAGCCCATTGCTTATTCCATAGGAACAAAATATCTAATCTTGGCCGACAACAAACACGTCTTTGAGTTGAGCCAAAGATAATAAGAGATTTGTGTAAAAACATTATTGTATTAATGTTACTTTCTTTGAGACCACAATATATAGGCGAACTGGCGAAGGGTACAATAGAGGTATAGGATTTGATAGTTACATATTAAACATTTGCATATATGAATTCCTTAATACACATTATTGTGAATTAGGGTGAAACCTAGCTATATAACTAAAAAAAAAACATAACAAAAAAGTATGAGACCTTTGACCGAATATAGTTTAAGTTTTAACTAGTCCGACCCAAGTGGATAGGGTAGAGGTGCATGGGCTAAACTTATACAAAAAGCTCAGTGTTTTTAAAAATATTTAAAAGAAGGCCAAAAAAATATTTAGTGTGAATTAGGACCCAAAATAACAAAAGTTGTAGCGTATATTTGATGAAAACCCCATAGAAAAACATAAGTTTTAGTTAGGGACCCAAAAAGAAACTTTGGCCCTAAGGTTCCTATTTGTCATTTGTTGGCCGGAGCTATCTCTAGTGTTTTTCTAATTAACAGTGTGAATTATAATTACAAATCTTTAGGCACACTATATAGACATCTGATACCACTAAAAATAGAAATTTAAGAAAATTTTATAAACCTATAATACGTATACTGTACATAGACATGTTAATCGGGATGCCTGGCTCAGTGTAATCCGAGATCAGTAAGACTCGCATATATTTAAGTTCGATCTAGCCAAATTCAAAAAAAATTCAAGCATATATTTTAAACCACGACCTAGTCCGAACATGGTTATATGGCTATTTGGGATTTCTTTTCAAGTCATATGTATCCTTGTTATTATATAAATAAGTTTATAGATATTAACAACTTATCATTACTTCCATTCTTTTTTTTTGGTAGGAATCATTACTTCCATTCTAATAGTCCATATTTGAGTTTCTATATTTTGTCATTTAATACATCAGACTATTAAAACATTTTCTGAAAATGGTGCTTTCTATAACACAGTGCACATCCAAATCCTCTATATATTAAAAGAGGTCATTGATTCTTATGTAGAACACAATTTTAAGTCACTTTGAAAAACATTTTCTCACAGTGGAGGGGCGAGAGATTCTAATCATCTTGGACGTAAGATCTATGGAGAGTGGTGCGGTTAGGTGGTCTTTGATTGAGACGTGGGCGATACAGATAAATAAATGACCAACAAGTGCATAAACTCAAATTTCAATTGCTTCCTTTGTTTGTACAAAATAGATTACAACGAATATTTGTCCAAATGTTGGAACCACACTACATTTCTCTCAGAGACCTTTACATTGAAGCTCTATAAACTCTCTTTTTAGGACCCTCTTGAAGCTATAGCAAAACCATTATTACAAAAGAACTGAAAAATAATATATCCTCTTTCTATCTCCGGAGTTTAGATAAACAGAGAACTCAAACCGAAAGAAAGCTCTGTCCATTGTCGAGACAAAATCCCTAGGGAGCGGAACGGCTCAAATTCCTCCTTACCCCTGAAAGATAACAATGTTAGATCCCAGATGTATCCGTAATCTAGAGCTGATTCACGGATCGATCGAGTGATCAAGATGCTATAGTTTCTTGAGGGTATCAACCACTTGACGAACATCACAACTTTTGATATACCAGAATACCTCGGCTTATGCACAATCTACAACCTCCTCGGTGAACTCTCCAAATATGTTAGGGCAATCATCCCAACTTTTATCATCCCGTGCTTCCCAATAACCGCCCGTGTACTTATAGCTTTCACTCTCTCCTTGTGGCTCGAACCATCTCGGTCTCCACCCGCTTTCCTGAATTTGCCGTGACTGCAGAATCAAAAGCAATTTACAGTTGTCAAAACATAAAAAGGTTAATGAGTTTATGGACCAGCGAATTAGTGTTGAGATACTCAGTGTACCATTCTTTGTCTTCTCTCTAATCGTTGTTTCTCTTCATTTGCCTTCTCATATTCACCGTTCTCCAAGTGCCGTTGATCTGGTCGGAGCCTAGAATCTGTTGGAGGCAACTTTTCCTTAAGCCAATTGAACAAAATTACACAAAATATCAGACAGCTGCTAAAACAAGATTTTAAGTACAGCAGAAACCCAAAATCCATGTTCATAAATAAATCCAAAGCAACAGACAGTAATATACCTGCAAACCAGGTGTCAATTCATTTAGCGACATCGCGAATGATGTTAAGTTGTATCTAGTGACATTAGGTGGTGGCTTAGTCGCTTTCCACAGTAATGAGGCGCTTGCCTTGTTGAGTCCATCACCAGCAACATAGTAAAGGCTATCATTCCATTTACCAAATACGGTCGCGGCCTTTTTTCCAGTTACATCTTCTACAAAACCATTAACCTATATATATTTAACCATCAAGTTATTTCAGGTATGCAAGACAAATAGATCGAAAACTGTTTACAGTATGTATCTCTGTGAAATCACCTGGTGGGGATTTCTATCAAGAATCGATTGCTCCTTGAACTTTAAAGTACAAGAATATTGGCAATTTCCACGGATTTGCATTATCCCATGGTGATCGCAGTACAGTTTACCAAGTAGGATATTGTATATCGTTGTTGTTACCTAAAACACAAATAACGTATAAGCGTCGAGTGATCAGTCTCAGGGACACGAAATAAAAAGTGGAAAAGGACAGGAGTTTTGTAGTTTGTCTTATACATACTTTGCTCCACTGGAAAATTTCTCCATCATCAAACTCGAGAGTCAAGATTCCAACGGGTTCAAGTTGGATCGATCTCCCCCAAAACTTCGACCTGAGATTTGTGTCACCCCAGAACTTCCACCCTTTACCTTCACAATGGCAGGCGATAACTGTTGGATGGTGGCTAACCTATTATGAGAGTACAATACCCCAACGAATTATATGCCAAAATTCTTAAGAAAAGATTCTCACATTTTCTTTTCTCCCTATGTTTCACTTTTTAAAATCCGGATACGTGTGAAGCTGAGTGTCAATTACATGCATATAAACATGTGTAGAGTACTACAGAGCTGCTCCTGAATCAGAGAGCTTCTGCATGAATCACCGATTTTGTTTATTGACCATTTATCAGTCTCAGAAAACTGACATTTATGTTCATCTTATAACTTTAGTTAAACATGTATGATATTACCTTCTCAGAGAAGAAACGAATTCCCTTTTCAGGAAAGTCAGCTTCATAAGTTTCTCCAAGTAAAGGGTTGAAAGGTTTACAGTGTCGTCCTTCGGTGGAAGCATAACCAGAGACCGCAAAAGCAGCGACATTCAGGGCTCTAAGGAGACTGTTCCCCTGATGATGAAAAACTCTGTTAATACAAGAAGCTGAGAGGTCAATTCAAGATAAAAACATAAGTATAGACCAGATATCATGGAAGCTACGTATTCAAAATCTTTAGTAAAGGAAGTAAACATAAGTATAGAGTAGAGAAAACGTTTGCATTTCCAGATGGATGAAAATTACATATAACAATAAGTTTTTAAATCACTTACGGATTTTCCGTATTCATATGCTTGGTCCAAGAGATAAGAGTACTCCAAGTCTTCAAAACACTTTTGGAGGGAAGATATTGGTTCATTGAAATAAACAGGAAGACAAACTCGTGTGAGATCCTTTCCAACATTGTCTTTGATCATAGACCAGAGACTGACACCTCTCTCTTTCTCTGCTGGATCAGGAAGCTTTGTTCGTCTCTTGAAATGTGTGTACACAGAACCAACATCAGGTTCACTAAATGACTCCTTTGTGTCATGGAAGGAAGCCTCATCTTCCTCAGAGATATCCTCAAACTCTTGCTTATCATCAGATGAAGCACTAGTACTGCATTCTAGAAACTAAATATTGTCAAGCAAAACAACACAGGAAGCTCTATGCAAGTCCACTGAAGCTATGTAAAAGAAGCATAAGAAGGAACATTAAGAAAAAAGCTAGTAGAATATCGTATAAGAAATTATTGCTCTTCTCTGCACTAACGAGATCCTAGGCAGCTTGCTTCATGAATATTTAATGGCAAAACTGAAACAGAGAAAGAGACAGAGATGCAGTGAATAGGAGAACAATTAAGCGACATAAATTTTGTGTACCACTATATTTTCCACGTCCTAAGCTGGAATACTTATGATTTCTTAAATGGTAGACATTGTCATGGATCCCTGAGGTTTCAGCTTCAAGGTTGGCCATCTGTACACAAAGAAACTCTCACTGTAGAATAGCCAACAAGGATATAGCTGAATACATGTGAAACAAAATCATCTTTAACAAATTATAAAAAGCGGCAAGGGATCTTTCGCAAGGTTCACAACAATCATAACATGCCTTTGTGCATAGGCTCAGGTGTTACCAATGCTACTGTAACGTAAAGCCAGTGGAATACTAAGTCATCATAAGAAACGAAACAATGGGCAAGACCACACTAAAACAAAAACGATCACAGAAGAAAAGCAAGAATTTAGCTTTACCTCTAGCTGCCTCAATACATCAAGCAACTTTGTCCGTTCTTCATGGAGAAGTTTAATCTGTTCTTGAACTTCAGAGAACTCTGAATCCACAATCTGTTCACACTCTGTTACAAGACTCTCGTTCATTCCCTCTTCAAGCAACCGTTTCTTTAGTCTCTCTGTAGATATGAATAAATCCTTTGGTGATACGAAGGAGACTCCCCACTGATTGACTGGAGAGGAACTATGCCTCTAGTAGATGCTAAAGCTTGTAACCATGCTGCTCTATCACTTCTAGAATCAGTCCTCAGATGCAGAGTCTTGGTTGCAGTAAAGATATAAAACTTTCTATGATCAGATTTGCTTTCTCGGTAAGATGAAACCTGCTGGAAAACAAAAGAATGCAATTACCCAGAGAAAAAAATAGACTCAAAGCTTATGTCTGTATAAGCTTTGGAGTATTTAGATTAAGCAAATATAACTCTTACAAGTTAACAAAAAAAAAAACATATGGCTAGAATTTCCCCAAGAGGTGGCCTTCAGCTCCCACACAGCCACACTCCATTATTTATCCACACTTGATTATTTCCTACCGACTAGCTACACCTACCATTCACCAATGATAAAAGGTATAACTAAACCTACTGGTCAATGATGAACTGGCCCATGCGTGGAAAGAAAATCAAGGAACAAACAAAAAAATCAAAAGATAAAGAGTTTTTACATGTGACCAAAGTTGACAAATTTCTACACTTCTTGGCTTTACTACTAAATAAACCAAATTTTAACAAATGTAAATTGTGTTAGTGACTGTAATGTGTTCAACAAAATTGAGACCCTGGTCTGGTAGCACCAGCCAAAATTTTGTTTGTATTTTGGCTATTTGTTTTTTGTGTAATGAACTTTGAGACCCCAACTACTGCAATACCTGTTGTTGTGGCCCACTACAGATAAGCAGCTAGTCAAAAACTTTTCAGAAACCAGAGAGGTTCTCTAAACTATAATACAGAAGATAATAATACAAACAAGAATTGAAATGCATAAAGACAAACTACACAAGTACAAGCAATGGAGAAGAAGAAGAAGAAGAAGATGATGCTAATAATAGTACTTTCCTCAGTCAGAAAAAATCACATTTAGGATTTTACTCTGTTTCACAGCAACTGGTTCTTTACTCTACTTGTGATTTTTTTTTGTCATCAAAAATACTAGATTAATTCATATAAGCCAATGCTGAGGAATATTGAGTACGAACTTTTCGCGCCAAATTATCCGATGTAAGTATGATTGTAAATAAGGTATTCATATAAATCATGAAAATAGATCATCTCTCAGGATAAGAACAAAAAAATCTAACTATTGCAATTTCATAAATCAACCACAACATTTGAAATCGAAGTATGAATGTATCTATATACCTTGAGATGAACAATGCCGATGGTTTTGTGATGTTTCCGACGACTACGGCCACTACAACTCTTCATTCTCGAGAAACGATCGGTGGAAATATCTCCGATTAACTTCACATCATCGGAAGGAGATAACAGATTCACATTCTCCGGTCTTCGGATTTTGGAATACGATAAGATTCCATCGCGGAGGAGGAACCATCTAGATCTCCATCCTTTTCCATAATTAGTCCATTTATAGAGAATCCCAGCCACTGATCTTCCCGAATCGGATCCACCGTTCTCCGTCGCCGGCAGACTCTTTGACCTCGTTAAAGGCATCACCGATTTCGGAGAAATCTCACGAAACCTCGTCGAGAAGTACTAAAGAAGCGATACAACGATGAAGATGCTTTGATCACATTGATGATGATGATTCCAAAATCTGGAGATGCAGAGAGAAAGAGATTTGCGTAAAACTTAAAAAAAATATATATATATATATTAAAAGGTTTTTTTGCGAATATATGAATGTATATGCTGAAAATTTATTATTATTATCTGAGAGATGATGACAAAGATGCGAAGGTGATCAAAAATGGTGTGCTAAAAATAACTAAAAATATGACACGTTTCGAATCATTATTTTATTTTTTATCAGGATAATAACTAAAAATATTACAAAATAAAATACTTGGATCATAGATTCATAAATTTTAAAATTATAAAGATTTTGGAAAAATTTTAATTTGTTATAGACTATAAAAATTACTAAATTAATTTTTTTATATTGTCTATCACTCACATATTTTAATTCATCAATTTGATAATGATGCTATAAAAATATTAATTTATCGATAAATTTGACTAATTTTGTAATTTCTAATACAAATATGTTGTATTTCAGACTATAATTTACTTTGCGAAGTGAAAAAAAAAAACAAATTTTTTCATGAACACAAAATCTTTTCGAATTATGTCAAATAAATTCCGGGTAAGATCAGAATTGACATAATTGAAAAAAAACATTTAAATATTCCATTATTTTATTACTTTCTATATGTAATATGTTGTATATATATATTTATAACTAATGAGGTTTTATTTTTAATATCAAATTTAGAAAATGTGTAGTGAAACAATTCTCGATTATATGACTACTATCGCATAGCAAGTACAAACCATCAATTTCTTCTTTACCATATACAACTCAATGGATATTTATGTATATCTTGTAGTTTTTTTTGAAAAAGGCTTTCTATTTAAATGCATAAGGAAATAAAAAGATACAAAAGCCCAGCCCGACTTTAGAGTTTTTACAAGGCCGAAGCCCAAACAAGAAGGGCACAGCCCAGAAAATATGAAACACACACACAATTGGAACTTAGGGGTGAACCTAGATCGTAGGGTAACCTAGGCAATGGAATAGTGAATCATCTAGAAGAACAGAGTTATGAAGTTGAGAGCCAAAGTTGAAGCATCGCAGAAGAAAGAGCGGGGTTCTGGTCTTTGTAAGAAGAGATCCTGTTACGAACAACAAAATCAATCAGTTTGAGGATGGACTCAGCAGATCTGAAGTTTTGGCGATGAAGCCGGTTGTTTCTTTCTCCCCAGAGGAAATATAAAGTACATTGCCAAGCAAGGAGACTCAATCTGATCGATTCCTTTGAGCCGTGAAGAGCCTGCATCTGACATACAGTAGCTTCCCAAGATCTCAGTGGATGAAGCTTGCATCACATAGCAATAGAAGACCAGATCGACCAAGACAAACCGCAGTTGAAGAAAATGTGATCGCGGCTTTCCTCCGAAGTGTTGCAGAGAAGACAAGCCGGATCCGTTTGAAAACCCCAGCCAAGAATTCGATCTCTAGTTGGACAGCGATTTAAAACTAGTAACCAGGTGAGGAAACAGTGTTTCGGGACACCACCAGAAATCCAGACGGCCTTTCTCCATGGAACCAGAGGCGAAAGCTCTCGAAGATTTCTGTAGACCAGGCCCGTAAAGTATCTTTGATAAATTTTGCCATCCAATTCCCATTCATAATGATCATCAACATCAGAGAGTGAGACAGTAGTGAGATAAATCTGAAGAGTAACCTGGTGATCAGTTCTAGGATGAGGAAGGAGCCAACGCCCATTATTGTAGAGTTGGTGCAAAGTTGCATCATTCCTTATCCCCAGTCTTGACATCCTTGCAGACCCGAAGTACTCCGAAATCCTTCCATAAGGTGACCAGTTATCAGACCAAAATCTGCAGGTAACACCATTACCAACTCTTAACTTAATCCACTTATACACATCCTCTCTGATTTTCAATAACTTATTGGCCATCCATGAGTAAGTAGGTCTTTGCTTCATAGTCCAAAAATTATTCAATGACCCCCGCAGGAAATGATGTTTAAACCAGGCCACCCACACTGAACCAGATTGGAAAAACAGGAGCCAAATAAGCTTGATGGAGCAGGCACGATTCCAGACAGTAAGATCTCTAATACCTAGTCCACCTTGATCCTTTGGTTTAATTACAGTATCCCAAGAAACTCTAGCAGTGTAATGTCCTTCTAGGCTTCCTTTCCATAGAAAAGCATTACAAAGAGAGTTAATTTTTTTTATGCACAGCTTTGGGAGCACAAAAGTAGAGCACCAGAAGTTGGAAATTCCTGCAATAACTGTATTAATGAGAAGTAACCTGCCAGCAAAAGATAAGTATTTAGCACACCAATTGTTGATTTTTCCTTTAACTTGTTGGAGAAGAGGTTCGCATTCTTGTAAAGTGAATTTTTTTGTACACAGAGGGACCCCAAGATAGCGCATCGGTAGGCTGCCAAGGGTCAGTCCAGTGGCAGAATTGATTTGGGAGATCTCACCCTCAGTTAGACCACCAGCAAAAAACAAAGTCTTTTGAATGCTAACAGCAAGACCCGACCTCTCCTCAAATTCATGAAGAACATTAAGGACATTCTGCACCGAAGAAAGAGAACCATCAAGGAAGATAAGAAGGTCATCAGCAAAGCAGAGATGGGTGAGCTTGGCTTTGTCACAGTTGTGATGGTACTTGAACTTCCCCTCCTCAGCTGCCTTATTCAACATCAAAGAGAGATTGTTCATGGCTATCACAAAAAGGTAAGGAGAGAGGGGATCACCCTGTCTAAGCCCTCTTTTACCTTTGAAATAACCATGAACCATTCCATTATAACCAATAGTGAAGTTTGTTATACAGATACAAGCTTGGAGCCATCTTAAGTAAATGTCAGGAATATCAAGCCCCTGTAGATAGCCAAATAAGAATTCCCAGGAGAGAGTGTCAAAAGCTTTTGCAATATCACTCTTGATGACTATTCTTTTTGGACCTGCAGCTTTGTGGTAGCCATGCACTATTTCCGCAGCCAATATAGTATTTTCCAGTAGAAGCCTGTCTTTAACAAAAGCAGTCTGGTTTGGGAGAATAAGAGACGGTAATAATGGTTTAATCCTGGTCACTAAAAGCTTTGAGACCACTTTGTAGAGAGTATTCAGACAAGAGATTGGTTGGAAGACTTCAATTTTTGAGGCTCCAGGTCGCTTAGGCACAAGAGTCAGGATGGTAGCATTTGTTGAAGCTGGAAGAAAAGCTGTGTGGAAGAAATGGCAAATTGAGGCAACAACCTCAGCACCCAACGTGCCCCAAGCAGACTTGTAGAAACCAGAAGTCAACCCATCAGGACCAGGTGCTTTGTTTGGGTTTAGCTTGAAAATTACCTTTGAGATCTCCAAGGAGCTTGGAGCAGCAGTCAAAGAATGGGACTGTAACTGAGAGCATCTGAAAGGATTCAAGCACCTGATCGAACCACTCTTGAGAAGACGGGAGAGAGGGCCTTTGCAGAAGCTCTGGAGCCAAAATGGACTTAAAGTGAGAGATTGCGTGAAGGCTCATATCAATCGGATCAACAATAAGGTCACCGGAGTGCAGCATGAAAGATCTGATGGTGTTGAAACTTGCTCTCGACAAACAGATTTTGTGAAAGTAAGAAGTATTCAAATCGGCTTCCTTTAACCAGTTAATGCGGGATATACATAGCTAATGTATATCTTGTAGTTACGAACTCTTTATTTTACATATTGGATCTTCAAACTAGTTTCCACTTTTATGTTATGATGACTTAGTTGTGAGTTGCATACTTGCAAGATTGGATCAGTTGTTAGCTTATTTTAGAAATCAACTAATGCGTTGTTAATCCACTAGTTTTCGAGGTCTCATGGAGCTTCGTTTGGTTTCAAAACCATGACATCCACTACTTAATTCTTTTTTTTTTGAAAGAATGTAAAATTTATTCAACCAAAAAAACGTTTTTACAATGAATGCAACCTTAATTCAAACTTGTTTTTGAACTGTATCCGAAATAAAAGAAAATAATGTTAGCTTCTGGACTCAAACCATACACGAAGGCCATCTTCGTGTTTACGGGGATCCTGTCGCCGGATAGATGAGATTTTATTGCGTATCAATCGATCAATCAACTTGATTAACTGATCTGCAGTACTTGGTAATTCGCCATGCCTTCGTTTGTTCCGCTCTATCCAAATAGAGTGGGTAGTAGCTTGGAAAAGAAGGCGAAGAATGAAGCCAACCGTGCATGTGATTGTGGAGTTGGATAGAAGATTCAGTACCTCTATGAAACTGGTAGTGTAGCGTTGTTGAGGAAGTCGACCTGCCAGCTCCTCCTAGACTCGCGAAGAGAAGACACAAGAAAAGAAAATGTGCTCTCGTGTCTCCATCGGAGCTTGACAAAGAACACATGACGGATTCACTCCCCTGTTCCAAGAGACCATACACTCACCCGTGGCTAGTCTGTTTTTTGCCGCAAGCCATAGCAGGAAAGAGTGTTTCAGAATAGAGTCCGGGAACCAAACACTCTTAGCGCAGCTTATTTTTGGCCCTGCAGTTCGGAGTTGTTTCCAAGTTTCAGAAGTGATGAACCGTGATCTGAGCTTGTTATTTGGTCTTCTCCACAAGGATACATCCGGATCAAGGTATTGTCCCTTGCTTCGAAGTCTCTCTAGCTCCGCTTCTACTTGATTTAAAATATCTAGACGGTGGTGCCTAGCTCTGTGATTTGCTAGGACTGCAGCAACCGTAACTTTAGAGGAAACTCCAAAATCAATGAAACCCCGCACTCCAAGAATATCATATAATCGACCAAGAGAGCACCAGTGATCATACCAAAAGGATGTTTGTAACCCACTTTTAATTTCCATTGAGTGAAAAACCTTGGCCTGCGATCTGTATTTGAGCAACTTCTTCCACATCCAAGAGCCCAAAGAGGTGGTTTCTTTGACAGACCAGAATGAACCTGATCGAATGAGTTCTCTTTTTATCCAATTTACCCAGAGAGAATTTGGATTTGAGACTATCCGCCAAATGAGCTTAAAACAGCTTACCTTATTTATTTCAACCACAGATTTGAGCCCCAAACCACCTTCATCTCTTGGCTTACAAACATCCCTCCATGCTACCTTGATCTTCTTTATGTTGAGAGACGGACCCGACCACAAAAATGCAGCACATATCTTTTCTATTTCCCTTACACAGGCTGAAGGTAATCGAAATGCAGCAATCCAGAAGTTGGTAAGACTTGCGATCACGGAACGTAGTAGTTGTAATCTTCCCGCAAAGGATAGAAACCTGTTTTTCCATGAACTGATCCGGCCTCTTATTTTTTCAAGCAATGGAAGACAATCAGATAGAGTCATCCGCTTTGTTAGCAGAGGTAATCCCAAATAGCGGACTGGTAATGCACAAGAGTCGAAAGGAAATCTGGCTAGAATCTCAACTTTGTTATGAGCAGATATACCAGCTAAGAACAGAGTTGACTTCTCAAGACTTATACTCAATCATGAGATCTTGTGAAAATCCTTGAAAACATCGAGAATTCCTTCCATAGAGGCTGCTCTACCATCCGTAAAAACCATTATGTCATCTGCAAAACATAAGTGTGTAAGCTTCATATTTTTGCATCTCGGGTGAAAACCAAATATTTTTTCCACCGCAGCCTTATCAAGTAGAGATGATAAAACATTCATACAGATCACAAATAGATATGGAGAGAGAGAGCATCCCTGTCTCAACCCCTTTTCACTCTTGAAAAAACCAGCAAGCTCTCCATTTATTTGAACAGAGAAAGAGGCCGTTGATATACATAGAGAAATCCAGTGAATGAATTGTTCTGGTAGGTCCATTGCTGCGAGCACATTCAACAAAAAATCCCATTGTACGGAAACAAAAGCTTTCGAAATGTCTATCTTCATCGCACAACGAGAAGACACACCTTCCTTGTGATAATCTCTCACCAATTCAGTAGCAAGTAGTAAGTTTTCCATTAGAAGTCTATCCTCAATAAACGCTGACTGATTCGGAGCAATGAAATCGGGGAGAATGGTCTTTAACCGATTAGCCAATATTTTTGAGATAGTCTTATACACCACATTGCAGCAAGAAATGGGTCCATAATCTTTCATCACCCGTGCATCTATCGTCTTTGGGATAAGAGCTAGAATTGTCGCGTTTAGTCCTTTCGGCAAGAAACCAAACTTGAAGAAAGATTGTATTGCAACTGTGAAATCACTTCCAATACCAAGCTGCCTTATAGAACTCCACTGTGTAACCATCCGGTCCCGGCGATTTATTTGTAGGCATAGAAAACAAAACCTTTCTCACCTCATCCACCGTAACATCCGCAAGAAGATGATCCCGCTTTGCCGGAGGACAGCGATAGGGAAGCAGCTCTCGAAGATCATCAACCTCAATACCTACATAGTCCGACGGTTTATATGTCAATAGTTCCGAGAAAAACCGAACCCCTTCTGCTTTTATTTCCTCCATACTCTTAAGACAAATGCCATTAGGGTCTAAAATCTCATGAATAGAGTTTTGAGTATTTCTTTCCTTTATAGCATTATAAAATGCCTTATTGTTCTTGTCCCCCACATCTAACCAGTGCAACTTTGATTTTTGTTTCAGAAAACCCTCCTCTAAACCCGATAACCTCTCCCATCTTTCAACAGCTAAGGACTCCACAACTTAATTTTTATGATCCATTAAGGCAAGAAGCATGTTTATGACCATGCTTAATAGGTAGGAGGACCCTTAAATAGTGATTAAGAGATCCCACAATTGTGGTTGTCCTTAGATGTCAACTCGTATATGCGATATTATTTGACGATGACCTCCATTTTGTCTTTCGAAGTCAATTTCAAGGAAATATTGACTTGGATGAATTGAAGAAAATGTGAGCTGAAGACAAATATTTAATAACAAAAATAACTATATTTATCTAAATCATTATATACACAAATATTATGTACCAGTATTGAGATCTAAACTAAATTATACAACAACAAAAAAGCACTAATAAAAATTATTTTGTCACTTCCAGTTAGATGTTGGCAAATTAACCGAATCGAAAGTACCAAACTGGAATCAAGGCTAAAAAAATCGAACCAATTGATATGTTGTGTTTTTATCGGTTTTGAGTCTTTGTTTTCTTTCCTAGATCATATATTTTAAAGAGTCAAAGTGTGTTTTTAGAGTCTTTTAGTCTTTTATCGAGTCTTTACAGGTTTTAGGTTGCTTCGGAGGAAAACGAGCTGTTTTGGGATATAAACACACATTTGGAGATGCAGTTTCGGTTAGAAGTATCAAATGTTTGGCCTCAGATGGAAGACTTCCCACAGTTAAATCTTTCTGAATTTTTGACACAAGCTAGATGAAGATGTTAGCTTGATTTTCCAAGTGGATTGAAGGAAATCTAACGGTGCATTCAAGATTTATACCCAAATTAGTGAAGACAGGTCAATCTGGCGAGCATTTGAAGCAGGTGCAGAGCTTGACTCCAGGAGCTTCGGGATCGATCGATCCCAGGGGGGATCGATCGATCCAGCATCATCCGTCCAAGACCAATTGATTCAGCATATCTGGATCGATCGATCCACCCATGGGATCGATCGATCCACCCATGGGATCGATCGATCCGAGCCTCGACGTCCCGAGACGGTTTTCCTAAACCGGGTTTTGTCTTCCTTTTTTTGTACTTGGGTATAAAAACCCCAGAGACCTAATTTTCTTTTGACGTTCTTTTTCTGCAACTTTTGAGACTTCTCTCTTGTAAGCTTTTTGGGATTCTAGAGATTCATCCTCTTTGACACTTTGGAGAAGATTTCTAAACCCTATTTTCTTATTTTCATTGCAATTCAATTATGTCTTCTTCATTTATTTGTCTTGTTTCTGTTGCTATGTGTGAGTAGTTTCTCAATTGGGTTTTAGGGTTCTAATTAGGAGATTCAATGGATTAATGGATTGATTGATATTAGGAGTTCTTATTCTCTAGGTTCTTTGATTCACATGTTCTTAATGCTAGAATAGGATTGATCACCCTGTTGTAGAGTCTAGGTTTTTCTATGCATCAAAAGTGTTCGATAGAATGCCTGAAAGAATGTGAATTGAGCAATGTATTTCTAGCCAACGAAATTTGACGTTAGGACGCATTGTGAACTTAATGAACTTGTTTGATAATGCGAATTTGACTAGGAAATTACATGCGAAAGTTTAGTAATCGAATAGTCAAATTTAGTGATTAATGTCTTGAAAGAGAATTAGTCTAAATGTGTTCATGTTCAAGAACGGCGCTTAATTGTTGAATTCCTTGTCTAATGTTTCCATTATTTATTGATCTCTGAAATACCCTATGGCCCAATGTCTTTAAATTCATAAGTTTAATCATTTAATTTATTTGCATTTTTATTTTATAATTCTGAAAACCCAAACAAAACAATCTTTTAGCTTTAGCTAAGAACGAGTCTTGGAAATCCTTAGAGTATCTTTGGTCCTTGTGGATCGACCTCGAATATACTGCCTAACGGTTAAGTTTATTGAGTTAATTACTCGAGCAATCAAGTTGGCGCCGTTGCCGGGGACCAATTGCGTTACCTAAGGATTTAGGATTAGCTTTTAGTCTAAAGCATTTTTATTTTCTGTTACTAATTTTCGTTTTCGTTTTCTCTTTGGTGTTTTCAGGTGTATGACCCGCAGCCAAGGCTCGTCACATCTAGCGGATTACCAAGAGAATATCGGAAAATTTGAAAGAGCGAATAAGAAAAAGAAGAAGATAGCCGAGCAGAGAGAAGCTGAAATGGCTGAATTTGATGCTGCAGGAAATCTTCAGAATAGGGATGAACTCCCACTTGGAGGTGATCATTAAGGAGTGTTTCAGGACCTCCACCTCATGCAAACAACAATGCTCCTGCTGCTGGTGAACAAGCTGCCGCTGCCCGTGTAGCTGTTGAACGTGTGGCTGCTGCTAATGCCGCTCGTTTAGCTGCAGTAAATGCTAGGCCCGCGCCTGCTCGACAGACTTTGAGAGATCATGATGCTCCTAATGTTGTGCATTTTCGAGACAGGAACCAATAGCTGCCAATCAATAGGAATGATTTTGAGATCAAGATAGGGTTGCTATCTTTGGTGAAGCAGAATCAGTTCCATGGTCTCACCTCAGAGAATCCAGTCTACCATTTAGATAACTTCGAGGATATATGCAGTACAACAAGAATGAATGGAGTACCTGATGATATCATCAAATGCAGACTTTCCACATTCTCCTTAGCTGACAAAGCCCATCGCTGGTTGAAGTCTTTGAACACTGAGAATTTAAGAAGCTGGAAAGACTATAAAGCTGCATTTCTGTCACAGTATTTTACTCAGTCCAGGACAGCCATTCTGAGGAACAAGATCTCTTCTTTTCAGCAGCATGGTACAGAATCGTTCCATGAAGCTTGGGAACGGTTCAAAGATTCCTACAGGGAATGTCCCCACCACGGCTTTCCACGTGCCACTTTGATCAATACTTTCTACAGAGGAGTCGACAAAGACTACATGATGGCACTAGATACTGCTAGTAATGGGGATTTTATGACCAAGACTGAGGAGGAAGCTATAGAGCTTATTGAGAATCTGGCAGCCAGTAACAGTAACCACAATGTTGTCTATGACAGGTCGTACAGAGGTGGAGGAGGAGAATCAAAGCAGATTGTTGAGTTGACAGCTAAGGTTGAGCAGCTCCTCATGAGAGATCAGCGGGTTGTCAACTACTGCGAGGATTTGGGTAAAGGTCCAGTGCATCAAGAGTTTAGCGGAGACGGTTCTGACGATCTACAGGCAGAGTAGAATTTCGTGAATGGGTATGGCAACTATCAGAACAGAGGGTTTAATCAGAATTACCGGAACCATCCTAACCTTTCTTACAGGAGTACTCAATGTCGAAAATCCTCAAGATCAGGTGTATCCGACTCAGGCAGAGTCACAAGGTCAACAATTTCAGCCTAGTCACGGTTTTCAGACTAAAGGGAGCTACCAGGGACAATTCCAACCTCCTGCAAGTACCACTCATGCATCTACATCTAGAGATAATGAGATAAAATTGATGATGAAGCAAATTCTTGAAGGTCAGAAGAAGAATGCTGCTGAGATCAATGTAAAGGTGGATAGCATGTACAATGATCTCAATGGAAAGTTTACAACGCTATCCTCACATGTCAAGACTCTTGAGAGTCAGGTTGCTCAAATATCTAAAGCCTCTACACGACCAACCGGTGCTCATCCTGGGAAAGTAGAATCCAAGGGTAAGGAACATTGTTATGCAATTATGATTCAGGAAGAGCCCAGAGAGATTGATGTTGCCAAACAGGAGGAAGCTAAAACTATTGTTGTTAAGACACCTGTAGAGGACAAGATTGGAAAGGTTGATGAACCTTTATATGTGGAGCCGCCATCCTATGTTCCTAAGCTTCCATTTCCAGGCCGTGAGAAACAGCTTCAGAAACAGAAAGAGTATGCACGCTTTGATCAGATCATGAAACAGTTGTATGTGAGACTTCCTTTCTTACAGTTGGTTCTCCACGTTCCAACCTACAGAAATTACCTGAAAGATGTCTTGTCCAACAAGAGGAGCATTGAGGAAGGAGTTATGTTGATCTCTAAGAGTAAGGAGTATGCTGAGCTGGAGGAGTCTCAGAGACAACAAAGCAAGGTACAACTCAGTGATGCTTTAGAGGTGGTAGCAGGGAAAGAGATGGTCAGCACTTCCAGCACCATCCTTCCAGTCACTATTCCTGAGAAGCTCGATGATCCAGGGAGTTTTGTTTTGCCTTGCCGGATTGGGAAGTCCATATTTGAGAGATGTCTTTGCGATTTGGGAGCTGGTGTTAACTTGATGCCTTTTTCTGTGTCAAAGCGTCTAGGCATTACCGATTTCAAGCCATCAAGGATCTCTTTGATTCTAGCCGATCGCTCTGTGCGATACCCGGTGGGTTTGGCGGAAGATGTGCATGTTCGAGTGGGAAATTTCTACATTCAAACTGATTTTACTATCTTGGAGCTTGACAAGGAACCACAAGATCCTCTCATTCTTGGGAGGCCATTTCTGAACACCGCAGGAGCTATAATTGATGTGAGAAGAAGCAAGATCAGCTTGCGGATTAGAGACTACTCTTTGGAGTTTGACATGAGAGAGACGAGGAAAAAATCCCACCATTGACGGTCATGCATTTTCTATTGACACGAATGATGAATCTAGCGAAAAGTGTGTAAAGAAATGCAGTGGTTGGAGTGAGGTCAAAGAAGTCCTGGATGGAGACACTCACATTCCAATAAAGAAGATTGCTGCTAAGGATATAGTGAAGCAGAAAAGGATCAAGGGAGATCCTCATATAGCTTTGATACCGTTGCGTTGTGTCGGGGATACCATTGAGTATAAGGTGCAATGTAAAGGAACCTCGAAACCTTTCTCCAAATCTAGGAGCATTCTCACTTCTGAATGGAAAGAGAAGGGTAGAAAAGCTGTGAAAAGTGTGGTTGGTAAAGTTCTGAAGCTAAAGTTGAATGATTGGGGACCTTGTTTCGGAGCAAGCTCCCGCACTCGTACCCATTAGTCCACAAGAATCCGGTCAAGATAGTGACATAAAACAAGCGCTTTGTGGGAGGCAATCCACCAGGTATTTCTGATTTTCCTACCATTTCTTTATTTTTCTCTTGCTTTCTTTTGAGTGTGTATGGCATCTTTTCTTTGAATTGTTTTCACTACGAGTCGGTGTGAAGCAAGTCGGGGGGAGGATGTCATTTGTTTACTAATCGAGTTTGCTTTGGTTGTTTCTTTTGTTGCTTTCGTTGAGTCTGTTTTATCGAGTCAAAATCGTATCTTTTATTGAGTCAAAATGTTGTTTGAGAACTATGATCTTTTCTTAGGGAATTGCACCATGTTTGATTTGATTGCCTTGGGACCATTTTAGCACTATTCGATAACTTGGAAGTTCAGGAAAATCCATCACTTAATCACTTTATAGTAGTCCTATCTCTTTGAAATTTGGATGAATTGAGCTTAATCTTATATACTTGAACTTAATCTGGACTTAATTTATCTCACTTAGGGGCTTGAGAATCATGTAATGGATCATACATTCAGAGTTTTGTTCGCATCATTTTTATCACTCTTTGCTAACTCTGAATGGCTAGACTCATTTTTAGTCTAGTACCGCACATGTTTCCCCACCCATTGTTTGAAACCTCATGCATTCTTATATGATCATCATGATATGCATCCATGTGCGAAAACTATGGAGTATACGGACCGACATAGCTTTCCTTTTGTTAGGATAGTGAGTTGTAGTTTACTGGTTGTCGATATGTGATGAGATTGAGCCATTGTGGTTTAGAGGTTATATTCATGGGTATATGCTGCTGTTTGCAATTGTTCTTGATGCAGATTTTTGTGAGACACCGGTTCCACTCCCCCGCTTCTATATATATAAAAAAAAAAAAAAAAAAAAAAACAAAAAAACAAAAATAAAAAGAAAGAGCGGGAAAGGAGAGTGATTGGAACCGGAAATGTGGAGTTATTATTGGTTATATTGATAAGCATCAAGGGTACACTTTGATTTGATTGGGGGTAGTGTGTTGGTTGATTTGATCCGAGCTTAAGGGAAGCTATGTACCTCCTAGTTGGTCTGTGTCTCACTGTGATTTCGCATAATGTCATGCATCCGTTTATACTGTTCGAGAACCCGAAACACTTTGAGCCACCATATATTAGCCCTTTTTACCAAGCCCATAGCGTGTTCGATATCCCCTTTGTGAGAATACACGCCACTGCTAATGAATGTTAAAAGGTTAAGTTATCTGACTCTGAAAGTTCTTTTAGATCTCGGGACTTAATTTTGTTGCTACGGTTATGGCGAAGTACAGTCTAGTACGGTTTGATGAGTTTTGTGATCGTGGTTTGCAGGCAATTGATATGAGCATGATCCCGAAGAAAATGTGAGTTCTCGTGTTTTCAAACCTCTTCTCTTGATAAGGATTTCTGCTTTCCTTGAGGACAAGTAAAGATCTAAGTCGGGGGGAGTTGATATGTTGTGTTTTTATCGGTTTTGAGTCTTTGTTTTCTTTCCTAGATCATATATTTTAAAGAGTCAAAGTGTGTTTTTAGAGTCTTTTAGTCTTTTATCGAGTCTTTACAGGTTTTAGGTTGCTTCGGAGGAAAACAAGCTGTTTTGGGATATAAACACACATTTGGAGATGCAGTTTCGGTTAGAAGTATCAAACGTTTGGCCTCAGATGGAAGACTTTCCACAGTTAGATCTTTCTGAATTTTTGACACAAGCTAGATGAAGATGTTAGCTTGATTTTCCAAGTGGTTTGAAGGAAATCTAACGGTGCATTCAAGAGTTATACCCAAATTAGTGAAGACAGGTCAATCTGGCGAGCATTTGAAGCAGGTGCAGAGCTTGACTCCAGGAGCTTCGGGATCGATCGATCCCAGGGGGGATCGATCGATCCAGCATCATCCGTCCAAGACCAATTGATTCAGCATATCTGGATCGATCGATCCACCCATGGGATCGATCGATCCACCCATGGGATCGATCGATCCGAGCCTCGACGTCCCGAGACGGTTTTCCTAAACCGGGTTTTGTCTTCCTTTTTTTGTACTTGGGTATAAAAATCCCAGAGACCTAATTTTCTTTTGACGTTCTTTTTCTGCAACTTTTGAGACTTCTCTCTTGTAAGCTTTTTGGGATTCTAGAGATTCATCCTCTTTGACACTTTGGAGAAGATTTCTAAACCCTATTTTCTTATTTTCATTGCAATTCAATTATGTCTTCTTCATCTATTTGTCTTGTTTCTGTTGCTATGTGTGAGTAGTTTCTCAATTGGGTTTTAGTTCTAATTAGGAGATTCAATGGATTAATGGATTGATTGATATTAGGAGTTCTTATTCTCTAGGTTCTTTGATTCACATGTTCTTAATGCTAGAATAGGATTGATCACACTGTTGTAGAGTCTAGGTTTTTCTATGCATCAAAAGTGTTCGATAGAATGCCTGAAAGAATGTGAATTGAGCAATGTATTTCTAGCCAACGAAAGTTGACGTTAGGACGCATTGTGAACTTAATGAACTTGTTTGATAATGCGAATTTGACTAAGAAATTACATGCGAAAGTTTAGTAATCGAATAGTCAAATTTAGTGATTAATGTCTTGAAAGAGAATTAGTCTAAATGTGTTCATGTTCAAGAACGGCGCTTAATTGTTGAATTCCTTGTCTAATGTTTCCATTATTTATTGATCTCTGAAATACCCTATGGCCCAATGTCTTTAAATTCATAAGTTTAATCGTTTAATTTATTTGCATTTTTATTTTATAATTCTGAAAACCCAAACAAAACAATCTTTTAGCTTTAGCTAAGAACGAGTCTTGGAAATCTTTAGAGTATCTTTGGTCCTTGTGGATCGACCTCGAATATACTGCCTAACGGTTAAGTTTATTGAGTTAATTACTAGAGCAATCACCAATATTTAAAAATATCTGAATGGATCCTAAATTCTATGACCGAAAGAACCGTAACACAACCTAAATACTTCGGATATCCGAAAATACCCAAAATACAATTAGATCCAAAAATATTAGTTATTTTTAGACTGAATAATCAAATAACCCCATAAAATATATAAAATACCTAAAATACCTAAAATAATCGAAAATACCCAATATATATATGAAAATACTCAAAAATAACCAAAATATCCGAAACAAAATACATGAATGGATACTAAACTTTCAAACCGAAAGAACGGGAGCCAAACTGAAACCGAACCGCGAAATTTTAAAAATACCCGAATAAATCATAAAGTCTAAAACCGAAAGAATCAAAACCGAATGGAACCAAACCGGAACCGATCTGAATATACGAACGCCCAGGAGTACTTTCAGTCATATCTCAATATAAATTTTGGTAAAACTATTAGTCAGACTGTTTAATACCAAAATGATATCGATTTTTCCTTGCTTTGTATAACTCTTCCGATTTTATTTAGAAAAATTTGCAAATATAACGAAGAAAAAATTATAATTAACTAAATAGCCCAAAAAAATTAAAGGGTAGTATTTTTTTATATAAACTACAATATCTATCAAAATACCATTTTTTTCTTTTGTATTAGGCCATTCACCATCACAATCGTTATCACTACACACCAAAAAAAAAAAATCACAATCGTTATCACTACTACTACCACCACCGCCAGGTCCATCACCGCCGTACCATCAGTATTACCGTCGCGCAATCGCAACGATCACCACCACATCACTACCATTATGTTTTTTTTACCTAAAACCCAAAATAATAATTGTGAAGGTTCTTTTATGCTATTGACTTAACTTCCACAATTATATAATTAAGTTATATATTATTCATTTACTTATAAACTATGGACCTATGGTTTATACACGTATCTAACCTTTTTATTAGTACTGAAATCATTAGCCAGAGAAAAAAAATAAATCAGATGTGCTGGAATGTACAAATCTTAAAGTTGTCGCTTCATGTTATTGCAGCTTGAAATGTGACACTTTTTTGTCTTATTAAAGCATAAACCATTTTTAATAGCGACGCATTACCTGTCGTTTCCTTTTCATATTTCTATATATTTTTCATCTTAAAATTTAAAGTTTGTTCCAACAAATCGTATGCAATTAGTTTACTGTTTACGTAATAATTCAAAAAATAAATTCTTATTAATCCGAAGTTCCAACCTCATACGAATAAAGCTATTTCCTAATTTTTGCGTATGCTGGAGGAAGTTTAAGTTATTTCGTACCATATTTAAAAAAATAATGAACAAGTTTTGTTTTTAATAGCTTTTAGAGTATAATTAGGTTTAGTTCATTGAGAAATTACAGGAAAGACAATACCTTTAGAAAACTTAATTTTCATTGACAGTTTAGTTTGAGAGTGTTATAAAAAAAATATTTTTTTCTTACCAAACAATTACGAAAACACCTTGTATATATATATATTTTTTACAAATTAGTTTCTGAACGAAAATTTTCGCATGTACAACCAGAGAAACGAGGTATATTATGATATGGTATGGTGGTGATGAGCTTCGACGAGGTTAGAATAATGATTAAGATTTTGAGATTAAATGTTTAATATATAGTGTCTAGGTGAAGTTTAGGTGCTAAAACATCACCATCTGCGTACCACAATCACATGTACCATTTTTTATAACACTGATTTAGATAGAAACTAATACAAATTCAACACTATTCATAGGTTTGCTCTCATGATTTTCTTACCCCTAAATAAAAGTGGTTATATTTCGTTCATTGGTTGTGTAATATTTAATACTCGTATACGTAAATTGCACGCATTGATGTTTCCGAGAGTTCATTAAACGAACTTATCATAAAATTTAAAATTGCCTAAAGATGATATCTGAAACGAATTAATATAATGAACAAATTAAAATACAACTATATATCCTACAGTATCATCAATCTTCTTCAAAATTTTATAACGTTTAAATTCTCTGAATCAAGCGAATTGAAACTTCCCATTTATTGTAATAATATACGAATATGTCAATAAATTCATCATCCGACAATAGACTTTACTCATTTCAGCTCTCAACATGTTTAAGAACAGCAAACACATTCCCATAGGCCATAGCCATTTTCTCCATTAAATGATTTTTTTAATCTTCACCAACTGCTTATAATTATTACATTTGTCTCGTTTATAATTTCCTTCTCCAACAACTTTAAATCCATAAATAATGAATACGTATCATTTTGATCGAATTCAAATTTTTATTCACAAACAAACACATATGAGTACTAATGTTTCTAATTCGTAATAATATTGCATGCGTAAGGTGCAGAATTAGGAAAAAAAAAAGGTGCAAATTTACGGAATAGTATAATAGAGGACATCCGATTAAATTTGAAGAAAAGATTAATTTATACATAAATCATTAAAGAATTCAAATTTTATAAAATCTAAAATAGGGAAATAGGTTTTCTTAATTTCTTTCCATTTCAACTTACTGTTATAAATAAATAACCTTTTTAAAAAAACATTTTACAAAAACAAATTACAGAACAATTAAGCAAAACAAATTGAACTATACCGGTGAACATGGTAATTATTTTGTCATTAAAATCACGATTTTGTAAACCTATATGAATTGTTAAGAACTGTAAAATAACAAAATATTTGCCATCATATCGTCATGCGATTCTACATATTTCATAGTGACATGCAATCATGCATATGTTATAAATTCACATTTCAAGTAAGAAGATAGCTAAATCTTTTTTTCAACATAAACGTGAAATTTCTTTTAATGTTAAGACTAAAGTGAGACATGTCTTAAGTCAATCATGATTAACAAGGTAAAAGCATTGTTGAAATGGATAAACAAAGCACAGTACGTGGTTATGATACATAATTAATTAGTTTGATCTGTTTTGCTTTTTTAATGTTACAAAAAAAAACAGACAAGAAGCTGAGAATAAGGGGTAATATCGTCATTTACTAATAATATAAAGAAACACCAACCGATAAAACGTCCGACAACGTTCATACTTCATACGTACTAGCTACAACATTCCATACATTACACCAAAAACTTCAAAGCCCCCACAAATCTCTAAACAAACTTTAAATTTCTAAAGACACAAAGAGAAAGACAAACCCGTATTCGATTCCGGTACCCTGAATATGCCAATCGGGTGGGTCAAATCCTTACATTGCAAATCAAGAGCATTCGACGATGTCTATCATCATCACTCCAACAACGGTAAACTCTTATTGCCAAGTTACAGCTGCAGAAAAAACGTTAGAGACGTCGTCGATAACCGACCCGGATCCATTAAGAAAAGCCCAAAACCCGACCCGGCTTTACGACGTTTACGCTCTTCTAGTCGACCCGAATCAGAATCCAATTCTCATCACCAGACCCGAAGAAGCGTATCAGCTCGAGCTTCCTCTGAATCAACATTGCCCGTATTGACCGATCTTCCCGACGGTCATCCGTCGAGAAACGTCGTGGAGATTATATTCCAATCTAGTTGGAGCTCCGACGAGTTTCCGGGTCGGGTAGAAATGATCTTTAAAGTTGAAAACGGGTCAAAAGCTGTGACCCGGTTTGAGGAATATAGAGAAGATGTGAAATCGCGATGGCGCACGAAATTTGATTCCGATGAGGTTAACGGCGGCGCGTGTGATGAAGACGCGCGGTGTTCGGCTGATGGGAATGAGATGATGAGGTTTTTTCCTTTAGGTCCGATTCCGGGAGGAATTAACGGCGGCGCGTGGGGTTTTCCTGGTGGTAAAGGAGCGGCGGTTTGTACATTTTCAGGTAGCGGTGAAGCGCATGCGAGCACAGGCGGGGGAGGAGGGAGGAGGGCGATGTTGATTTGTAGAGTAATTGCGGGTCGGGTTGCGAAGAAAGGTGAATTCGGGTCGGATTCAGTAGCGGGTCGAGCTGGTGAGTTGATTGTCTTCGATGCACGCGCCGTGTTGCCTTGTTTCTTAATCTTTTTCAGATTGTAAAAAATTATTATTATTATAAAAACAATAAAGTTAAAGATTAATTTTGATTTATATATTTTGGTTCTGTTTCATCTCCTTCGTATTTCAGATTATATTTAAATTTTGGTTGTTTTTTTAGGGTCCAATCTATTTTCTCATGTTTAAGGTTCAGACACTTTGGCAGGTTTCGATATTGAATAAAAATCATTGATCATAGATAAAATAAAATATTCATTACTACTTTATTAGTGATGTTTTAATTAAGTAAGGGATGTTTTGTTTGAATGCCCATGTATTAAGGCAGATTCGTAAAATGTCGAATAGAATTATACTACTGTATAGTACTAGTAAGTAGTAATGAATAAGGGTTTGGACGGTGATTCAAAACACCTAAAAATATAATTATGAAAAGAAAAAAAATAGAAAAAGTACTCGAATAGTTAGAAATGATAAGAGATAAATAGTGATACCGTTTTAAATACCATGTATTTAATTTGTTTTTATGATTGATAACCATTGAAATGATATAATCTTTTTCGTTATGGTAAAGAGTTACCAATACAATTCTTTTTTTTTTTTTTTTGGGTCCAAAGACCAATGAAATTCCAAAAATATTAATACTAAGTATTAACTAAGATACTTCATATGTTTGCACTGAATAAGTAAACTTTATTTAAATAACAAATAAAATTGATTAAACGCCACTTAGTATTTGTATATATGGGGGATATATTCGTGGAAGTTGTTAGATATACCAAATGCAGCACATGGTAAAACTGAATGGTACACCCAAACACGAATGGAACCACAACATTATAATTCATACCGCAGAACACGATGTATATTGATCTCATTCGAAATCTCAAATATCTATTCAAAATTTTTATTCACTAATAAACGAGCTTCATATATTCACCAATCACCAAGTGGTCTATAATTCGCTGACTGCCAAAGAGACAACTCACTTGCAAATTACAGGTGAATATATATTTATTACAAGAGTATCTCTAGGGTTTATTCTAGATGATTCTAGGATTAAGATTTTCGGGTTAGTATAAGTATTCTAGAGTTGGCCACGAGTCTAGATTAGCACTCTTGAATATTTATACGGTTGTAAACTTTGAAGCTAACTAAAAAGCTTAGAAGGTGAGTGTGTTTTGAACTTTTTTTGTCTTCACAGTTGTGTGATAAGAAAAAGAGCAGAGAGTTAGGCTTAGATTTGTTTTAGTCGGGGTTAGTTATTTTGGTAGAATAGATCAAGTAAGTCTGAGATAAATATGATCCTTGTAAAAGATCAATTATTAATAAAAACAAGTAACGACGAACGTTGGATTTGGCGCATTTCAAATTAGCAATCTGTGTTACATACCCTCTATCTCTTCTTACACCACAAGTGAATACTATAAAGGTTTTCTTGTCTTGGTGGAAGAGTGAGAGAGCAACAAGGCCAAAACAAAACATAAAAAAATTTCGAATTGGAGTAGATATGTCATTATTTGTAATAATTTTCAGTTTTTATTTCGAAACATGAATGGCCAGCAATTGTGATCAAAGCGGATGTGTTCTCAAATCAGGCTAATAAAATTATCAGTTTCTTCAATTTTGTAAATAATATTAAAGAAATATGAGAGAGCTGAACATTTCTATTTGAGAAATATCATTTTAAACTTCGTAACAACTAACCACTAAACAATACTTGAAAAACAAAACAATCATTTAATCGTACTTTTTATTTGTTTTATTCGTTTTGTCTAATCAGTCACCATCGATCTGAGTCATATAAACGTAGATTTGAGTACCATACAATGCAACTCAACATTTCTAACAGAAGTTAGTTATATAGATTAACTTTACTTAGTTGTTGGTGTCTTCGTGAGGCTGATTTAGTTTGACTTTAAAAGAGTGATCAGAAAAAAGATAATCATGAAAATGAAGATTTGGTGGAAGACTAACTTACATTATCATGATGTATAATTACAATACCAAGTGGAAATACTAATGATAGTTCTTTACATTATGACTTAAATATTTGATTTATATATGATAACATAAACACAGACAATACATGTGGTAGTATGTCAACTGTTCTAGACAATCTCTTGAAATTTTAAATTGCAGCAGCATTTGCTTTCAAGCAACAGTTTGATATTATTCCGTTTTGTGTACTAGTATTACTTTCTACTATTTAATGGCATTCATATGGTATTATAAAGGAAATCTAAAACCAACCAATAAGAAATTTTAAATAAGCTTATCCCACATTATATAATAGTACGTAGATACCACTTTTAATAACTAATAAATGGATAGTTATCAAACCATAGTAGGTGTATAAATTTGTATTCTCTTAATTTATCAATTGGAAAAATTCCGTCCACGATCCCAAAATCCTATAAAACATGCATAAAAAAGAACTTCATTTTGGTAAGGTAAAATTCCCTTCAGTACTTCAAAATAATCAGTGATATATTTTCGAGTATAATATATATTAATTAGTAGGTGCTTTTCATCAAACTGTTAGATGAGAGGGACAATCAAACAGATATGAATGAGAGACAGAAGTAAAACACAAGTAATTATTAACATTTGTTAAGTTTTATTGGTGACTTATATTTCAAGTTTCATTTTTTTTTTGAAACCATTCAACTTTTTATATGTGTCTAAGCATGATCCTCTAACTCTCTAATTATAATCATTCATTTTTGGAATTAAAAGTGTGAACATGTACGACATAAGCAACAAAAAAAAAACAAAAATGAAACCAAAAAACAACCAAATTTAAATGATTGTTTGTATGTCGTTTGCCAAATTGTTTTGCTGGTCTTTTTATTTTATAAGCATGAACTAAAAAAAAAAAGGCATGAATTTGTAACCGAAAACATTTGTAATTGACCGATATTAGTATGTGAAATTCAATATCCTGATTAAAACTATATACTTTTAAGATTTAGTGTAATGTAATTTGCTGGTCTTTTTAACTACAAGCATGAGCTTGTAACGGACAAATGTTTGGTGTTTGAGTTTGACCAATCTTAGTTTAAGTCGATTCCGAGAAACTCAATATTCTGATTAAATTTTAATTTCTTAAAATGCTAACACAGGCTATCTTCTTTGTAATCTTTGCTAATGGTCAACCCTCGAATAAGATGTATATTTTTCGAGTCTACAAACATATTGATATTCTATTTCTTGATTATTGAATGTATAAGTTAGTTCACCATGAGAGAAGGATGAAAAATTTGGCATGTTCCACATGCCGGTCTCGGCTATGTATGTGATATCCAAGAATCCTTCCACACTACGGTATTACACCATGATCCAAGTCTTGTAGTTGGATACCTTATTCCAACAATGGCTTAGCGCACATTGCACTCCTCAATCCATACGACGGGAATTAATATCTTTAATGTTTGTTTAAGTTCTTTTTTCGTGTGACTTTGATGATTTTGAAAAATTGATGCGTGATCGAGAAATCTTTCCAAAACGTTGGAGTGTATTAATAATAATCTTTTCACATTGAAGCACTTCTGTTTTACAGAAAAAAAAAAAAAAAAAAACTATCATCTACAAGGTAAGATGATAAATCTAAGGGTACTCATGCCACAAAAATTACCGTTAGAGCTTTATATGGCTTCACTCTACAGATACTTAAGATAAGAGTTTTCGTACATACAACAAACAAGTAGGACGACAAAGAGTTTCTTTGATGGAACCCCCTTTGCGAATAAATGTAGCATTTAAGTACTTCTCTTATCAGTTTGCTCAAAAAAAAAAAAAAAATGTAGTTCTCTTATCAAAATCATATACAATACTCCACATCATTTATGAAATCTAATTGTCTTAGTAATACCCTGATGACAAGCAAGTATACTTTATCATGAACTTCACTCATATCCGTTTTTATCATCATATAGTTTTTTAACGGAACTTGTTTATCTGAGTCCATAAAACATTTGTTGGTCGATAAAGAATGTTGTCTGAAAACAAAATGCTAACTACGGAAGCCTATTGTGTTTGTGAAACATTTTTTTGTTTACTAATCATTGTAAAGGAAAACAATTAATTAATTTTATTTGGTTACGAACCAAACCCATTCAACTCCCATGGGAGATTGTCATACATAGATGGAACACGAAATTTGCAAAATCCAAATTTAATCCCATATTCCATGAATATGAGAACATAAATTAACGACCAATTGATCCAAATCTAAACCCACCACATTATGCTGAAGGTTTTTGCTTTGTCGCCAATTTACGAAATAATAATATCATCGATACTCTACGAGCACATACAATGGCTTTCCCTCTAATCTCTCCCTTCCCTGAAAATTGTAATTCACCGTGAAAATTACACTTTGCAAAACAAAAACAAAAACAAAAACAAAAACAAAGACAAATAAATATACCTCCAAGTCCTTAATAGATTGTAAATGCAAGAGCTATTAAGTTTTATGAATTAGTTCACGATGTAACTCATAGTTTCTCAAAAACTCATTCGATTAATAGAAAATATGTTTACAAGGTTTCTCCTTAACACTATTTTCTATTCTCTCAAAGTCTTGTTCCTTAATCACATAACGATTAAGAACAATAACTTTCTCTAAAACCCTTAGCCCTGTTCAAGTTTCTAGCTCTCTATTTCTCTCAAGCTAAAACTTAACTGTTATAAATTCTCTCTAGTGATTGTGCTAAGCTTTCTGCAAGCCTTAGCCTTCCTATATATACTAAATAGGTTGAGAGCATACAACAGGTCAATTTCCAATCCTAATACTATTAGGAAAGGATAATTTTTTTTTTCTTGTACGAATAGGAAATTGTCCTTTGTCTTCATATTTCTTTTCCTCCTATGAAAATGAAACTCTTCAGTTTTCTAGAATCTTCTCCAAGCTTCTAGACTTCACTTCAAACCGCCATAACATGATTCTGCTTCTTTCCATAATCTTGATTCACGTTGTTCTGTTCTCTTGAGTTACTTCTTGAGGTATCTTGACTTAGTTCAGAAACTCATTCAGAAGTTGCATCTTCAATCTCCCCCTTTTTAATCTTGTGTCTCTCAAGCACCTGCATTTGAAATCTTCTCTCTTATGCATAACTTTTGTAGACATAAATTCATTACAAGCAATCACAGGCTTCAAACAACCAAAGTCTTTAAAACTTAGCAATTTTGTCCAAAAAAACAAACTCCCCCGGAATTTGACAAAGTCTGAAAAAACAAGCAACAAAGTCTGGAATGGAACCAAAAACACAAAATAAAAACTCCCCCACAACCCAAGAACTCCCCCAAAATTACAGCCAAACTCCTTTTCTCCCCCTGCATGAGAGCTCAAGGTTAAAAAACCAACTTCCTACAACCTTTTAGACAGAAGATGACTGAGAACAAGCTGGTGAATTACTTCATTCAGCTTGGAGATTGTCTGAGCTGTGTCCAGAAGGGCCATAAACATTCCCTCTGAGTCATCCACATCAGATTGTGGCATTTGAATGCTTACACTTTCCACAACACCAAACCCTTGATACTCCAGATTAAACTGAGAAGGAGGTTCTGAGGCATCTTGAGGAGCAGCTTCTGTAGTGTTTGGCTGAGTGTCAGCTTTTGCTTTGCCCTTCATCCTTTCTGTGTAAGCCTGACCAGTTCTGACATCCTTCTTGTAGAACTTCAGATTTACAAACCTTTCTCCAGAATAGATTGGCACTGCTTTTTGACTTATGATCATTCCATAGATTATTCTTGGAAACACCAACCATCTTTCATCCTTGTTCTGAACGAGTGACATCACTTGATTGAAAATCATCTTCCCAACATCAAATCTGATCCCATGAAAGATCTTGTAGATCAGCTGAGCTCTTTCCACTGAAACATAATCTGGATTAGACGAAAGAATCCAATTATGAGCCTTGATACAAAGAAGTGCTCCAACCCGTGGTGAAAGGTTCTTGAAAATCAAGTCATCCCAGCTAGTTACCTCTTCTTCACTTAAAATCTCTACAAGCTTTTCTTTTCCGATGGAATCAGCCTCACTATCTGCTTTCAATTCATCTTTGTTCAACTCTTTGAACCCGAGAAACTTGTTGATTTTCTGAGGAGAAAACTCATAGATATGTTCTCTAACGAATACACTGACTTTCTAAGAATTTTCTTCAGACTTCTCAAAAGGGAGATTAGCATAGAACTCAGCAACTACCTCCTTCACATAGCTTCCTAGATTGGACACAGTAGACTCTTCAAAGCTAAATATCCCCAAATATCTTCCCCCTCTAAATCAATCAAGCGTTCCTCAACTAAACTCATATCCTTAAATAACTTATACTTTTCTCAAGCTTGAGGAGATGAGAACAGCTTAGATCGAAAGCTTTTCTTGGATTGACTTTTACTTGAGCAAGAAGCCTTGATAGATTTGCTCTTCTTGGAACTTGTTTCGACAGTCTTAACCGATGTTTTTTTATTGTTAATATCATTGATAATATACACACAAACGTATATATTATCTCGATATAAGCAAAAATACATATTAACCGATGTTTTTTTTATTGTTAATGACTAAGAGATTCTGGATTTAAGTATGTCCATCTCTTCAAATTATATATGGACCAAAATATCTTATTATATAAAGTATGGATTTCAAAGTTAATAACTCATAGGATTGTGACACATGACAAATCTATCGATCTTAGATTTTGACACGTGTAAAACAAAATTTCTTTTTTAAAATAATAAAAAAGATAATTGTAAGTAATTATAAATTTAAATAATTTTAGTGAAAACCCCCTTGGCCCATTGGTTAAACAAGGGTTAATTAATGCTTCTACATCCAGAGGTCTGGGGTTCGAGCCCCAGATACTGCGATTTATTAATAAATTTGCAGATTATTGGAGGCAAGTGTGCAGGAGATCTCCAACGATGTACAATTATAGCCGTTCGCCAGGATTCTACGCAGAGAGGGAAGTGTCCATCAAGAGCATAAAGAAGGAGGTGAAGGAGGTGAGTATGAAGAAGAAGGTGAATAACGTGTCGTCTGTCGTGGATTTAATAAGGGTCGGAAGGAATTGTCCGTTGTAGAATCGTCTATGTAACTGTTATCATAATTTGCAATAAATAATAAATCCAGACGTTAAAAAAAAAAAAATAATAAAAAATGTAAAATATAATTATAAAGATAATTGTAAATAATTAATATTCCTATAAACAATTTAAAAAGTGTCAAAAGATAATAATAAGGAAATTATACGTTTTTTATAATTAGAAATATATATTTCAATTAAACAAGAAAAAAAATCAGGCAAATTTATTAAAAAGGAAACATATGTTAATATAAAACTAATATGTTCTATTTTTTTCTCAAAGATAGTAATTAATAGTATCATGAACCGTTATCAGTCAAGGATTTTATCATGTTTCATGATTAATTTTAAATTTGATATTATTTATCTCAAATTCCTTTCCAATTAGAAATATATGATGATTTATTTAAACTAATCCTCATATTATTTATTTGAGTTTATTTTTTCAATTAGAAATATGAGTAATCAATTTTTTTCCTTTATATAATATTTTTTTACTTAACTGTGTTTTTTTTGTTTGTCCTCAATTATGATTGTAGTATTCTTAGATTGTTTATTTTAATTTCTCTTTTCATATTTAAAGTATCAATGATTCATATATAATCATGTTTATAATTTTTTATTTTTATTTTAATTGTTGTATCTTTAAATTATTTATTTTGGTTTCCACGTTCAGTTTAAATTATATAAGATTTATAATATATCATAATTCTAATAATTTTAGATAGCGACAGTGTCATGATTTAAATTACAAATTTACATTATTTATATCAATTTTATTTTCTAATTAGAAATATATGATGATTTTAAGTAAAGTTTATATTGTTTATTTGAAATTCTTGAATATGTAAGAACTTATATGCTTCTTCTTTGAATTTAATTATACTATTTCAAAATTGTTTATTTAAATTTCTATGTTCATATTTGAATTTTATAAGATTCATATATCATCGTGCTTATAATTTTTTGAATTTATCAATTTTTATTGATGGATCATAAAGTCAGTGCAATCGAGTATATAGGAATCGAACCCGCAACGTTAGCTTGCAAGGCTAAGGGTTTAGTCGATTTATCATATTTATATTTTTAACGTGTTTAATTAAAAACTACTTTGGTTTCATTCGCTAACTTTATGATGAATATTTTTAATTTTAGTTCTTCATATAGTATACCATGAGTTATTGCTATGTGATATATCTTTCATTCGAAATAATTTTGAATTAATAATTTTATTGGTTAAAGAGACTCACAAAAATGCCCTTTTTTCAATACCCCTTTTCAAAAATGTCCCATTTGGCTGTCCATTTTTAAAAATACCCCTTTTTATGTACAAAATGACTAAATTACCCTTCTTTTAATAAAAGATATCACAAATATATAAGGAAATATAACAAAATTAGGTCCACAAAATACAAAATATTTTTTGGTGGGAAAAGTGATCCCGCAATTTTTCCCGCCAAAACACTTGTAAAAACTTGTAAAACCTTTAAAATACCTTGTAAAATTTTCTCGTAAAATTTTTTCCCGCCAAAAATATTTTTTTGCGGGAAAAGTGATTCCTCAATTTTTTTGGCGTTAAATTTTTGGCGGAAAAATTTTTGGCGGGAAAAATTTACAAGGTATTTTAAAGGTTTTTTACAGGGTATTTATAAGGTTTTACAATGTATTTTAAAAGGTTTTACAACGTATTTATAAGGTATTTATAAGATATTATAAGATTTTACAAGCTATTTTATAAGGTTTTACAAGTTATAAGGTTTTACAAGTTTTTTATAAGGTTTTACAAGTTATTTGTAACTTGTAAAACTTTTTAAAATACATTGTAAAACCTTACAAAACACTTGTAAATACTCCGTAAAACCTTTAAAATACTTTGTAAATTTTTCCCGCCAAAAAAATTGCGGAATCATTTTTCCCGCAAAAAAAATTTTTGGCGGGAAAAATTTTTACGGGAAAATTTTACAAGGTATTTTAAAGGTTTTTACAAGTGTTTTTTGCGGGAAAATTGCGGGATCACTTTTCCCGCCAAAAAATATTTTGTATTTTGTGGATTTAATTTTGTTTCAAATAAGGGTAAAATGGTCATTAAAAATTAAAAGAGGGCAAACTTAAAAATGAACTTTCAAAGGGGGCATTTTTGAAAAGGGGTATTGAAAAAAGGGCATTTTTAATAATTTTTCAAGAAACAATGCAATAGTGAAAAAATAAATATTTGTAAAAAAATTTCTACTTACAACGTTGTTAATTCATCTTTGTTAACTTTGATTTTTTTTTTTTTAAGTTAAACCCGTCCATTAGACGGATCCTTATCTAGTTTTATATAATTTTTGTTGAGTATCATTTAAATCGATGTTTTAAAGCACACCATAAAGAAAAATGGACACGAAAAAAACTGAGGACACAGTTTCAACTTTCAATGGATTAATTTTATGGAAACTCGAAAGAAGATTCGTTGTCTGATCTGAGACTTATGTCTTCGTGACTCATCACAAAGTACAGATCCAATGATGCACGTGAAGTAAAGTTTTTTTTTTTCTTATTTTTTCTACAAAAAAACAAAGGGTATGATTGGTTAACTACAATAAAGGAAAAGAAAAACGTAGAAGAAAAAATTCTTCAGTTATATACCAGTCAAACAAAAAATTAGAAGAAAACTTTTTCTTCTAAAATTGTCAAAAAGTAACTACAACAAAAGAATTCTTTCATCTCGTAAACAACTAGAACTTTTTTTTCTTCTTGATGGGACTTTTCTTTTCCTCTATTTTTTCTTCTCATTTCTTCTAGTTTTTTAACCAGTCAGACCCAAAGTTCTCATTTCATCTCGTAAACAACTAGAACTTTTTTTTTTTCTTGATGGAACTTTTCTTTTCCTCTATTTTTTCTTCTCATTTTTCCTCTATTGTTTGCTTCACAAAAATAATCGATACCCACAAATGAAAAATAATCTTTTCTTTTCCTCTATTTATAGACCCAAAGTTCTTAGATCAAAAATCTGTGGGTATCGATTATTTTTGTGAAGCAAACATGATAATCGAACACTTTTTTCAACTAACACCGTTTATGACCGTTAACTTTATTGTCAACCATTCCCAATTAGAAAAACTTGTGATTTAACCGGTATTTACACTTTAACCCCTCCATGATCTACGTGACTTGAACTTTTTTCTTACACAAGACCCCGCAGCCCAAAAGCCCACTATACACAATTCTTTAGCACGTGACCACCCTCAAAATTTCAATTTATTAGATTCAGTTCCAATTATTTATACTTTTCAACCAGATTACTACAGTATATATTAAAAATTAAACAAATTCATTATAATAGTGGAAAATATATTAAATCAAAAGATAATGAATTATATCGCGAAGGTTGTAAAGTGAAGATAATGTGAAAGAGAAAGACAAAAAAGAAAGACAGATCTTTTGTTGCCTTTTTATGGTAAGAAGGGCCCATCTAAGGCCCAACTAACACGTGGACGCGTCAACAATACACTTCAACACGTGTCGTCTACGAGCTTTTAGTCTCTTTTGACTCATTGTCACGTGTATGTTAACGGACCAGCTTATTTAACCACCAACGTCCTACCGTTGTAATACCATTAACGCTTGACGCTTCTCACATTTAATTATTTAAGGACATAAATTCAGTTTAAGAAAGAAAAAAAATTTCTAAGTTTGTCCAAAAAAAATATTTATAAATGTGGTGTATTTAATAAATGGATTCTCGAGATCTTACGTGATCCAAATTGAGAAAGAAATTTGATTACGTGAATTAATAACATCAAACGCACAAAGGTTTTACACAGTTTAAGTTCAAACATTGATTACAACAAGATTCCACGCCATACCAAAGCATACAGTATTGCAAAAATACGTTTGTGAGTAAATGAAAAACGTTTATGACTTTATATAATTCCCGCATAACGAATAACTTAATTAATCTAATAATCTCATATATAGTATCAATATTTTCTCTATCCAACAAAAAAATCTTCATAATAAAATTAATTTGCATTCGAAAATCATTGAAACAACGGATCTAATGGGTACTTTGGTTAAATCAATACAAAATCTAACTATTGTTTGTTAACACAAATTTGTTAATGATATTAAAATTTATCCTAGTATAAAATAACGATATCTTTTATGGTAATTAGTTTAAAATTACGAAAGTTTTTTTTTTGAAAAAAAAAATTACGATAGTTTTTGTTTTAAGTACGATATCTTTTATGGTAATTAGTTTAAAATTACGATAGTTTTTTTTTTGAAAAAAAAAATTACGATAGTTTTTGTTTTAAGTAAATTACGTTTGTTGATGCAACCGACCTTAAAGACTTTAAAAAAAAAAAATGGAATAAACAAACTGCCATAATTTGTATTAAACGAAGGTCGATTCTAAAACCAACAACCGAACCAAAAATCGTTTTCATCAAATAAAATAATCGTTTAAAAAATTTCAGAAAAATCGAGTATGAGTAATGACAAACTCATTTACTTTAAAAAAAATAAACAAATTATAACGATTGGTCATTCATTAAAAAAGGTGATGGCAAATTTGGTAAATAAACCCAACATGGATGGTTTTTTAATCTTCTAAACCACGACTCTGTCTCTATTTTTCAAAGTCTCTGAAACAAAGAGAGAGTCTATAAATACGAAAAACCCTCCGCAATTTTCTTCTCCCCTTTCTTCTCTTCCTCCTACATTCTCGACTCTCTCTTTATTAGGGTTTTCAATTTCAATCAAAACAAAAAAAAAAAACCTCAAATTTCAATTTTAGATTTTTTTTTTCTTTTGCGATCTCTGAGATTCATTTCTTCGATCAAAGGAAATAAAAATCTTCATCTTTCTGGAGATTTTTTTCCTTCCTTTTGGAGCTCTTTTGAATCAGGTTTGTTTTGTTTGAATTAATTAATTTCAACGTTTTTGGCTTTTTCACAATGTTTTTGCTTAATCTTTATAAATTATTGAGAGTTTTTGGATCTAGCTAGCTGAGTTGTTTTTTTTCTTCTAATGACAAAGATTGAAATATTTTTTCGTTCTCTGCATTTTTAAGACCCGTTTATGTTTCGTCGTACATTACAATATTAGTTTCCCTATTAGATTCTTCTGCAGAAACAAACATTTTCACAGTTTCGAACAAAAATTGGTCGTATTTGGGAATTAAAACGCACGCAATTTTGTCCTCACACCTAAAATTCTGAGCCCAAACTACAGTTTTTTTTTCTTTTTTTTTCAAATAAATATAACTCTCCATAAATACAGATCCATCGTCCTTATTAAAAAAAAAAACTGAATAGACAATTTTTTTTTTTTTGCAGTGTTTCAAAATTGAAGACTGATGTAACATGTTTAATAAAGTTTTGTACTTTATTGTTAAGTTTTACGTGTGATTTGTCAAATTCTCGAGTGATGTTTTAGAAGTTTGTCGGTGTTCTCTTTAAATATTAGACCTACCAATTTAATTTTGGTTAAAAAGATGTTGAAATTTCCGGTACATGTCACAATCACTGATCTCTCTTTTTTTTCTTTAGTAACACATATGGAAAAATTAAAAGTAACGTATTGAAGGTTACGACAAAATAAAACAATAGGATTTGTCAACATATAAAACTTACTTATTTGTGTCGACTCGTTAAATAAACAGAAAACATTATTTTATTTTCCACTAATTTGTGTTTAAAAGCATGAAAGTTTTGGAGTTCTTATAGATGTTAATTTATTCATTACTCTCGAAACAAAGCATTATAAAATAACTTTGTTGATTTGTTGTGTACAGGGGAATTTCAAATTGAATCTGAAAATATACGATGAACAATTGGAGATGATAAGGTAATTAGTCAATAAACATAATGTTACTCAAAAAAGATTAAATTTTGTTTCTTAATTGTGTGTGTTTTTTTTTCTGTTAATCAGTTTTGTTTGATGGAGCTTTCACCAACAAGCAGTGACAAGAAAACAATGAAGAGATGGTTTTTCATAGATAAACGAGTTGGATAAAGTGTTTTTGAAGATAAACAAAAGCAAAAATAGAAGTTCTTGCATTGAAGCATTGTTTTTAGAGTTTATTAAAGCATTGTTTAGAGTTTTGATTAATGGAGTTTAACTCAAACCACGAATCCTCTGTTCTCAAATCATCATCTAAATTGACACCTAGATTCATGATGACTCAATGGAAGAAACCTGCGAAACTCGATGATGTTAGATCTAATGGTTGGTTAGATGCAATGATTTCATCATCTCCACCGCGTAAAAAGTTCGTTAAAGATTTCAATGTCGAGGTTGCTCCTGAAGATGATTTTGCTCAACGTGCTTGGATGGTAAATTTAATAAACTCTCACTTTTATCCTAATATGTGTTTCTTAATCTCGACAAATATATTGTTTGGAATTGTGGAAAACAGGTGAAATATCCTTCTGCGATTAGCTCGTTTGCGCATATTGCAGCTCAAGCAAAGAAGAAGAAGATTGCTGTATTTTTAGATTATGATGGAACTCTTTCTCCTATAGTTGATGATCCTGATCGTGCCATTATGTCTGATGCAGTAATTAAAAAAAAAACTTTTACTCTGTTCTGTTTTTTTGTCTTCATTATGATGCTCAAATATTACTTCTTTTTTGGGTCGATCAGATGCGTTCCGCGGTTAAAGATGTCGCGAGTTATTTCCCAACCGCAATAATTAGCGGTAGAAGCCGTGACAAGGTAAAATCCTAAACCGTTGTATTCATAATTAAGTCATTGTAAAGTTGAGTACTCATAGAGTTTTTGGTTATATGGTAGGTTTATCAGTTGGTAGGACTAACAGAACTCTATTACGCGGGTAGTCATGGAATGGACATAATGACTTCTTCTGATGATACGAATTGTTTCAAATCTACTGACCAACAGGTGAAAAATCATGATCCATAACCGTGTTTTTGCTAAATGATGATCCATATTAACACTTTTGTGTGTTTATATTAGGGTAAGGAAGTGAATCTGTTTCAGCCCGCTAGAGAATTCATACCGGTAATCGACGAGGTTTTCAGAACCCTTGTTGAGAATATGAAAGATATCAAAGGTGCAAAAGTAGAGAACCACAAGTTCTGTGCATCTGTACATTACCGTAACGTTGACGAAAAGGTAACCAAAAAAAAAAAAAAAAAGATCTTTTGAATTTTGCTTTGGACTTTGATGGATTTTGATATTAAAATGTTTGTGTTTCTTTAGGATTGGCCAATTATTGCTCAACGTGTTCATGACCATTTGAAACAATACCCTCGTTTGCGGCTAACTCATGGGAGGAAGGTGTGTTTAGCTTTAGAGATGCTTATAATTCTCAGTTTTTCCTAGTTGACATTTTATCTTATTACAACGAATCATTTTTGGTGTTGTAGGTTTTAGAGGTTCGTCCTGTGATAGACTGGAACAAAGGAAGAGCGGTCGAGTTTCTATTAGAATCTCTTGGTATATATACATTGTTATAGTTTCATTTCGTGATTTCTTTCTTCTACCGGAACGATTAATCGTAATTTGATCAAATCTTGTTTAGGATTAAGCAACAAAGACGATTTGCTCCCCATCTACATTGGAGATGACACAACCGATGAAGATGCATTCAAGGTATATATGACTAATGTTTCAAGTTACTTCCATTTAGTGATTAATTACTTTTAAATAGTGATTTTTCTAATCGAACGATGAATCATACAGGTACTGAGAGATGGGAACCGAGGTTTCGGTATCTTAGTATCGTCTATACCTAAAGAAAGCAATGCGTTTTACTCCCTTAGAGATCCATCAGAGGTAATAATAACATTAAACCATTAGTAACTTCTTGAAATATCTTTTATGTAATGTGTGTATGTGTGTGTATGTTTGATTTGTATTAACATGTGGTTTTGCAGGTGAAGAAGTTTCTAAAGACTTTGGTGAAATGGGCAAAGTTGGAGAAGAATTCTACTGGTTTTTGAATAATATAGTGGAATTTGCTGATCGAATGCTTGTTTTAGTCACAGCTTAATTTATGATTTTCCATTTATCTGGTGGAAATTAAGTTATTAAAGTTATATGTAAAAGAATGTTAATGTATTGCATAGTTTTGCCAAATGACCTTTTCCTTGGAACTCAACTGTTATTAAGTACTGTATGCTTAATCTAGAATAGTACTCCCTCCGTTTCACAAAGAGTGTCGTTTTAAAGTTTTAATCTTGTTTCACAAAGAGTGTCGTTTTATGTTTTCAATGCTAAATATGTGTACTGATACCAAAAAGATAATATTTATCTCTGTTTATTTGTTGCTATCCTCAGTTAGTAAATGCAAAATAGTGCATTGCTTTCCGGCGTGTGATTAGTCGTCGTATAACAATTATCGGCGGTAATGACATATCTTTGTATCTTGATCAAATGAAAGTTAAGCAGTGCATATTAATAAAGTTCTTCCCTGATTTTGTTTTGCAGAAGTGGCTCTTAGAGACAAAATGGTGGTTTATGATCATGCCAATTACCTAGTGGTAACAACAAGGGTTTAACCTCTATCACAAAAGTTGCAACGATTTGAAGTTAAGAAGTTGGCGTGGTGACAAATATCCAAGTCATAACTAAATTTTTATGTCTTTTGGTTATGCTCTTTTGTTAGTTAGCTTTTACATTCTATTTCATGAAAGAGTGCATATAAGAGGTGTTCGATATAATGCGCCAGTGAAAGCTCTGTTTTTTCAATAGCTTCGACAAAATTGCTTTTTTTTTTTTGGTTGTCTAATTCTAAAATAAACCAAATCAATGGAGAAATTCGTCCCAATCTATGTCAAATTGCACCACTTACAAATACTTAATTTCATTGTGATGTATTTAAGAAAAAATATGTGTGCCTCAATTTCCATGTAGTTAGCACAAAAAGTTATTAATTTTGCTTTAAAATATTTTTTGTTTTGCTTATTTTTTGCACATAAATGTAGAACATTCTCTTGGATAAATTTAGTGTGGAATCATTTAACCACATTGTAAATAAGAGGTATAGATTATTTGTTAGCTCACAACATTAACAAATAAAAAATAAAAGTTAAAGAAACATGAGTATTACTCAACTATGAGTTTAAAGTTAATTCTTTGTGTTTTATTATTTTCAAGATTTGAGATTTTGAAATCATTTTTACGGATTCATGTGTGGATTTTTAAAACTTTAAAGTATATCTTAGATTTTTTATATAATAATTTACTCATAAAACTCCACTAGAATTCATTTCAAATGTCCCAATATACAAAGTTTTGTTTTTAAAGTTATTTTGTTTTAAATAACGGTAGGTATGATTTTGATTTCTTTTAATATTGAACTAGATCCTGACCCGCACGTACGTGCGGGGTTTCATATTTCAAAAACATTTCTTACAAATTTTCATACAATATAGATTATTTTATTGTTTTTATGATGTATATTTTAGTGTATTAGATCTAGATCCACATGTACGTGCAGAGATATTTTTTTTAGAAATTGTTATATAGATTTTAAAAATATAAAATATTTTGTTGTGTTAGTGAACTTTGTAATAATATAGATATTATAAAGTTAGAGCAATGAACGAAATTTAGTTGCGTAGGTGCATAGTTATATTTTAAGATTCGGACCTACACGTACGTGTGAAATTGTATTTAATATAAAATTAAGATATTATTTAGTTGCAAAAGTTAAGTGATGTTACGTTTTTACTTTCTAAACTATTCAAAACATTTCTAACAGTTTGATTACATGTGTTAAATAGGATACATATTCGGTTTAGTTTGGATTATTTCATGTATATTAGCTAAGCGTAACTATTTTGGAACAGGAAACCTATCCCGTCTTGTATATGTCATAAATTTTTCGTCCCATAACCCGTCTCGTATACGTGAAATAAAAATATTACGGTCCCGTATCTGTCATAAATTGTAACTAAAAACGTACGTATAATATGTGTGTAAACAAATTTATTTTATATAGTGCTCATAACACAAACTCATACCAGTTGAGTATTAAGTTTGATTTTTAATTTATGTTCCCCTGCCATCCCGTCTCGTAATTCTTATTCTCATTTCATTCCATTAAAACCATGTTCCAAATTCTTGTTTGCTTACTTTAAAATACCATAAAATACATACTGTGAGTTTTGCGGATTAATATGTATGATGTTAAAGTTACAAATATTTTAACAAATTTATTAATGTTTATTTCCTTAGCTAAATTTTGCATATTCTTCTTTTCATTGTTTAATCATAATTAGTTCAATATTTGGACTAAAAATAAAAGTTTTAGATGCATCTATAAAAGGGATATGCTATTGCTGCATAATTTGTGTTGAATGCAAAATATATAATTAGTTTACATAATTTCAAAAACTGTGTGCAATATATTATGGATTTATTTAAGGAAGATCTGAGTTGAAAAGAAAAAAATAAAACACAAAATATTTCAAAATTAATATGTACATTCTATTGTTTAGATTTTTTCAAAAATTGCTCTAAACGAAAACCATTATGATAATTACTTAAAATTTATTATTATTTGAGTTTATTTCATAGTAAAAATAAATATTTGTTAATATTTAATATGGTTTTTTAGAAATTATGAAATAAAATTTCGTTTTATATTTCAAAATTTGTAATAAAAATATTATAACAAAACTGAATATTAAAATATTTGCATTTAATTTTTTTACCAAATTTCAAATTCAATCTTAAAATCTTCCTTAAATAATATTTGCATCTAGTTATTATTTAAGGAAGATCTGAGTTGAAAAGAAAAAAATAAAACACAAAATATTTCAAAATTAATATGTACATTCTATTGTTTAGATTTTTTCGAAAATTGCTCTAAACGAAAACCATTATGATAATTACTTAAAATTTATTATTATTTGAGTTTATTTCATAGTAAAAATAAATATTTGTTAATATTTAATATGGTTTTTTAGAAATTATGAAATAAAATTTCGTTTTATATTTCAAAATTTGTAATAAAAATATTATAACAAAACTGAATATTAAAATATTTGCATTTAATTTTTTTACCAAATTTCAAATTCAATCTTAAAATCCTCCATTGATAAATCTTTTTAAATGATAGTTTTTTTTTAATTTTGAATTAAAATGATATTATATTTATTTTTATTTTTGATATAGAATAGTCTATTAGGATTGGTTTAGAAAAAATCTTAGTTGGATATCAAATCTTAGTTTTTTAATTCTTATTGGTTAACAATTTTTAAAAAAATTAATTTCAAATTTTCGTTTATAATTAATAAGAGAGAGAAAATTAGTTTATTTTTTTGGAAATTAATAAGTATTTAAAAGAATTAAACTATTTTTTATTTAAATATATTAATTTTGTGATTACTATTGTACCCTTAATGAAGTTATTTAAAAACATTAAAAACCAATGGCATTTTTTGTAATTTTTTACCCTTTATAAGGTTATTTATTATCCAATGCTTCCCAATTAATAATATAGATAGCATCAAAATTTAAAATTTCATACGCATCATTTACATATATATTGTTCACTAACACCATATTTTAATACACAGTTAAAATCAACGATTGTAAAACAATATATTGTGCTTGGATTTATATTCTATTAAAATACATAACTAAATAACACTCTAGAACATGTTTAGGTAGTCAAGGTTGCCCTAATCTTTCTCGGGCACGGATTCCAAGGTGGCCACCACAATCTTTCAACCACCGATCAGAATGAGCTCCACAAGCGTTGGCTCGTCTCACCGTCTCATAGTTCTCGACCTGCCAACAATGGACGCGATTTCCTTGGCAAATCTCGAATCCAAAGATTTAGCCTCGACAGGTTATAGTCGTTTGGCTTTGCGTTTATTGTCCTCCTCTAAATTCTATGCTTGTGGTGATGTTGTCTGGTATTTGTTCATTCACAAGCTCTGCATTAATATCGTCTCCAAATTAGATATGTTTCAAGAGTGACATCTGAAATCTTTTAGTATTCTCCTCTAGTAAGAATATTATAAAACATTTCTCCTGGTATGACCGGAAGAAATCAATTGCAATTTCCATTTCCTCTGCCTTGGAAAAGAGAACATTCCCTTCAAATTTCCTTCTAGCTAAAGGTATCCTTCTTTTGGATCCAACTCCAAAGTAGATGTTCAATTTCCTAACCGTTTCATAATCTTATGTGAAAGCTACACATAACCGAAAGATGCAAACTCTCATGAGATCCGATGTTTTGAATTATGTCTCGAAGTCACAAGTTAATATGATTATCTCCAAATCGCTAGTAAGAGTGAGATTGAGAGTCTCTTTTCTCCCGATATTTTTCATAATTGGTCGTTTCAACAACTCTTCTCACGCGTTATCACATTTTGATGAGTTTGTGTATCTTTCCTTCTTTCATTTTGTATGCTTTAGTCCTTGCCCTACTTGTCTTGTACATCAAGTATGTCCAGTGTTGCCTATCTTAATTGTAATCGTTTGCACAAAAAATCATTGGGTCAAATATCTGTCTTCTTTAATATGACTATAATAATCACAAAATTTTAAAGGTGATGGAACTATAAAATGACATGTTATTCTTATGGAACCAACCACCCGGCCCAAGTCTCCAAACAAGAACAAACTGCTGCAATGGACTGGACCCAAACGAATTAGGAAAGATATTGGGTTTGGGTTATAGACTCTTTATTTTGGATCATTTTTAGCAAGTCTTCTGAATTTCTGATAAACGTCTAAAGATAAACCATGATTCATACTGGACCACGTGTGTCCACCCCACTTGTCAAGTTGATCCATTCTACGTGTATGCATAATCTAAACACACTTTGCAGATAGAAAAGATTTTTTTTTTTTTTATCAAAGCAGAGAGAAAAGATTTAGACAACAATAAATGGAGTGAAATATTTCAATGTTCCTTTTTAGGTTAAAAATGTGTTATGTATTTCAATGTTCATGTTTAGTGTTTTTACTTGCGCAAATTTACATAACTTTTGATCAGTTACTTAGAAAAAAAAAAAAAAAAACTTAGAAATGTATGCTTATCGTAAAACTGAAGATACGTCCAAAATTATTCTTGGATCGGTGAAAGAATCTGCACAAACAACAAAATGAACTAGCCGTTGCTAATATTAACTACATTACTTATTAAATTGAGAGGACAGAAGATTTTGTTAAATAAATAAATTCGTAGGGATGATTAATTCAACTACCACACACAATGTTAACAAAAGTTAGCTGTTGGTAATTACTTTACACATATGTTCAAATAGTTGTTAAATATATATATATATATATATATATATATATATATTATTTTTTTTGACATTTTTTGATCGGTCCTTCTATGCGGAGTAACGCGACTTAGTGGAATCGAAATCCGGTGGAGAATGTGGAATCAAATAGACTTAACCACTTGACTAAAGACACATCTCCGGTTAAATGTTTATTTTTTCTAATTTCGAACCATTTTTTGTGAAAATCTAGATTTCATTAATGGAACCGTTTATGCCATAATTGAATATGAGATTACTGAAGATACCTTCATCGAAATTAATTAGATGATGTAGATTAAAATATATTGACCGAGAGGTATATAAGTTAACGAGTTAAAATATCTTCTTTTTTTTTGAATACTTTTTTTTTTTTTGAATACTTTAATCACTAAATATTGAAAAATACTAAAAACTCTATTTATTATCTTATAGCACAAAAATTAGCCATATCTCATTTCTCACATATTCTTCTTATGTTGATGATATACTTGATTTCAAAGTTTGGAATGGTTGTAGAAAACTAATTAGCTTACGAAGTAGACGTTTTTTTGCAATTTATTCATTTATGAGAAACACAAAGCTGTTGGAACACGATGCGATGAAGCATAATCTAAAGTCGAGGTGACTAAGAGTCTAATTAAGATTAATATTTTTTTTTTTTTTGATGAAATGTGAAATTGATTGAGAGAATAAATACGTACAAGAGAGTTTTGGAGCTAGCTAATATACAATGAAAACAGAGCACATTTAGATAATATTTCCAAAAAAGATATATAAGCATGTATAAAGAGAGAGGCTTGTAGACATTTGAAAGTATGACAAACATAAAAAAGTTCACTTACAAACAGAAAATTTTAAGATATACTAGGTTTTTTAAATTCTAATGACTATCAATTCTTCAATTTTATTTCATGGAACGTTTTACTCTTTTACTTAAGAAAAATGGTTGTCACTATTTATCTTCTAAAATTGATTTTTATGAATTGATCATGATCGGTAATGCATCATCATTGATTATTGAATAGAACCTGAAATATTTGAAATACTTAGCAAATTAAAAAAAAAGGGAAAAAGCTCTTTTCTCTCTCTTGCTTCCTCGGTTTCCGTTCAAACCCTGTTTTCTTCCGTTCAACCATGGCCGGAGACTCCTCACTCCGACCCCCTCCCCACCCTCCTAACCCTGGCCTCTCCTTTACATCCCCTTCACCTTCACCAAACCTTCCCTTTCCACCTTCCTCTTCACTGACTTCTTCCAGTTTTCAGTTTTCTGCTCAAAAAATTTCTTCTTTACCGGGGGCTGTTGCCCAAGTCCAAGCTCAAACTACCTTGCCAGTTGTTGCGAGGCATACTAATACTACTTCCCTGGCTGATACTTCTGCTCTTCCAAGCTTAGAATCAGCAGGTACTGTTACCGCTACTGTTCACCAAACAGTAAACCCTAACACTGTTCATTCGTCTTCTTCAGTCAATGGACCCAATATTACCCAATTGGCAGTGAGACCTCTAGCTGCTGAGGCATCTACTCATCCTCCTCCTGTTAACCCAGCTGTATCTCGTGCTTCATTTGGAACCGTCAAATCTTGGGTGGGAACAGTTAAAGCAACAACTGATAGGAAGCTACAAAGGATTGCTGTACCGACCTTATCTCCAGAAGGAATTCCGAGAATCCTAGTCCCGGATGAGGTTTTTCATAAAGGAGCAGAATTGCATAAGGACTTCATCATTGGAATTTTTATGGGCAATACTCCTTCCTTCAGCCATATCCAAAGTGTCCTCTCTCATGTTTGGGGAAGAGGACGCAGAATGGAGATCCATCTTCAACCTAAAGAAAGATCAATATTGGTGCGTATCCCTAATGAGATTTTGCGGAAAAATATTGTTGATCAAGAGATTTGGTATATTAGGAATGCCCTCTTTTATGTAGCCCAATGGTCTCCAAATCTTGCTGTCAAACCCCCATCCATGGAGTCCATTCCACTGTGGGCACATGTTAGAGGAGTCCCATTTGATCTTATTCATAAACAGGGCCTAAGCTTGGTTGCTGGACTCATTGGTGAACCTGTTGAAACAGATGATTACACAAGAAATTTAACTAACCTCGAGGTTGTTCATGTAAAGGTCAAAGCAAATTGCATCAAACCCTTACCCTCTTCAGCTGAGCTCTTGAGGCAAAATGGTACTGTCATTCCTCTCTCTGTCGAGTATCCATGGATTCCACCTACCTGTCCAAACTGCCATCAACTCGGCCATTTGCAATCTCACTGCCCTACTTCAAAATGGATGCCAAAACAGAAAGGCAAGGTCATTTTTCAGAGGGAATCCCAATGGCTTCCAAAACCAATTTCTCCTCCTCCGCAGTCTTCTTCCCCTCCGCAGTCTTCTCCTCCTACTGTTTCTCTTTCACCAGTTGATCAAATTGTCATAGAAACTGTTGAAGCTTCTGTAGTGGCAATGGACACAGAAGCTGCGGAACAAGCCGTCTTAGAGACCGCCAATGCTTCCATAGTGGGAATGGAGACAGAATCTGGTGTCGATCCCTCAGTTTCTCCTGCGGATGTTGTTGGAGGTTCAGTTCCTCTTGAAGCTGATAACACAAATGTCATCACAATAAGGAAAGATGAGATTACACATTTACTTGCTCTTCCGGCTCAGAATAGAATCATTCCTACTTCTCAGGTCTCTGTTCCTATCAAAGAGGACTCTTCTTGGACCCAAGTTTCTTCAAAACCTGCAGCCAAAAACCATGTTGTCAAAAAACAGTTAGTCACCACTAAAAGAAACTATTTCTCTTGTTTAGCAAACCTTGAGGATGCTCCTGCGTCATCTTCATCGTTGATGGAGGACTACCCCTCATCTAACCTTGTTGTCTCTCCTAATTTCACAATCTCAAATACCCAAGCTTCTCCCCAAACCCAAACCCATCAACCCTTTCAGCTTTCTATTACCATTACCCAACCCCAAAATTCTTTTGAGCCTCCAGCTCCTTTAACTTCCTTCTCTAACGCCACTTCAAAATCCTCCCATATGCCTGATCTGTCTTTGCCAATCCTAAGTATCCCAAATGCTTTTAAATCTACCCAGTCTTCGGGTTCTTCCCTCTCTAAAGGGGAGTCTCATTCCTAACCTTTCTTATGTCTATACAAACTTTTTTTTGGAATGTCAGAGGAATTAATGACACTGAGAAGCATCAGGCTTTTAAGATCTGGCTTAATAGTAATAAAGTATCTTTTGGAGCCCTTTTGGAAACTCATATAAAAGAATCTAATCTGAACCGTGTAATGACAGATTTATGCCCATCTTGGTCTTTTACCTCAAACCATTCGGAGGATGCTGATGGTAGAATTGTAATCATCTGGAAAGGTCCTCTAGTAGTCAATGTCATCCATAAATCCAAACAAATGACTACTTGTCAGATAAGCTGCACTGGAATGAGAACTTTCTTTTTTACTACGGTGTATGCAGCAAATACTGTGGAGGAAAGAGAGGTCTTATGGAGTGAGTTGGAAGCTATTCAATCAGCCCTTGCTCTTCATTCAGTACCGTGGCTCTTAGGGGGAGATTTTAATGAAATTATTCATCACTCTGAACACTCCTCTGCATCAAAGAATCAGTTCACCAGCAACATGATAAAGTTCAAGGACTGCATTCAAACTCTAGAAGTCAGAGATCTTCGGTACTATGGGCCAACTTTCACCTGGACTAATAAACAAGATTCCAATCCTATTGCCAAGAAACTTGATAGGGCACTAATCAATGAAGAATGGCTCTCAACATTTCCTCAAAGCCTAGCAACCTTTCTAGCCCCTGAACAAATCTCTGATCACTCTCCCTGCCTCATCAGCCTAGCTTCTCCCCTTCCTGTAACTGGCTCTAAACCTTTCAAATTCTTTAACTACCTTACTTCTCACCCAAACTTCTTATCTACTGTAGCCCATGCTTGGATTTGCTCTGAAACTGAGGATTACTCCCTAAGAAAAATGAGTTTTAAGCAGAAGAGATTGAGAGGGGATTTGAAAGCTTTAAACACAAACAATTTTTCAGAAATTCAAAAGAGGGTTTGCGAGGCTAACTGTTTGTTAAAAGATGTGCAGGTGCTTGCTCTGAACCAGCCAACAATTTCCAATTTTGAGGAAGAGAAGAAATGCCTAGAAAAGTTAGCAATGCTCAGGGGAATTGAGGAAGCCTTCTTTAAACAAAAATCAAGAATTCATTGGCTAATAGTTGGAGATCAGAACACTAATTTCTTTCACAGAGTAACCAAGGAAAGAGCGGCTTACAATGCTATTCATTCACTACTTGGCTTGGATGGCGTCATTGCAACTACCCCGAAAGAGATTGGAGAACTTGCTCTTTCCCACTTCAGAAGTATCCTCAGCCCTTTTATTTCGCCTTCAAATCCTTCTCACAGCTAGACTATTGCTGCCTCTTACAACTATTCTTGCACAACAGAGGAGATTCAAATACTTAGTAGGATTCCTTCCTCAGAAGAGATCAGGAAAACTATTTTCAAGCTAAACCCTAACAAGAGTCCTGGTCCTGATGGACTTACCTCAGGTTTCTACAAGGCTGCCTGGACTATACTTGGTGAAGAAGTTGTAGGCTCCATCCAATCTTTTTTCGTGAATCCAGAAATGCCCACATCAACCAACTCGACCATTCTTACCTTGATTCCAAAGACTCCAGGAGCTACTTCTATCAAGGACTTTAGACCCATATCATGTTGCAACACTCTATACAAGACAATAGCTAAACTACCATATCATGTTGCAACACTCTATACAAGACAATAGCTAAACTACTGGTCGGAAAAATCAAACCGTTGCTTCCAAAAATTATTCTGCCTAATCAGACAGCTTTCATCAAAGGCAGGGTTCTGTTAGAAAACTGTTTATTGGCTGCAGAAATTGTCAACAGATACCACAAAGATCAGGGGCCAAAGAAACTCACCATCCAAGTTGACATCGCAAAAGCGTTTGACACCGTGAGATGGGATTTCATCCTTTTTTGTCTTTCCGCTCTCAACCTGCCAGAATTATACATCCATTGGGTCAAAGAGTGTATCACTTCTCCAGCCTTTTCAATAGGAATTAATGGTGTAATGCATGGCTATTTTAAAGGGAGTAGGGGTTTAAGATAAGGAGACCCTCTTTCCCCTTATCTATTTACTATAGCTATGAATTTTCTATCTCTACGACTGAATGAGGCTGCTGACCAAGGTCGGTTTGGTTATCACCCAAAATGCAGAGAATCTAAACTCACTCACCTCTGCTTTGCTGACGACTTGTTGATCTTCTCTGATGGCTCTCCTGCCTCTGTCCAAGGAATCATAGATGTCTTGGCTGAATTCCAGACCCTGTCAGGATTAGCTATCAGTCCTGAGAAGTCTTGTTTCTTTCCTTGTGGGCTTTCTGCAGAAGAAATCACAACTATTGGCAGTTTGTCTAGGATTCCTCAAGGACACCTGCCCATAAGATACCTTGGTCTGCCCTTGTGTACCAAAAAATTAACAATTGTTAACTGTGAGCCACTTCTCCAAAGGATCAAAAGTAAGATATCTTCCTGGACAGCAAAATATTTATCTTTTGCAGGAAGATTACAACTTCTCAATTCAGTTATTGTGGGCATTACTAACTTCTGGTGTGGTGCGTTTGTCTTGCCTAAGAGATGTATAAAATTAATTAACTCAATGTGTAGTGCATTTCTGTGGAAAGGAACTTTGGAAGGAAAACATGTAGCAAGAGTATCGTGGGAAGTAGTTACCTCCCCCAAAGGTGAAGGAGGCTTGGGTGTGAGAAATTTATTGCTCTGGAACCGAACTTGTTCTCTTAAGCTCCTGTGGATGTTGTTGTTTAAGACTGAATCAGTTTGGTCAGCTTGGATTCACCAAAATGTCATCAAAGATAGAAACTTTTGGGACATTAAACCAAGTCAGGTACAAACATGGACATTCAAAAACTTACTTAAACTTCGAGGGCTCACTATTAAGTGGTTCAGAATCAGTCTGGGAAATGGTAGGAATTGCAGATTTTGGAGAGATCCGTGGACTCCCTATGGACCTCTAATCAATTTCATCGGAACTCATGGACCTCGACTTACGGGTATTCACTCTGGTTGAATGGATCTTGGTTTCTTCCCCCAGCTCGATCAGACCGATTTGAACAGCTTCTTCTACATCTCTCGACCATAAGACTCAATGATTCTGAAGACATCCAGCAGTGGTGCATCCAAGACGCTGTTAGAGAGGACTTTTGCTCGGGACTGATCTACAATAGCTTAAGAGAAGTAAAACCTCTGGTGGATTGGGATAAAATTGTCTGGATCAAAAGAGGAATTCCAAAACATCGAACACTAACCTGGCTTTTCATCCTCGATCGATGCCCTACACGTGATCGACTCCTCTCGTGGGGTCTCCCTATTGATGCGAGTTATCTCCTTTGCAATCAAATGGCAGAATCAAGGCACAATCTTTTCTTTGCTTGTAGTTACTCTCAGGCGATCTGGAGACCTCTTTCTTACTCAATTTTGCAGGCTCACTTGAGCGATGACTGGACAGACCGGCTTCAATCTCTCACCAACTTCTCTGGGAATTCACAACTTCGATACATTCTTCTCCTTGCATGGCAAAATTCGATCTATGAGATCTGGAGAGAGAGGAACTCTCGCCTTCATCGCAATACTCATAGGTAGCCGGAATCAATCACTCGTATCATTGGATCAACTATCAAAAACAGGATCTCGGCGTTTAGACATCAGAATCCGACTTTGGCAAGTAAGCTTATGCAACTATGGATGTCTCGGCAATAAACGACAACAGCAGACCATCGTTTCATCTCCCTCTTCATTTGGGCTCTACTACTCCGAATGGGCTTTTCTTCTCTTAATGGGTTTACTACCTTCAAGGGCTTTTTAATTATGGGTTCATTTATTTTTTTTTATAAGGATGCTAACTAGTATGGGTTGTAATTTATAAAACACTTTCAGCTTCGGCCATTTAATTTTATGCAACAAATTAACAAAAAAAATAAAAAAACCTGAAATATTTTTTTTTTGAACGACGTACTAACATGAATGACAACAATATTATATAAATGTTATGTTTACGTCTGTCAACAACATCATATCAATTAATATAATTCAAGAAAGAAAAAACCATGAAAGTTTATATGTAAAAGAAAAAGAAAAAAGAAAAAAAGAAAACTAAACGTACGATTTTTATTTTGTAAGAAAAAAAAAAAAAAAAACAGACGTCAAAGAAGAATCTCTTTCGTTTTGGCTGGCAGCAGCCACGTGCCACATCCAGAGTATCCCACCGTTGCGTTGCGCCTCACATAATATAATCTTATCTCTTTGGTCAAACGGTCAATTATCAAATCTTCACTTTAACATTTTTTAATCTCTCGTAATAATCAAATATAAACACAATAATGTAACTATAAAGTTACTACTTAATTTATTTATTTAAACACAAGCTAGCACGCGAGCAGCATGTGATTATTATTGCGTACATAATGCACTTCCCTAACCGACAAATTAATAAATCAAAATTTTTTATTATTACTATGCATCATTATTTCTTAACAATAATTCCCCATAATTAGTGTAAATTTGTAATCATCAATCAGAAAATACGCGTTGGAATATTTTTATAAGAAAATACAAAATTGGTGGTCTATGAAAGGAAATTTTTACAGCTCATTTTGATAAATAAAAGTATATAAGAGAAAATTATTTTCGGTGGAAAATAAAAAGTATATAAAAATTGTCAACCATATGGGAGCCATTCTTTCTTGCTGTCATGCAGTACTATTATCATTATATCCGTTGGCTTTGTTTTTTTTTTTCTTTTTTAAGGGTCAAACTTATTTATTTTCTTTTATTTTCTTATTTTGCTTCAAATTTAATTAATTTATGGTCACCGACAAAAAGAAGATTAAAACTCTCTAATGAAGGATAAGGTATCTATAAATTCAGTGGTTTAGTAATATATTAAAGAAAAGTATGAAGAATGTTATTCGGATATATGATACTAAAGTAATAAATGATTGCTTAACAAATTTAAATCATCTTATTTAGGGTATATGCACTTTATTATTTCTTTTAATTAATTAAATAGTTACTTTTTCAATTAAGTATTTAGCTTCAGGTAGAAGAATGTGAGACTACATTCACATTGATCATAATCTTATTGGTTTCATCCGGATTTTAAACAAATAACATGATATTTATCAACATCACGTTAGTTTGTTCTCTATTGATTTACAAATTAATTCTAAACGAGGACACAATTTTTAATCAAATACCATTTAATATTATTTCTCATGTGAATTCAAAAAATATTTTGTTCAAACTACGCATTAAAATATTGTTCCTTTACATCATTTTGCCACAAAATCATTTACCTAAATAATAATTAAAAACTTGAAAATATATTACTTTAGTGGTTGATCTAAGTCTTAATGTTTCAAAACCAAATTTAAAGTTTAATTATACCAGATTACAGATACAAAATTTATCGGAAATTTATGAATACTACAAATAGAACTATTTAGTTTTATGTTTTTCTGGATAAAAGTATTTATTATATAATATATGGAAAATCGTTATGTGTTAAGAAAATAATATTTATCGTTGAATTGTCTATAGAACTATTACTCGTAATCGCATCTATTACATGTAATTATATTTGCTCGATAGTATTAGAATAAATTTTCTTAAAGCTTAACTAACCCTTAGATTTATTTATTTTTTATAGTTTTTTTTTTCTTCGCATTTAGGCAAATTTACAGGCGCATTGCGCGGCTTTATTTCTGGTAAAATAATAGTCAAAAATAACAATAATAAAAAAAAAAGAATTAATTAAGCAGTAGCAACCTAAGAATTATAGCCGTTCTCTTATGTCTCTATCTCTCTTGGCTCTCTTCTCTTTCCTTTATAGCTTCCTAGTTTCTCCCACTTCTCACTTCCTTTTCCCCGAATCTGATAATGTAAATTCACAACACAGAAATTTAAACAAATCTGTTTAAAATCAACCAATCAAAACCCAACATTGCTGTTTCTTTGCTTCTCAACAAAAAAAGCAAACCAAGAATTTGCAAGAGAGAAAACAAGAAATGGATTTGTTCAAGATCCTGCTTCTTGTGTTCTTCGTGAACATAAGTTTCTGCTTCGCTGCAGATCCTTATTCTTTCTATAACTTCGAAGTCTCCTACATTACTGCTTCTCCACTTGGTGTTCCTCAACAGGTTTCTTCTTCTTCTAGATCGTGTTACTGTTTCTTTGGATTTACAGTTTGTGATTTGAGATTTTGAATCAAAGTTTTGGTTTTTCTTGTAGATTTTGATAAACCCTTAATTTCTAGAGAGTTTACTGTTGATCTAACTTTTAGGTTACTATTAATGGTAAAGAAATTGTGATAAAGTTTCTATCTTTGTTTGTGTGTATTTTTAGATTTCAGATTTCTCAAAAGTTTCAATCTTTTTTTTCTGCTTCAGGGCATACTTCAAAATTCATCTACAAGAAAACACAAAACACTTTTAGTTTCTTGATTTGTTGAAAGTTTTATCCTTTTTTTAACCTGAATGAAAGATAAATAAATCTTTAGAGTAGAAAAAGTTTCAGTCTTTTAACTCCAGATCCAGCTGTAGGAAAAGTGAAGTGTAGATCTAAAACCCAATTAGGGTCCTAACAATTTCTAAACAAAGCTAATTTTCTATTTTAATTACTGTAATCAGGTCATTGCTATAAATGGAAAGTTTCCTGGTCCTACAATCAATGTTACAACCAATGAAAATCTGGTTGTTAATGTCAGAAACAAATTGGATGAGGGACTTCTTCTTCATTGGTAAGAAAAACCACAGAAAGGTTTAGTCTTTATGAGACTTAACATTGTTGTGAAGAAGAAAGTTTTAATGAATGTGTGTTGATTTTATAGGAATGGAATCCAACAGAGACGTGTTTCATGGCAAGATGGAGTTTTAGGAACCAATTGTCCTATTCCACCAAAGTGGAATTGGACTTATGAGTTTCAAGTTAAGGACCAAATTGGGAGTTTCTTCTACTTTCCTTCTCTCCATTTCCAGAAAGCTTCTGGTGGTTTTGGCTCCTTCATTGTCAATCCTAGAGCGATTATTCCAGTCCCTTTCTCGACTCCAGACGGCGATATTACCGTTACAATTGGTGATTGGTACATAAGGAACCACACGGTTAGTAGTTTTCGCCGTTTTAGCCTTCTCGAAAGCAATTAACATTTTGAGAAGTTTCTTTCCATCATTTTGTAAGATTGTGTGAAAATGTAGGCTTTGAGGAAGGCTTTAGATGATGGTAAAGATCTTGGAATGCCCGATGGAGTTCTTATTAACGGAAAAGGACCTTACCGATACAATGATACTCTTGTTGCTGATGGGATTGATTTCGAAACAATCACTGTCCATCCTGGTTAGTATTATTAGCTCTCTTTATAATCCAAGAATCTGTTTTTATTTGTTTTGCGGGGTTTTTTAATGGACGATACTCTCTTGTGACGGTAACAGGGAAAACTTATAGACTTCGAGTGTCAAATGTGGGAATTTCAACAAGCTTGAACTTTAGGATTCAAGGTCACAACTTAGTTCTTGCGGAATCTGAAGGATCGTACACAGTTCAACAAAACTACACAAGCTTGGATATTCATGTTGGGCAGTCTTATTCATTCTTGGTTACAATGGATCAAAACGCCAGCTCCGATTACTATATTGTTGCGAGTGCTCGGGTTGTTAATGAAACCATATGGAGAAGAGTCACTGGAGTTGGAATCTTACACTATACCAACTCTAAAGGAAAAGCTAAAGGTCACTTACCGCCTGGACCACAAGACGAATTCGACAAGACTTTCTCCATGAATCAAGCAAGATCCATCAGGTTGGTTATCCGAAAATCGAATTCTTTTTCCTTGTAGTTTCATCAAGTTTTGACCTTTGAATCATACTTTGTTATTGCAGATGGAATGTATCAGCAAGCGGTGCACGTCCTAACCCGCAAGGCTCGTTTAAATATGGTTCAATCAATGTAACCGATGTCTACGTTCTGAGGAATATGCCGCCTGTGACGATTAATGGGAAGCGAAGAACAACTCTTAATGGCATATCGTTTAAGAATCCTTCTACGCCTATTAGACTAGCCGATAAGTTTAAAGTTAAAGATGTGTATAAGCTTGATTTCCCTAAGAGACCTTTAACTGGACCGGCCAAAGTGGAGACTTCAATTATCAATGGCACTTATCGTGGATTCATGGAAGTCGTTCTTCAAAACAATGACACTAAGATGCAAAGCTATCACATGAGTGGCTACGCCTTTTTTGTGGTCGGGTGAGTTAGTTGACTGCAAAGTCTCTGCATTTCTTAAGCATAATCTAAAAACATCGAATCTCTTATCGGTATCTCAAGGAATTTGGCATTGTAAATAACTCTCTTGGAACCGTTTTGTTTGCTTGCAGTATGGATTACGGAGAGTGGACAGAGAACAGTAGAGGAACATACAACAAATGGGATGGTATCGCCCGCTCCACTATTCAGGTAAACTAAACGTAGACAAAAATGTGTATAAAAGATTCGAAGGTTTCGCCTTTCTAAAGGCCAATGTGATTGATTGTTGGGGTGGATATTCACAGGTGTATCCAGGGGCATGGTCAGCGATCTTGATATCAATGGACAATCCTGGAGCTTGGAATCTAAGAACAGAGAATCTTGATTCTTGGTATCTTGGACAAGAAACTTATGTTAGAGTGGTTAATCCAGACGAAAACAACAAAACCGAATTCGGGCACCCTGACAATGTTCTTTACTGTGGTGCTCTCAGCAAACTACAAAAGTAAGAATAAAAAAACTTCAATCAAGATCACACATTGTTTACTGTTATGTTATTGATTTTTGATTCTTTTGTTTGTTGTTGTTTCAGGCCACAGAAGATTTCATCATCGGCGTCGAGAAGCATTGGATTCACAAGTCTTTCAATGGTGGTGATGGCTTTGGTGATGATGATGATGATTCAGCATTGAAATGTAATTTGAGGGTTTGTTGTTATTTGATAGGGTTTTGTTGATATCAAACCAGAGATGATGATTCTTCTTCTTTACGTTTCCACAGTTCTCTTCTAGTTGGGGCTTGTTGGATTTCTCTGACTTGTTTATTTTTCTTTCTTTTGGATTCCATCTGTTGTTTTATTCTTTTTTCCCGGGATTTGTTTATTTGAGAAGAAGAAAAACAAATATTCATTAAAATGTTTAAATTTGTTCTAATTAAGCTTCTCTTATATATTGATGTTTTAAAACAAAAGCTTTGGTTACTATTGTTTAATTTCAGACCAAAATTCAACAATTGTAACCAATTTGAATCCAAATTTTGGCTATGTTTTTGGTTTCATAAATATATTAAGCAAATGCCTAAATGAGTTAAATTGGTGGTCTAAAATGTCTAAACACCGATTAACTAAAAAGTCGTCGAGTTGTTTTTTTTTATTGACTAATTTTTAAACCAATATAGTCGAAATCTAAACGATATTAGTACAAATGACCATACTACTACATGTTTTGTTTTGGTCTAAACCGTCTAGATGCCCATTAGTTAATACTTTTCCAATTTTTTAATCAATTTAATCAAAAGCTAAACCAAACTATACAAATCACCAAACTACATATAAACACTACCATTTATATAGAATTTTTTTTTGAACAACTACCAATTTATATAGATAAAATGAAAGAAATGTGATTGGATCATTTTTATATAAAAAACAGAGGAAATTGGAAAAGGTATGCATTATGGATTGATTTCTGAGGTCCCAAGGTGGGAATATAATTAGTTATCTTTTTTGGTTGGGAGTTTCAGCTTTTGTCTCTCTGACAATTCCAGGCTGGATCCTTTCTGTATTTTGCTTTCCTTTTCTATCTTTGTCCCTTTTTTTCTCTTTCTTGCCAATTTTGAAAATGGACAAGAAAAATACAATTTTCTCTGATAAAAGTCATAATTGAGAAATTTCTGGTGATTTTTGTAAATGTTAAAAGAAAAAACATGGTACCATTACAATCTCTGACAAACTGGTTCGATTGAATTGATTAGAATATTGTTGTACTTTGAAAATTGGAAAGTAATTGGTTTTATAAACTTTTTTTCTTTAATTAGATTTTTATTTTATTATTATTATTTTTATTTTTTTGACAACAATAGATTTTTTCGTTTTTTGAAAGAGAGAAATATACCATTAAAGATTGTTACAAAGAACAAAATAGTATAAACAAACAACTCATAGTATTACTATCATCTATTCATCTTACCATGAGATTCACAAATATAACGAGCCTTTATTGGGCATAGTATTATACTTGAATGGCATCAAAACTATACTTATGGGCCACAATAATTTATAATGCTTATTTGGTCCTAGACTCCAATAATTTATTTGAAATTGGGCTTAAGGAAAATGTTTTTGTTGAAGAGTATGTTCACCTCCCGATTAAGCTACCAATAAATACCTGATGTCATATATGATAAGAATTTTTTTTAATAATTTACGAAAATTTTCATTATTTTTTACTGGTAAGAAAAAAATTACATAATCACGTATGTAAAACGTAAAAAGGTGAAAATGGTATATACTCGTTCACTATTGTATATCTTTAGCATTGTCATTTACTTGAAGCGTAACTACAAAATTAGCAAACATTAGAATTAATGACGTATCTCGGACCTGATGAGTGATGAGTAACTACTATATTACTATTTACTAATGATTGATCCGTGGTATCTAATGACCAAGTTATTTTGTTTTTTTTTGTTTTTTTTTTTTTGACATCTTTGGATCGACAAACTCCGATCCATAATCAATCATTACTACGCGGGGTAACGCGATTTAGTGGAATCGAACTCTGGTGGAGAAGGAGAAGTCAAATGAACTTAACTACTTGACTAAAGACACATCTCCATTTTTCTTTTTTGTTAGACCAGTAATTAACTAAAAAATATTCTATTAATCTATTTAACTAGTAATTAATTGGTGGTTAGTTATTCTAATTTATTTATTTTAAAAGGGTTAAACAAAAAGATTATAGCAACAAAACATTAAGATCCCTGATAGGTGGATTAACAACAAAATTACTAGAACTTGGAAGATGCCAAAACATTTATTTATTTGTACTAGGATATTACACCGCGGGTTAATCATTTGATTTTTTTTTTTTTATAAATTGAGGAATTTGTTGTGTATTTTATTTTTTGTTGTATACCGCGGATCAGTTTTTTGTAACTAAATTTTAAAAATTTTATGTTGTATTTATTTCTTTAATATATAAGATTGTATAATTGTATTTGAATGTTAATTGTAGGATTTCACCCGTGGTATACCATCCCGTATTAATATCGACCTAAACCCGTCCCACCATATAACTCTGTCCCGTGAAATTCAACATCATTTTTTATTTTTTTTACAATAATACTTTTATTTAAAAGGCATATAATTCGAGTCAATTTAAAAGTTTGCTTTCAAATGGTCCCACTAATATACATATTTTTGGAATTTAATAGAGTTCATCTATATTATTAATATTATCAACTTTTTCTAGAATTTAAATATTATAAATACTTTAAAATTTTTATAAATTTAAATATTTAATAAAATTTTCACTATAAAAAATAATTAATCGCGGTGTACAGCGGGTCAAATATGATGATTTAGTGCAAATATATCAAATTTGGCTTGATAATAATTAACCAATAAAGATTAGTCCAGGCCCATATAATTTGTCATGTCATCAATTACAATTACGTTTTTCTTCCCATAGCCCATTTGGTAAAATACGGTTCAAGCTGAAATCGAAACTCGAACCGGACTGTGATGGTGGTTTCAGATGGTGGCGAGCGAGTGAAGCTCAACGTTGGCGGCGAAGTCTTCGAAACCAACGCGTCAACAATTCAGTCATCTTGCCCAGACTCTCTTCTTGCGGCTCTATCGACTCCAACCTCCCATGGCTCAAATCCAGTTTTCATCGATCGTGACCCGGAGATTTTTGCCGTCATTCTCAATCTCCTCCGTACTGGTCGACTCCGAGCTAATTCCTCCGGCGCAAGCAAGAGCTACACGATGAGGCTATGTATTACGGCGTCGAATCACTCCTCAGATTGGCGATGTTACCGCCGTTGCTGCTAGGTTTCGATATGGATCTGTTTCGATGGAGGCGGTGATAGCGTATAGAGAAGTTGTGAAATAGATGGAGGCTTACCAAGAAATCAGCAAGAGTTTCCAAGCCGATATGGATCTGTTTCGATGGAGGCGGTAATTGTGTTAAAAACTTGTGTTAGGAATTCCACCCACGAACCAAACCTCACGGTAACAGGTAACAATTGGCTTATGTTCTCTAATTAGATTGTAGATTTCTCGAGTACCTTACATGTCCCTTTTCCGGTTATTTGGCGACCAATCATAGTTATCCCGATTTTCTGTGATTTGAAGAGTAGAAAGTAAAGATTGAACCATGACTTGTGATATAAAGAAATGTTCACGTTTTTCATTCAACAGAAAGAAGAAGCTAAATATCTTGATCATGGTGGATGGCTCTTACAGTATGAAACATTGGTTTACATCAGGTTAGTTCTTTCAAAATAAAGAGTGTTAGGAGAAATATTGACATTGACATATATTATTGAGAAAAGCAAAATAGAAACTTTGAAAAGTTGTAAAACACAATTTATTCAAAAGCAAAATGGATCAAAACAACTGAAAACCAAATTAAAACTCCAAACCACAGTAGCAATTCACTCTTTTTACTCAACATGTCTTGTATATTGGCGCCACAAGTGTAACACTTTCAACAGGTCTTCCACTCTCTCATATCCCTCAAAACAGCAAATGATGCAGCCATTGTTGCTGGTAAGGTTTCTGAACTTGTAATATATTGCAATTTGGTAATGAGAAAGAATGTGTTTAGAGAGTGGAAAATGAACGACTATTTATAGAGTTTGGATAAATATGTTATAGGGTTTAGAGAATATTTAAAAATCTTGATGAGCAAGCATTTCGTATAATTCGAAATATTTAAATTGGGAAATAAAGAGAATATGCTAGGTTGATGCTTAAACAAATTAGGATAAAATCTTTTGGTTATGAAGCAATTTCCTTTTTGATAAGGTAAAATGAATATCGAATTATATGTAGGAAACAAATGATAAATCTATACTATTAAAAGGGAATCATTCTAACTAAACTAACCCTATAAAGTGTAAAAAATTACAATATAATGCCATTGGAAAATTTAAAATCAACGACTAAAAAACAGAAATCGTCAGAGGGTATAATAGACAATTTTAAGGCCAATTACACGCGGATCTTGGATCCATTACCAGCGGATCTTGGAGCCAGCAGTCGGATCTCTATCCAGAAGTGCATAATGAGCTTACTGGGCTTAGTCGATGTTGGGCCTTTATATTTCTCTCGCATTTAGTAGATCTGCATTAATTCAAAACATAATATTAGATTCGTGATTACTAAAGATATTTTCCATAACAAACAAATCTATATTTACTAATTAACTAAACCGATATTTCGCATTTAGTAGATCTGCATTAATTCAAAACATAATATTAGATTCGTGATTACTAAAGATATTTTTCATAACAAACAAATCTATATTTACTAATTAACTAAACCGATATTTCAATAACAACTCAATCCCATATATTTAGATGATTTAAAGAAAACTTATCTCTTAATATTCGATTTCCTTGATTTGTTATTACTTTAGCCAATAATAACAAACTCTATATCTTCATATCCGAATAAATTAAGCATATACCTTAACTATTCTTATTCTCAAATCTTCTCTTAGACGAGAATTTTCTAAACCCTAAGCAACCCTATACTTTCTCCATTTCTTATAAATATAGAAATCAAACGACATTCTCAATACACACTAAGCTATCAAACTCAAAGCATACCTCTCAAACAATGGCTCTTCCCATCACAGAACTTAATGCAGTCAAACCATTCAAGACTCAATGGAAGATCCAAGTGAAAATCGTCCATTCATGGACTCAATACACCCAATACTCCGGGGAGACTGTCGAGATGATTCTTGCTGATACATCTGTAATTTACGATTTATCAATAGTATAGATTTACTCTTCTAATGATTATTTGTAAATAAAATGTTTAATAATCTTTTTTTGCTAAATACAGGGTACCTTGATTCATGCAACTGTCAAGAAACAACAAGTCAACAAGTTTCAAAAGCTTATCACAACTGGAGAGTGGAGAACTGTGGAAAATTTTACAGTTGCAAAATCTACTGGAAAGTACCGGCCTACCAGCCTCCCATTCAAGATGACCCTCATGAATACGACTGCTATAAGTCGTATTCCCTCAATTTCTGATGACCTTTACTTTGATTTTGCTAACTTTCCTGACATTCTGAATGTTAATGGATTGAATGAAAACATTTTGATTGGTATTTTCCATTCTGCCTATTTCTTTCTATAGTGTTTAAATCTTAAGAAAATAACAAACTAACATCATTTCATATATTTACAGATGTTCTTGGTCATGTCGTGAGTTTAGGTGAGATGACAACTCACGATGTCAACAACAAAGCCACCAAAAGATTTGAGTTTGAGCTGCGTGATACAAAGTTTGTAATCTATTTACTCTTTTAATTTTTACAAACAACTGTCTATTTTTAAAATACAAAGTCTGTCATTTGTCTATTATAGTGATGAACGCTTGACATGTACTCTTTGGGGGAGATTTGCTGAGAGAATGTGGGATGCATGTCAAAATGGAAGCAATGAAAGGGTCATTTGTTTGATTCGCCTTGCTAAAATTGGTACATTCAAAGGTATATTGATTAGGTTTTTGGACGTGTGGATGCTTAATATGTTTATATTATTAGTATATATTACTAATATATTGCAAATTTATCAGGTGAAAGATCTATTTCAAATGCCTTCAACATGTCTTTGTTGGAAATAAATCCAAACTATCCTGCTGTCCAAGAATTTGTGAACAAGTAAGTTTGTGAAAAAACTTATAATATACCTCAAGGCCATGCTTTTCACATGGCCAACTATATGTGGCTATCTCAAGGGTAACTTCAAAGAAAGGACTGAAGATCCTAATAGTGGATAAAGAAGGCAAACCGCAGAAGGAAACGATGAATGTGGTGTTTAAGGAAGTTTTCCAGAACCTATAAGACTAAGCGTTGGAAGAGACATTTGTTCACAGAGGTAAGAACCAATATGAAATGATTCTTATATTTATCTGTTATACTATACGAGTTTCTGATTTCTTTATGTCTGAGCAGGTCAAACAAGGTATGAAAACGTGTGTTTGGCAAATAAAAGAATCAGTGATTGAAGTTTCAAGAGAAGAACTGATACCCAACCCTACTGTTTCTGTTATTTTCATGTTTTCTTTTTACATGAATTCGAAGACATATCTAGCTTATAACAGCTTAACTTTGTTTTTCAAAAGTTTTCTGTCCTAATACCTTCATATTCAGTAATATGAAGTTAACTATTTCCTATTTATAAGTAATAATGGTTATTATTGCTAACCAAACAGTCCGATCAATTATAATATCTCACAACTTACTACTTCTATTAACAAACAAATGCAGAATAAAGCTCCAACAGCATCACAAGAAACGAAATTACTGTTTAAAATTTCTGACATAATTAATTTGTAAGTATTTTATCTACACTTATTCAACCAAATTTGGAAATCAATAGAGTAGGTCTATATTGTTATCACCTAATCAAAAGTGTTATGTTTAATATCTTACTAACCTTTTAAATATAGATCTCTGAAAACCTCCAATTACAACACCAAATCTCTTCCCTCCTTAAGAATCCAACTTCAAACCGATCATTTGTCTGCAGATTTTTAACAGTTATCAAAGTTTCATTAGTACAACCATATAAATCATTCTAAAGACTAAGAAACATTGCCGTTTAAAATTAAACGGATTCTACCAAATTATATTTCAAGAATGCTCCAAATTGAACTGTTACTGCTTCAGCTCCATAAGAATTATGTGCGCAAAATTGTACTTCGCCTGCAAACATTGAACTTTGTATCATGAATCTAACATTCAGCTAAAGAATAATGAAGCAGGAGCATTTCGCAATAAAGTTCTCAAGTTATACAATAATCTGGATAAAAAAACTTATCTTCGTTATTCTTCTTCTTTTGAGAAACCATCGAAATATGGCTACTAATCTGAAACAAGTATAAAAACAAAAAAAGATTATAGATTTACAGCTTAAAAGATATACTGAAATTGATTAGATTTAGTCTATTAACACTATGAATTTTGAGAAGAAACAGATTGATTGACTAACTAACATGTTTAAACAAAACGAAAGATGTAAAAAAATTGCATGCAATTAGATATGAAAAAGGTAATAATTAATCAAATTTTTTGAAGGGTTATTCACAATCGTTGTATAAGATCTATAATGAAACAAGAAAAAATCTATGGTAGAAACCCAATCGACAGATTCCAAAAAAGTTCAAACAAAAATCAAAGAGAAGAAAAGCTTACCTCTTTTAAGATCTTATAATTTGCAAAGAATTGATGTATAAGCGAAGACGATGGAAGTGGATTTCGGATGGATTTCGATACAGCTTCGTCGATCGGCCGACAAAGATTATTTTCTCAGATTGGAAAATTGTCGAAGGTTTCAGACAAAGAACAAAAAGGAGTATCTTCCCAGATAAAAAAAAAACATAATATGAAATAATGTCAGGACCAATATTTGTGTGTTTTACGGCCCAACACAAATATTTATGATGAATGTATATGGCCCATTACGACAAATATCTTGAATTTGGACCAAGAAAAAAAACAAAATGTGACCATGTTAGTGTAAAATTGATATTAATCATTATAAATTAATAGTATAGAGTTGTATCAATATAAAAAAATTAATAGTATAGATTTGATATTTTTTCCTTACTATACTAATTACTAAACACATAAATTATGTTACAAAAAAAATTTAATTTAACAAGGTAATGTTTTGTAATACCCAACTATTTTTATACAAAATATACCGGAATACATATGTCTCGAACGATTTGATCAGTTCCCAATACTAATATATTCAATCCGGTAATTTGTTACATAAATCTATTTTAAATAGTCATAACAAATTCAAACTGATACACACATTCGAAACCTAGATGTCATAAATTTTATACTAGAAAATCGTATGGTACAAAAACCCCGCACGTACGTGCGGGTCTTGATCTAGTGTAGCATTAAAATAGGAAACAGTTTGCCTTACGAAAATCAATTTGTTATAACTACATATACTCTCCATATCTTGAAAAAATCAGAGAGTAAATGTCGTTTGGATTTAATGTAGCGAGTATCGATTAAGGAATATCCGAGTCAAATAATTTGGGTAAAATAATCAAAAATGGAAGGATCCGATTGACAGATATCCGGGTCAAAATAAATGATTTCCGGGTCATAATTTTGACCCGATTGGGGACCCCAAAAACTGTTGCAAAAATGTATAGTAGATTGTCCTCTTGCCCACAAACAAATCTGACGCTGACTTTTGTTAGCTGTTCTTATTTATCTTTTGTTCTACAATTATAGGGTTGATTGCCACTTGAGTTTGGCTCGAGTCGCATTCATCACGCTATTACCCAATTTGCTCTTGTGAAAAAAAAAATCGCTTAATCTACAAAACTATATGTTATATATATAAAATAATAGTTTTTGCGCGCGAGGTACCTGGTCGGGTGGGAAAAATGTTATTTAATAGCTCAACTTTTAAATTGTGGCCGTTTCAGACACCAACTTCATATATGGCCATTTTAAACATGAAGATATCGTTGACCAACCATTTGAACCATAAATATTTGTTGACCAGGCCAAAAAGACAAGCCGTTATCAGTCGTTAACAGATTATCTAACATCCGTTAACACCTCCGTTAACCACTCAAAAACGACGTCGTTTTTGTCTTTTAAAAATATTACAAACCTAAGGATTCGAACCCGTCACCTGCGAGTGCTCCCTGATCTTAATGAACCAACTAAGCTAGAGTGTTTTAATGACTATTATTTACAAACACATAATTATATACCCGGATGCCGTTAGAAACATCAGATCCGGTAAGAGCAATTGCAGAGCAGATACATAAGGTGCGACAGCGAAGGTGCATGTGAGACGACGAAGAACTAGTGCATGTAGTTTGTGTTGCTGATTTCATATGAATCGACGAATCCATCAATAGTGTCCATAGAAACAGGTTCCGATGAATTGAATTTAGCAAATTTGAGATCTTTTCAATCAACGAAAAAACGATATGGTTAAGATTAAAGAGAATCATACGAGAGAAAACGCAGATTCAGAGGCGGCTATGGAGATGTTTTGTTTCGTAGGTTAAAGATGAAGAAGAAGAGCTCTAAGAATATATAACTATATGTGTTTCTATAGAATTACCAATAAAACGCTACAGGTGAATTGGTTAAGTACCCTTTGGTTTTTCTTTAAAGGTTAGGGGTTCGAATCCTAGGTTTGTAATTTATTTTTAAAAGACAAAAACGACGTCGTTTTTGAATGGTTAACAGAAGTGTTAACAGATGTTAGATAATTTGTTAACGATTGATAACGGCTTGTCTTTTTGGCCTGGTCAACGAATGTTCATGGTTCAAACGGTTGGTCAACGATATCTTTATGTTTAAAATTGCCATATATGAAGTTGGTGTCTGGAACGGCCACAATTTGAAAGTTGGGCTATTAAATGACATTTTTCCCCTGGTCGGGTTAACAGTTTAACACAAAATTGGGTAATATGAATTAAATGATTTAAAATGGTAATTGGGTAATAACTATAAACATCTACATGGTGCATGTTAATAGAGACATTAAAATTTTAGTTGTCATGTCACATGTATTAGATTTAGTAACCTGGTTAGAGATTACGGGTGTGATTGATATCATGACTTACAAGATTGCATATTTATTAATTCTTAAAAGATTTTTTATTCTCTCTGTTGGCGGGTAAATTGAGAATACAATTAGCATATCCTCTTATTATTAAAAGGGAAGTACAAATTGAAAAATGGTCTAATTTGGCCTCAATTTCAATTTCAATTTTGGATTTTGTACATGGTTAATCAAAATCGTCAAGGGTAATTTGGTCAAAAAAATTTTGACTCTTCATTAATCGTATAGGATCCGCGTGTTTTCAAAATGGGTGGGTCTTGGATCACATAAGATCTAATCAATACACAATTAACTAATCGGGTTTGATCATCTACAAAAATGCTTTCTTGCAATCCTAACCATTCATCATAATTGGTATGTAATTAAAAGCATATTCGAGCAAAAAGATTCTCTATATCTCGCCTAATAAGTAAAAGATATTCATGTAATATTCATTCCAATATAATCGTAATTATAAAAGACTCCAAAATATCCTTATTTCTCCTAAAAGCGTGAATCATTCATTAGTTTACCAAATACGAATATATGTTATTTACCGTATCTTATATTTTTTGCTTTTTTCCAAGATTTTCGGAAATCTTGGATCCAAAAACCCTAACAACCTACTACACTATAAATAGAGAACGTCATTATCGTTTCTAACTTATCAAATAATTACTTATATTCGTAACAAACCTCTCATTGTTCCTTTTTGTTTTTCAAACAATGGCACAATCAACTGCTTTCCTTGACGATGTCAAGTCTGCTTGGAGAGGTTTGAGTGCAGGTGCATGTCCTTCGTACCTAGAAAACACTCACGACCAAATTTAGTGAAAATCTACTTATATTTTTAATAACCATCTCTGTTTATGGATGCCAGAAACTAAACTATCGATTCTATATTTTGAATGTATACAGGTTACCAAATGATGGTTTTGCTCTCACAATCTTTGAGAGCAAGCCTAAGCCGGATCTGCAAGTGGATGTAGCAGGACATTTTGTATCTCCAATTCCCTAAGAAGAACATTAAAAAAAATGAGAGATGTTCGAAGTAATATATTTTTCTTCCTTTAACTTTTAAGAAATATGCAATAGTACTAATTTTAATACCCTTTTGTAGTGCAGTCTGAGATGGTTAAGGTGAGTAGGTGACATGCACCATCTACATCTCACTCCCAATGATTTAGTTTTCTTCTTAACCGTGCAAAGGTAAGGACTTTGTTTCTTCACTTTCATATTGCAACATATTCATTTACTTCATTTACGAAATCACGCATGTTAGATTGTTTAGCAATATTTAATCTTATGCTTACATAAATCGATAAATGACCTTAACTAGCTAATAACTATATCTATAAAGCGCCTACAAGAAATCTGAAAACAAGTGTTTGTAATCAATTTGCAATTCATACTCATACAATTGAATCAGGTATATTTCACACAATATAGATTTCATATCAATTAACATCATTTCCAATTAAATAATTGATTCTATAGCCAAAATCGAAAAAAATCTATAGCACCATGTATATCAGGCACATACATACAGAGAGATAGAATTACTGATTCGTTGAGTTACTAACCCGTTATCAGCAAGATTGATTAGTTTCGGGCGACACATCGTAATATCGTATCATGAACAATGATGACAACAAAAGAGTTGGAATCCGGTAGATTTTTGTAGAAATTTGTGGTTAATTGCAGAAGTTCTGCAGATCAGTGAAGAAAAAATAGGGTTTTTCAGATATGAATAAGCAAACAGACGAGGAAGATCGGCGAAGATTTGATTTTTGATGCTCGGATTTAAACAACAGATGGGTCTCTTGCCGTCAAGAGACTGCTTTTTTCGATAGTAACTAAGAACAAAAGATGTCGTTTACAATTCTTTTAAAAAAAAAAAAAAAATTATTCACCAATGACATTTACTTTATTTACACAAGGCCTTATTTTCCAATGTAATGTAAAATCAAGCCCGACGTTTAGTCTTAGATAAATAATACTGTTTGCCCATTTAATATTTATACTTTTTTTAAAAAATTGAAAATCGAGTATATTTGAAATATTCTAAACAATCCCATATATTTAACTTGGTATTCCAAAAAAATAATTATTCTAAAGTACATAATTATACTTTACTTCATTCTTGAAATATATAAATAATGCTCAAAATTCTATCCATTAATTTCTTCGATTACATTATGTTTGTAAATAATATATATATATATATATAATTATTTATTATGTATATGTGTGTTTGTAAATTCGATAGACTACATAAAATACTGATTTATTCTATTATATTAATAAAAAGATATTACAGGTCGGGTAATAATTCAGAGATAACGTGTTGAGTAACCGAACAAGTAGTAAAAAATTCAATACCTGATCCTTACCCACGGGCAATAAAAGTATAATGACTTTAAGGTCACTGGTACCCTTATTTTGAAACGGGCCGAATATAGATAACGAGTTTTATTGTCTGGCCTTAAATTACTATACCTACAAATCATCTTATTAAATCAATATAAATTAACACATTTACTTTGCTAATAGAACCACTAAAAATGTCTTATATTAGTTGACTACATTATAATTTCTGCTAACAAATAATTAATCAACCACACAAAAATTCCTATATTTATTTTGTTAAAAAAATTACTTATACAATTTAAAAGATATAGTATAAAAACCCAAATAAAAACCTTCACCCGCGGCGTACCGCGGGTTGAATCCTAGTGATCATTTATAAGTAATTCTCTGTAATTCTGTATACATACATATTTGTTCGATATCTAATTATCTGTATATTTATGTCTAATTATTTGATCAACATTATAGCGGGGTTTTGTCTCCTGCTTATAAATCACTAAATATTGAAACTGTTAACTAAGATACCAAAATAAATATATAATATATGTCATTAGTAGTCAAGCAAAGTTTGTTTAAGCAATCAGTAGAAGATACTAATTGTTAATTTTCTTACAAAATCTATTGCTCTTGTATATTGGATTCTTTTACGACGTCACATGTGTGTGAACAGGATTCAAATATTTATAGAGTATGAAATTTACGTTTAAATAACATGGGAAGATAGTTAGATAGATAGGAAGAGATGACGAATGTATGGTTTCAATATTAGGTAAACAAAAGTACATAAAAATGTTAGTTTCTATCCTTCCCTTCTATAAAGGCTCCGAATTTCTTTCTTCTTTTCCCCTTTTTTCCTCTCCAAATAAATTGAACACGTTTTCAATTGTTCTATGAGAATGTAAATCGTGTCAATTGGAGTATCGTTTTCTTTTGAAATAGTGGATGATGAAAAGAGAAAAAAATCTAGAAAAGTGTGTGTTGTATATGCAACGTGTGTGGTTTTTAGTAATGCCTTGACCATTCATTAAACTCTCTTATTCTCTACGCATTATAGTTTCGCTTTTTCACAATTTGCAAAGTTTTTTTTTCACAAAAGAATGTAATATTGATCTCGAGAGAAAGGAAACAAAAATGCATGGATAATGATCATACACGAATAGAGTTAACATACAACCAAAAACAATATGAGTTCAAAAATGCATGTTAGTTTTTTTTTTCTTTAATTACCAAGAAGTTCTTCCTCTTAGACCAAAGCCTAAAGTATTTAATATGATTTTCTCCCAAATGTCAATCGAACTAGCGATCTCTACGTTTTGTCTAAAATACTTTACCAGTTGAGCTATTGACATTTGATATATCATTGTTAGTTTAGCCATTTACAGTTGTCAACCATAATTTGTAATCGCAGTTAAAAATAACTCAAACTCTCCCTAATGTTGATGTCTTGACTTATGATATAGTATGAATTAGACACAGAAGAAAAAAAACGTGTCAAAGAAGTATTAAGTATCCTTCCATTTTCCAACATAAAAAAATGTTAATAATAATTGAACTAGTCTATGACTATAAGTTATAATTATGCAACACAATAATTCTTAAACTGAACGAAGCACTTTCAGTGAATCAGGGCATGTTACAAAGATTGCACAAGCCGTGTCGACCGCCGACCAAATCCCACACTATGTCCCTCCCATACATTTGCATGCCTTTTGTCTTCATCGATCTCTCTTTTTTATTTAATTCTTATTATTCAAACTTTCATTTTTAACCCCTGTTCTAAAAATCCCCGCCTAGACCCGATTACTCCCCGCTTAATCGCTAGGCCCACCCTATCCGCCTCGATTAATGACTAATTCCTTAAAGAAATCAGTCACCCGATTACTCTCCGCCTAATCCGATTATTCCCCGCCTAATCCGATTATTCCCCGCCTAATCTTACATACCCCGATTATTTTTAGATTGCCATTATAAAAAAACTTTTTATTTTTGTTATTCAATCATTTGAATTGGGAGTTTGTAATGTTTTACAATAATTTATGTTCATATTTTAATAAAAATCATAAATATATGTCTCAAAAATACATTTTTATGTGTTTACTGCAATTTTAAAAATAATATTGGATTAATATGTTTTAAAAATATTAAAATAACCCTAAAACTAATCCCCGATTAATCCCCGATTTTAATCCGATTTTCCGATTAATCGCTAGGCCCATGTCGAACGCCCGACTAGCGCCTAGCGATTTTTCAAACAAGGTTTTTAACCATATAAACATTTGTGAAATTCATTTATTTAATCAACATATCTGAACTCTATCTGTACACTTTATTTATAGATGCATTGTTCCAAGTTGTCTTATCACAACCATTATTAAATCTGGACTAGTTATATAGAAAAAGCAAAAAAAAAAATCTGAACTAATAACAAGTGAGTTCATGTACACATATGATATTACATAATACATATGCTATGTATTATTCATAAGGACCGACGACATACTAAAACTATCATGGAGTATATTATCAAAAATCAAATCGAATCATCTAGATACTTAAATTACAACAAGAAACATGTTACTAACTCAACAACATAATCATATATTTCTTTAAATCAAAATATAATAATAAGATTCAACTAGCTAGTGGTTGATTTTAATGATTATGACATGTCAAATTAAATAATAAACTTGTTTTTTTGTAAATGGTAAGCATCTTTTTGAATTTTTCAAGTTATTCGATGTGGTAGATTGATGAATTTGGTAACCAAGCTTGCGCAATCACAGTATGCTGGTGGACATAAAACTACGTTCCGCAATAATCTGATTAGTAAAATATTGCAGAATCATTTTGGTTCACGAATAACATTCAAGGTCTAACACGATGCTTAGTAAAATAGTGGAATGATAAGAAAACTAAAACACTACATCTGAATAGAGTTTATCCAAGATTATCATGAAATACTAAAACTCTGGTAGATGAATGATTTTTCTTTATTTTCTTTTGAAGATAACACGTTAATCAAATATTTTAATGATTTTGGATCGTAAGTTGAATGTTTTGAATAAAAAAAAAAAGAAAAGTTAAAAAGAAACAAAAATTAGCCAAAAAAATTGAATGCTCTTTTCCCTAAATTTTAAAAATACAACATAATTCAAAATATAACAAAAAATACGAAGCTGAATTTGGAAAACTATCCATCAAAGTCTCAAAAAAGCACACGCACACATAATAACAGTCATAGCTCAAAGGCTATATAAGAGGTTACATCCTTCCCCAAACCCAAACACTCTTCTTCTTCAACCCTTAAAACATAACACACACAGAGAGCTAGATACCAAAAAAGAACCAAACTTTTCTCAAAATCTTTTTCTTTCGAATCAAACCCATTTCTTGAAACTCGATTTCAAACAAACCCATCTCATTGTTTTCTCCAAAAGACAAAATCAAAATCTGATCAAACCAAGCATGAAGAGAGTCAGAGGATTCAAAATTGGACACAGATTTGTCAAAATCTTTAAATGGATGATTCTACCAAGAAAACGTCAATGCCCGACCCGAATCACAAACCCGGTTTCTGGAATCCGGTCATTAGCACGGTGTTTAAGCCGTGGAGCTAAGAGATTGTGCGGTGGTGGTAAGAAGAATCCGGGTCAGAATCAGATCCGATTGGGTAAGGATCCGAAAACGTCGAACCGGGTTGCTCCGAGAGGACATTTGGTGGTTCATGTCGGCGAATCAGACGGTGACACGCGGCGAGTTGTGGTGCCAGTGATTTACTTTAATCATCCGTTGTTTGAAGAATTGTTGGAGCAAGCGGAGCGGGTTCATGGGTTTAATCAACCGGGTCGGATTACGATACCGTGTCGGGTTTCGGATTTTGAGAAAGTTCAGATGAGGATCGCCGCATGGGATCATTGCCGTAGGAAAAGTTCGTACAAGATTATATAATTTGAATTAATGAAATAGTCAAAAATCAAACGAGGATAAAAAAAAATAGAGATGGATGTTTTTTTTTTGAATTTGTGAATACTAATTTTTCATCTATGTTATACGATAAATACCGATTCATAAATGAAAAAATTACAAGATCTACCACATTTTCCCTATTTGTTTCAAGATCTACCACATTCTTCTCCATCTTTCAACTCATACCACATTTGTCTGTGAATTGTCAATTTTGCCCTCACAGACAGTTCCCGCCTGCGCCTGGCAACGAGTTGACATTCGCACCTTCTCGTTTCCCTATTAACCCTCGAGACCCGTGCAAAATTACACCCCACAAACTTCTCTCCCCTGCGAGAAGTGTAACCGCTTTCGTCTCTCATTCACTTTCCCTTTCTCTTTCTTCTCCTTCTCCTCTCATCGGAAGTTAGTTACGGTAAACCATTTTCGGCAGATTCTTTGAATGTAACTGACACTCGATTTTGTCCCTCATACTTGATTAATCACAAGTTAGTTTGTAGTCATCTAATTATTGGTTCGTAGTCATCTAATTTGACTTAATCGTGTCGTCCCCAATTTCTAGGGTTTCTGTCCATCTGCATGCTCCTTTTCCACTGTTCGATTTTCAAAGAAATTCTTAATTTTTTCTTCTGTTTTCTCTCCTCCGCCGCAGATGAAGTCCTCCTCCAGTAAATTGAAACAAAAGTCTCCGCTTGGAAGTTCCAGGCGCCCGGTTTCCTTTGAAGACGACGACGACCCTTTTGTCTCCGCCAAGTCAACCGCGACCCACTCAAATTCTCCATATCAGCCGCGACCGGAGATCCCGGTAGTAATTAGGGACAAACTTCCGAAAAGGCTCTACGCCACTGACTGCTATCCGCCTCTCGGACGTATTAATGCTTATTCAAAGCCGGAGTATCTGCTCGATCTCGTCGAAATCCTAGAAGGGACGAAAGAGTTAAATTATCTCCGCGCCTCATGCTTTGGCCCGCTGTTTCAGCTTCCTGTCCGCAAATGTTCGTTTTCCGGCAAATTAGTACATCAGATGTTGTGTAGAGGCGTCTACACAAGGAAAAAACACGAGCTATGGTTTATTTTTGCCGGTCAGCCATTCCGTTTTTCGTTAAGAGAATTTGCCATTCTCACTGGTCTGGATTGTCGGCCGTATTCTTCACCGGCAGATGTATTGAAGTCGCAGAGAGAATGTACCAAAAAACATCCGTACTGGAATATTCTCATAGGCGAGGACCACACGGGTGTCCTCATCAAGGACATTGTTGACTGGCTGAGGAAAGACAAGATGAAGCCCAAGAAAGAGAAGATGGATGACTGGAGAAGGCTTCGTCTCGCTCTTATCGTGATCGTTGAAGGGGTATTGCTTTGCAGTTCCCAACCTGTGAGAGCTTCTCTTCAAGTTGTCGAAATGGTTCAGCATTTGGAGTCGTTTGAAGCGTTTCCATGGGGACGAGAATCATTCCTTCTGACAATGCGAATGGTTAAGGTCAGTCAGAAGGTTAACAGTCTCTCTGCCCTAATTGCGAAGTTCAACCAGTCTCACTCTTCAACCCATGGGTTCCCTCTTGTCTTCCAACTGCTGATGTTAAAGGCCATCCCAGTTTTTGAGAGATACCTTAATCAACCTGATGATACGCAGACTATCATTGATGGGTCAATCACTACTTTGCCTCCGTTGAAGACTTTTCACAATTCCAACATAATGGAAACAGAGCTAATTCCTGGGGTAATTATTATTTTTGTCCTTCTCGTGAACATTATTATTTTTTTACCCTAGTACCCAAGTGTTTACTAATTAATTATTGAATTCAATGTAGTTAAGGATTGCCCCGCTGTTGTCTACTGATGATCCCCCACACCCATCGATCAACGATTGGCCTGATGAAGTCTCTGACCCGGCGATTGACTATATGGAAAGCCTTATTGGTGGCGGATACAAGTTCTGCCAAGCTGACTGGATTGGTGGGTGTCGTACTTGGCCAAAGATAGTCGTTGATGAGAACCCCAAAGAACCCAATGTTCGCAAGACCAAGAAGGTACCTGTGAGACGTCCAAATATAAACTCTGACATGCCTGAGTTTCCCCAGGGTGGTCCATCTGGTTCATCAAAAGGTAAAGGGAAGGTCGATGAAGACTTTTGTCCCCCAGCAGGGACTGAAGGTAAAGATGTTCTCCATGCTCTGATCATGGAAGAAGTTAATTCGAAGTTCCGTGACATGAAAGAGGAATTGAAGGTTGAATTGATGGGTGAAGTTTGTCGGATGTATGGAGTAGAGAAGTCTTTATTGAAAGACGAACTCTTAGACGAGATTATTAGCAATCTGCGCCATGGTGGGAAGTTTCCAACAACCCCCCCTCCGAAAGCTGCTTCACCAGGTAAAAACAAACCATCTGAGGGACAAACCTATGGTCCCCCTAATAATGCAAATGTAAACAAGGAGTCCGGGGGACACACAGATGTCCCATTAACGAACGCTGTTACTGAGGGACAAACGCATGGTCCCCCAGAAAATATAAATATCAACAAGGTCCCTAGTGGGCAGACCTCTGATTCCCCCCATGTCCAGATAGACCCTCCCGCCCCAAGTTCTCCTCAATCGCCGTCTAAGGGGAAAAGTAATTCTCAACTTTTGGAGGAGTTTCAGCGGCAAGCCTGGTCTGAGTACGGAGGAGTGTCTGATGTTTTACAAAACCTCAACCAGTCTTATGCATCTCCCTCTGGTCCTGCTAAGTCTGGTCCGTTTGGACCTTCTCCTGGTCTTGTTGCTTCTGGTCCTTCTACCATTCATCCATCTCCTTCTGGTCCTTCTTCCTCGAAGTTCTCTATTGATCACAACGTAAGTTTCCTTGTTGCTTCTGGTCCTTCTCTATTGTTTTGACGTTGAATAACCTCTGTTTCTTACATATTATTCAGCCAAAAGACTTCCAAACTCCATTGCCAACCATTAGTGAGGACAACGCAGAGGAAACCGAGGACGAAGAAGTTGCAGATGAGGTTTGTATATTACATTTTTTTTTTGTCTACCTCTTTCTGGGAATGGTTCCTAAACCATTTTACACAGGTCCTGGTTGGAAAGTCTGTTAAAGAGAATTTTCCTGAAGATCACAACGTAAGTTTAACTAAAGTCATTATTTGTTTTCTTATGTGGTGGAGTTTTTTATTTTTCTAATCCTTTTTTACTTTTAATTCTCTTTACTTTTAGCCCAACGACTTCCAAACGCCTCATCAAGATGTAGAGGAGATCAGTTCGGCTGATGAATCAGAGGACGATCAAGATACAGAGCAGGTTTGTCTCTGTTTCAACGTGGATACCTGTGTCTTTCCATGGATATGATCCTCTCTTCTAATCACCTATAACAGGTTGCTGGTGGAAATTCTTTTGGTGTGTCTGAGGACGTGGGATTTGTTGGTGAGGAGAGAAGGGAAGCTATAGAGAATAAGTCTGTTGGTGTGTCTGAGCACGTTGATGTTGTTGAGTGCGAGGACAGAAGAGAAGAAGTAATTGAAAAGTCTGTTGATGTCTCCGGGGACGATGTTGAGACTGAGGTTTTAGAGGATAAGTCTGTTTCTGGGGACCACGAACCCAAAGAGGGTGACGAGAGTAGTGGTGATAGTGAAGGAAGGTCTGAAGACGAGGATCACCAAGATGAAGCTATGGACGAGGTATAATACTTATTTCTGTAATAACTAAAACGCAAATTCTAATTTCTTATCCCTAACCTGTCGTGCCCATTCATCTAGGCAAACAAAGCATGGCCGCCAGAGCTTTTTAAATCCTCAAGAGGTGCTGATGAACAACTGGTTGACGATCAAGAGGTATCTCATAAATTTTCAGCATTTTAATTGTGGTTCTGTTTGTCCCTTTCCCTAAAATACCTTTTTTTATAGGGAAATGCTACTGGTGGTGTGGCAATTTCAGAAAAAAGTCCCTCTGGGAAAAAGAGAAAATCCTCTTCTCTTGGCGGGGATTCTTCTAAGCCGATCCTCCCTCCCAAAAGGGCAAGGAATAAACCCCACCGTTTCCGTGACCCTATTCCAGTCCAGGGACAAGAATCCACAGGGACCAACAGTGTTTCCCAATCAACTGATGAGGTTTTGCACCCGTTTGTCCTAGTAAATGATGATCTTCGGAAACATTTCTTGTCCACTCTGAAATCTTATCGCCAGAGGTAATTCAGTTTCTTATTGAATTCATTACTTACTTCTTTTTCCCCAAACCTTTAAATTACTATTTTCCATTAATGGTCAGGGAGTTCGTCCTCGATGCACATGTTGTCCCCAGATCATTTTTTAAGGATATGCTTACTCCTCACCATTCTGTCCACCAAGAGGTACGTTGTAAACCAATGATACCTGCATTTTATAATATCATGTCCCTTAAATTAATTATTGTCCTCTATACAATCCAGCACATCGATGCCATGCTAAGCCTGTTGGCTCGGAGGTTTGGGGATACTTTGGTCCAGAGTAGGTCTGCCATACTTGATTCATGGTTTTCGATTACCCTTAGCGAACTCTATTCTCGTTTCAAGAAGTCCAAAAGTAAATCTGAGTGGCCGTGGAACAGTAAGATACGGGACTACGTCAGGGGTATAGTCCCTGGCCGATTCACGAGACAGGCTTGGTTTTCTGATGTCGACACTCTTTACGCGCCTTTACATCTGTCTGGGGGCCACTGGGCTGCGCTTGTCATAGATCTGAAAGAGGGTACCATAGGTGTTCTTGACCCTAACGTGGCTGCCAAAACCGACAAACAGATGGGCGTGCTCATGAAACCTCTCGTTGTGTTGCTTCCTTTTATCATCAAATCACTTGTCCCCCAAGATGTTCTCTGCAATCATCAAGTTCCCCCTGAGTTCGCCTTTGATCGTCTTCCTGAGATCTTTCAAAGCGAACATGAAGACGACAGCGGCCCGCTTGCTATGAAGTACATTGAGCTTCATTTCCAAAACATTAGTCACGACAGCATAACTGAAGAACTTGTGGAGAATATCCGGATGAGATTTGCTGTCGACATCTTCGAGGAGTTTGTTCAGCCTCTCCGGCTGTGATCCCCCTTTCAATATTTCTGCTTAAGAACTTATGTCTTTTTGTAATAATTATTTACTCTTCTTGGATGCTACTTGGATGCTTAGGAACTAAATATTTGTAAACTGCTATCTATTTAGGAACTACTTGGATATTTAGGTTGTCTTCCGCAAACAGAGATCCTGTCTCCTAAAATATTCTATATTATGTTGTCCTGTCGCAATTTTGGATAGGCAATTTTTACAAACAAGTCAACGTTTAGATACCCAATAACAACAGTAGAAGCCAGTTGCTCTTACGCTTCCCCATGATTTTCCTTCTGTGTTATCACATCAGCGAAAAGGTAACTTTTTGCAAGGTAACTTTTTGCTTAATAAATTTATATTATATTCTTGTCAAGATTTTTGGGCACCAGTCTCTATTTATCTCTCCACATTAATGATCTCTTCATCTACACAATTATACCCTTTCTCTCAAACTCCCCCCAGCCTACTCCATAATTTCTACCATCTAATTGTTTCCCACGAACCATGGGCCTCCATAGTTATACCCAGTCGAACGATTCATCCCGAGAATCTCTTAGTTCTTATGGACCTGTTTATCCCGGGCCAATGTCTTTTGAAATTCTTGGTATACCTCGTCACTGTTACTGCGGAGGGACGGTCGTACTTGCGAATTCACTCTCCGAGGACAACCCTGGCAGGCAGTTTTATCAGTGCGAGAAGAGAGATGTAAGTTTAAATCCCACTCTTACTAAATTCAATAATTCGATCTACTATAGTTACATTTGCTATGTTTGTATTCAGGACCGACCTGGGCGCCATCTTGTTAAATGGTTGGACGAGGCATTTATGGAGGAGATTTCTGCGGTTAAGTGCTCTATTAGGGAACAGGAAGAACACCTTAAGTTCCTACTTACCGCCCCTAACGGGGAGCACATGGATCTTGCCTTGATGTGCGATCGTCTGGACCTTTACCAGGAAGACATTAAATTGCTTCAGCAGAATTTATGTCTTTTGCAACGCTCCCCTCGTTCCATTGTCGACGTCGCTCGTTCGTGTCCTAAAATCATCGTTCTCGTCCTTGCGATTATTGTCCCCGTAGCCGCGTTCGTGCTTGGCACTTATATGTAGCTTTAATAGCTCTTTTTTCATCCCTCGGCTATTATGTCCCCCATTTTTTCATCATGTTGTCTACTGGGGACTATCGTGTAATGTTCGTCCCTCTTTTATTGTAGCCCGAATTCTACAAGTTATCTATATTTAAGATATGAAGCTATCACTTAGAGACGTTCGTGTCCTCCCAACGTGTTTTTGCTTACACGCGATTATTGTACCCGAGACGCTTCCAAGCTTCGACTCAATTCTACAACTTATATATATTGTAAAAATATGAAGTATCAAGATATCTCGCCCCAGATCTACTTATTTCTATGCCGACAAGCTACCGTAAATTGTATATTCACGTCCCCCAATGCAATACGAAACTGCTAAACAGTTATCCCTTAGAATAGTTAATCACCTAGTAATGAGATAGGTCTTGTCACTTTAATTAGTATTTACTTTTCCACATTCATTGTCCCCAACTACTAATTCAAAATCTCTAACAGCAGCATTCATTGTCCCCAACCATTAATTAGTAATCCCATCTATATATAGGTAAGTAACAACATTCATTGTGCTAAACCATTCCTAATTCCAATTCCTTGATATGTTTTTGTGGCAAAAGCTTCCCAAACATCTTAGAGTATCGATTGTCCTTCTTGTTGGTAAGTCATGTTACCGACACTTAGGTCCCCTTATTCTCTCTGGGAACGCTGGCATGCGTCTCGCACTTGATCCTTCTGTTTTGCGGGAGACTTCTCTGGCTCTCCTTGAAGCGCATCCTCAAAATGTTTTCATCGGTTCACCCATTTACTTCTTTGTTTTACGATGTGTAAAGGCTGGAAATCCTGCTGCTTGTTACTTAGAGAGCATTAGGCTCGCTGCAGTTGAAGGTTTAATCAAAGAAGCAATGCACATGCTCGCTCATATACCCGATCCATCCGACAAAATTCTTTTCACCAAGGGTCTCTACCTTGTCTCTATTAATAGACCTAAGGATGCGATCATCGCCATGAATCTATTCAAACAAGAAGTTGTCTCTTCTCGCAACGCTGATCGTGTGGCCAAGCTTGTGATATCCGATATTAAGAAGATTGCCCCAACCCAACTTAGATTCAACTGGACTGGCTATACGTGCTACTTGATCCATCCCCCTCGTCGATATTCAGAATGTTCCAACTGTAATGTTTGGAACCCCTGTCCTCTCTGTGTTAATTGGTGGGTCTTATGATTTGTTTGTTTTTCCTTTATATGGTCTCCCATATATTTTTGTCTTCCGCGAAGATGTATATGATAAATATATATAGTTTTTGTTCGATAAGTTGTGAGATGTGCTTGCCAAAAGATACCCATACATGTCATACTACATCCAATTACCAAAAGATAAATATATATTAGTTATACTTTCCGTGTTAAGCCATGGACTAAAAAATTGGATGTTAAGCCATGGACTAAACAAATTTCCCGTGGCCTATCCAACCTACGTAACGATAAACCCTCTTTTCCGCAATACTTCATGGACCAAAAGCCGCCGAAATATTATTCCCTAAAACTTAGATAGGATTTTTGCAAGTTGCTCTGTTGTGGCCATCCTTCCCACATGTGGTGCATTTGTTAGGTTTTTTTTTCTTCCCTCCTTTGCCCTGCAACACATACATGGACACAATTAATTTTTTTGTGTTGAAGGACAAAACTCATTTAAGACTCTTAATTTGTTACCTGATACTCTCCCCGCGATGGTATGCGTACTGTCTTTGGTCTTCCGCCTGGTCTTCTTGTTTTTGGTGGATTCACAACCATTTCACTAACTACGTTTGGGACCTCCGTGTCTTTTTCCTTAGGCGGAGGTAGAATATGGGCACGCCAGAGCTTACGCCACTCCGTCACGAATGCATAGTTCCCGATCAGGGAGTAAATGTCCACGTTCCTTATCCCCACCGCGGCTAAAGCGTGACAACACGGCACCATTAGCACATCAAATACTCTGCAAGTACATGTTTTTTTCTCTAGATCCACAGTGAAAACGATACCAAAACCGTCGTTTACTTGATAAATCCATTCACTTGCTGCTATGACAGCACAATCTGTCGCTAATTTCAGGTGATCTATTAGCATTTCCTCGATCTCTGGCGTACATCTTGTCCTCGT
>NW_003302550.1:21849033-22003520 GCF_000004255.2 Arabidopsis lyrata subsp. lyrata | reverse complement strand
ATCGGGAAATCTATGGCTTTTTGCATTGCAGCATTTATTGGACTCCGAGATATTGCTGCTCATCACATTGTATCGCATTCCCGGGAAGTACGCAAGTGTCCAATGAGATATTCCTATCTCTACCAAATAATTGGCACAATTGATGTCTCTTTTCTGAATTTCTTCAAACCAATATCGCAAATCTCCCACAGTGTAAGATCTAGCCGCATTGGACACCATTTTAGCAAGCCCCTCACACTTGAAATGGTGGACAACGTTCCTAAATAAATGCACAGTGCAGCAAGCGTGCTTTGCAAGTGGATACACTGTCCTTAGTCCAGCATATATGGCCGCATGTCTGTCGGAGACGAAGACAAGATCGTCTTCATCAGGGACAAACTGTAACAGTTGTTTGAAAAACCACGTCCACCCTGCGATGTTCTCACTGTCAATGACTCCGAATGCCAATGGGAATATTTGATAATTTCCATCTTGTCCACTGGCAGCAACTAAACAGCTTTTGTATTTTCCTTTAGTCTGTGTTCCATCTATCACTATTACTTTCCGCAAATACTTATACCCAGCAACTGAAGCCCCAAACGCAAAAAATAAATATTTGAAACGGATTTCCCCCTCCTCAGTATAATCCGTATGGACTGTGGACAGCGTACCTGGATTAGTTGTCCTTAACAGATGGAGATATGTCTGCAAGAACTTATAGCTTTCTTCTTCACTGCCACGAGCTTTTTTCATTGCCATCTCTTTCGCGTTCCAAGCTTTCATGTATGATATGGTAACGTTTAGTTCAGCCAATACTATCTCTGGTAGTTCACAGGCTCTAGGTCCCTTCTTTCCATGCGCATATTTTGCTTTTAGCAACTCGCCTAGAATCGATCGTGTTGCTTTCATCCCGTACTTTGACCGCACTTTCACATCACAACTATGTCTTAGACTCGCTGTTCGAATTTCCACATTCTCCGAGTTCTCGTGAAACGTTGCATATACCCTCCAATTACATTTTTTATCATGGCATACTGCAATTACACGCGTCTTGTCGGAAGCTTTTATTCGGAAATTGAATAGCCTTTTTATAGAGTACACAGTTAATGCCTTATGCAACTCGCCTTTGTTCTGGAATATCCGCCCAATATATATTGAATCCCCAGCTTTCCTAAGATTCATGTTAGCCTTGTCCTGCGCAACTCCGACTGCGTTGTCCCTGAACGGTGCGGCATCTCTACCCATCACAATATCGTCCCCCACAAGTTCAGTAAACATTGTCTCCCCCATTGTAAGTTGCGACCTTATCTGCCCCATTTCTGCACTTTCCTCTCCAACACTACATCCCATTGTCACCTCCAAATTTCCTTGTCCTTCTCCTTCCTCAAAAGCCTTAAAAGTTGAGGCATCTTCTCTTCTTACCAACGGTGTCACCGTAACGTCCACTTGCCTCATTCTGGTCTGCCCCAGTTGAATTGACATGTCTCCACTTTCCTCTCCACCTTCAACAAATGCTGTCGCATCTTCTCTTCCATCGATCTGATTTACCTCAACTTCGACTAGTATTGGCTGGTTTTGTCCCTCTGGTGGACCCAACGATTCTGTCAGTTCGAGTGACATTTCTGCACTTTGTCCCCATCCTTGTGAAGTTGTCCCCTTTTGTCCCCGCAGTTTTCTACATTCCTCTTCACATTCATCAAATGTTGTGGTATCTTCCCTTCCGTCCATCTGATTAACCTCGACATCGACTAGTATTGGCTGGGTTTGTCCTCCTTGTGCATCCACACTTTCGTCCCCCACATACATATCGTCCTCGTATATCTCGTCCTCCATACCGGAATATATATCGTCCTCCACTCTACCATTTTGTCCCCGCGGCGATCCGTCTGCAATTGTCAATGCTTTCTTCCTCGAATCCTTCCAAGGATCCCAATCCGGCGGGTACTCCCTATCGATCAACTCCCTCATATTATCAAAGTCATAGTCGCCTGAATCTTCTCCCTCACTTAACATGTTGTCTTCCGACTCGGATGCCCATCCTCCACTATCCGTGCCCAATGCTACCACCAGTTCCTCTTCTCGTCCCCGCTTAGCTTTTCCCTTTTGCAGCACAGCTTCCTTCCTTTTATAAGATTCTTCAAACGCATATATTTCCTCTAAAAAGTCCTCTTCCTCAAAAGTTACAGGAATTATCTGCGTGCTTTCACTCTCACCTCTGTGCTGTCCCGCCATTTCTTGTCCCCGACAATCGTCTTGTCCCCCGAGATTTGACACATCTTCATCGTCTTCTTCTAAACATAGATACATGTTCATACCTCCCTTTTCTATTCTTACCTTTTTGAATTTCGACAATGAACTCTCGCTGTCAACAGAGACTGGCGGCATCTTTTGCTGCGTGTAGACAGTGTCTCCTCCTTCGAACCAAAAACTCAGCTCCATTTTTGTCCTTCTTCTGTCTACTCCAAACGCTGCGGCAATTTTCTGCTCAACATCAGCAATCGTATCTCCTGCGCTTACGTCTACACACTTTGCATATTTCTTTGCCGACATCTTGAATCGCCACTCTCCACTTTCTTTGCATTCCCAGCAACCGACCAATATCATTACTCCTTCGTCCATCCGTACCTGTCGTCCTCCAATAAATACCACCTTCTTAGAATGTAGAATGTGGGTGGTTGCATTTATCACAAACAAACAAATCTACCCTTTTTCGGTGGACAAAAAATGTTGCAATAAATTTTACCTTCTTTAGCTTTAAATGCACCCTTCTTCAAGCAGAACTCCAATTTCGCCCAGCATCAGAGTTTTCTCCCCAGATTTCCAGTTTTTTCAGATCTACAAAGCTCTTTTGTCTGATATATTAAGAGAGCAATTAATGGCCTAACCCTACTCTATTATCATTTCTATTAATTAAAATCAATTATCTACCACATGTAACCGTGCAGCATTAATTGATGCCCTGCTCCTTCTTTGGAAGCGCCGATAGAAGCTGTCTCCGTCTCTGACACAGCCTCTCTATCCCAATCAGGGGTATTTTCGTCCATGGTCGAGCGCGTGCAATTGAGAAATGGTACATTTTGAAAGGCTTTTGCGAAAGTGGTACATTTTGAATGCCATTTGTTTAAATGTGGTACATTTTGAAATATTCCCTTCATAAATACAAAAGAATTATTTGTATCAGTTTATTTCATGGATGGTAGAACACATTGAAATCCTATAATACTATATAGTTTAGATTTGTGTGTAATTTTATAACTTAGAACAAAACTTTTTTTTTTGGGCTTTCAGTATTTTTGAATACTAATATTTTAATAAAATCAAATATAGTGAGTGATGGTATATTGATGTTCAATCTGAAACCGATTAACTATAATCACAACTGAACTGAAACAATCAATATTTGGAATTTTAATATAATGTTAATTATGAAACTGCTTCTACCTGTATCTAAAAATATATCAGAAGAAGTTTTGAAATACCACTTTAATTTTATGAAATCATTTTTTATAATACCACTGTTTTGTCAATTTTTTCAAAGTAACACAAAGTGCAAACATATAAATTTTTGGAAAATTTTTATAGAGAATATTATAAAAGGGAATATTTCAAAATGTACCACATTTAAACAAATGGCATTCAAAATGTACCACTTTCGCAAAAGCCTTTCAAAATGTACCATTTCTCAATTGCACGCGCTCGACCATGGACGAAAATACCCCTGATTGGGATAGAGAGGCTGTGTCAGAGACGGAGACAGCTTCTATCGGCGCTTCCAAAGAAGGAGCAGGGCATCAATTAATGCTGCACGGTTACATGTGGTAGATAATTGATTTTAATTAATAGAAATGATAATAGAGTAGGGTTAGGCCATTAATTGCTCTCTTAATATATCAGACAAAAGAGCTTTGTAGATCTGAAAAAACTGGAAATCTGGGGAGAAAACTCTGATGCTGGGCGAAATTGGAGTTCTGCTTGAAGAAGGGTGCATTTAAAGCTAAAGAAGGTAAAATTTATTGCAACATTTTTTGTCCACCGAAAAAGGGTAGATTTGTTTGTTTGTGATAAATGCAACCACCCACATTCTACATTCTAAGAAGGTGGTATTTATTGGAGGACGACAGGTACGGATGGACGAAGGAGTAATGATATTGGTCGGTTGCTGGGAATGCAAAGAAAGTGGAGAGTGGCGATTCAAGATGTCGGCAAAGAAATATGCAAAGTGTGTAGACGTAAGCGCAGGAGATACGATTGCTGATGTTGAGCAGAAAATTGCCGCAGCGTTTGGAGTAGACAGAAGAAGGACAAAAATGGAGCTGAGTTTTTGGTTCGAAGGAGGAGACACTGTCTACACGCAGCAAAAGATGCCGCCAGTCTCTGTTGACAGCGAGAGTTCATTGTCGAAATTCAAAAAGGTAAGAATAGAAAAGGGAGGTATGAACATGTATCTATGTTTAGAAGAAGACGATGAAGATGTGTCAAATCTCGGGGGACAAGACGATTGTCGGGGACAAGAAATGGCGGGACAGCACAGAGGTGAGAGTGAAAGCACGCAGATAATTCCTGTAACTTTTGAGGAAGAGGACTTTTTAGAGGAAATATATGCGTTTGAAGAATCTTATAAAAGGAAGGAAGCTGTGCTGCAAAAGGGAAAAGCTAAGCGGGGACGAGAAGAGGAACTGGTGGTAGCATTGGGCACGGATAGTGGAGGATGGGCATCCGAGTCGGAAGACAACATGTTAAGTGAGGGAGAAGATTCAGGCGACTATGACTTTGATAATATGAGGGAGTTGATCGATAGGGAGTACCCGCCGGATTGGGATCCTTGGAAGGATTCGAGGAAGAAAGCATTGACAATTGCAGACGGATCGCCGCGGGGACAAAATGGTAGAGTGGAGGACGATATATATTCCGGTATGGAGGACGAGATATACGAGGACGATATGTATGTGGGGGACGAAAGTGTGGATGCACAAGGAGGACAAACCCAGCCAAACCCAGCCAATACTAGTCGATGTCGAGGTTAATCAGATGGACGGAAGGGAAGATACCACAACATTTGATGAATGAAAACTGCGGGGACAAAAGGGGACAACTTCACAAGGATGGGGACAAAGTGCAGAAATGTCACTCGAACTGACAGAATCGTTGGGTCCACCAGAGGGACAAAACCAGCCAATACTAGTCGAAGTTGAGGTAAATCAGATCGATGGAAGAGAAGATGCGACAGCATTTGTTGAAGGTGGAGAGGAAAGTGGAGACATGTCAATTCAACTGGGGCAGACCAGAATGAGGCAAGTGGACGTTACGGTGACACCGTTGGTAAGAAGAGAAGATGCCTCAACTTTTAAGGCTTTTGAGGAAGGAGAAGGACAAGGAAATTTGGAGGTGACAATGGGATGTAGTGTTGGAGAGGAAAGTGCAGAAATGGGGCAGATAAGGTCGCAACTTACAATGGGGGAGACAATGTTTACTGAACTTGTGGGGGACGATATTGTGATGGGTAGAGATGCCGCACCGTTCAGGGACAACGCAGTCGGAGTTGCGCAGGACAAGGCTAACATGAATCTTAGGAAAGCTGGGGATTCAATATATATTGGGCGGATATTCCAGAACAAAGGCGAGTTGCATAAGGCATTAACTGTGTACTCTATAAAAAGGCTATTCAATTTCCGAATAAAAGCTTCCGACAAGACGCGTGTAATTGCAGTATGCCATGATAAAAAATGTAATTGGAGGGTATATGCAACGTTTCACGAGAACTCGGAGAATGTGGAAATTCGAACAGCGAGTCTAAGACATAGTTGTGATGTGAAAGTGCGGTCAAAGTACGGGATGAAAGCAACACGATCGATTCTAGGCGAGTTGCTAAAAGCAAAATATGCGCATGGAAAGAAGGGACCTAGAGCCTGTGAACTACCAGAGATAGTATTGGCTGAACTAAACGTTACCATATCATACATGAAAGCTTGGAACGCGAAAGAGATGGCAATGAAAAAAGCTCGTGGCAGTGAAGAAGAAAGCTATAAGTTCTTGCAGACATATCTCCATCTGTTAAGGACAACTAATCCAGGTACGCTGTCCACAGTCCATACGGATTATACTGAGGAGGGGGAAATCCGTTTCAAATATTTATTTTTTGCGTTTGGGGCTTCAGTTGCTGGGTATAAGTATTTGCGGAAAGTAATAGTGATAGATGGACACAGACTAAAGGAAAATACAAAGCTGTTTAGTTGCTGCAGTGACAGATGGAAATTATCAATATTCCCATTGGCATTCGGAGTCATTGACAGTGAGAACATCGCAGAACAAAGGCGAGTTGCATAAGGCATTAACTGTGTACTCTATAAAAAGGCTATTCAATTTCCGAATAAAAGCTTCCGACAAGACGCGTGTAATTGCAGTATGCCATGATAAAAAATGTAATTGGAGGGTATATGCAACGTTTCACGAGAACTCGGAGAATGTGGAAATTCGAACAGCGAGTCTAAGACATAGTTGTGATGTGAAAGTGCGGTCAAAGTACGGGATGAAAGCAACACGATCGATTCTAGGCGAGTTGCTAAAAGCAAAATATGCGCATGGAAAGAAGGGACCTAGAGCCTGTGAACTACCAGAGATAGTATTGGCTGAACTAAACGTTACCATATCATACATGAAAGCTTGGAACGCGAAAGAGATGGCAATGAAAAAAGCTCGTGGCAGTGAAGAAGAAAGCTATAAGTTCTTGCAGACATATCTCCATCTGTTAAGGACAACTAATCCAGGTACGCTGTCCACAGTCCATACGGATTATACTGAGGAGGGGGAAATCCGTTTCAAATATTTATTTTTTGCGTTTGGGGCTTCAGTTGCTGGGTATAAGTATTTGCGGAAAGTAATAGTGATAGATGGAACACAGACTAAAGGAAAATACAAAAGCTGTTTAGTTGCTGCCAGTGGACAAGATGGAAATTATCAAATATTCCCATTGGCATTCGGAGTCATTGACAGTGAGAACATCGCAGGGTGGACGTGGTTTTTCAAACAACTGTTACAGTTTGTCCCTGATGAAGACGATCTTGTCTTCGTCTCCGACAGACATGCGGCCATATATGCTGGACTAAGGACAGTGTATCCACTTGCAAAGCACGCTTGCTGCACTGTGCATTTATTTAGGAACGTTGTCCACCATTTCAAGTGTGAGGGGCTTGCTAAAATGGTGTCCAATGCGGCTAGATCTTACACTGTGGGAGATTTGCGATATTGGTTTGAAGAAATTCAGAAAAGAGACATCAATTGTGCCAATTATTTGGTAGAGATAGGAATATCTCATTGGACACTTGCGTACTTCCCGGGAATGCGATACAATGTGATGAGCAGCAATATCTCGGAGTCCCTAAATGCTGCAATGCAAAAAGCCATAGATTTCCCGATAGTGACGATGGTAGAATTCATTAGGACTATGTTAATGCGTTGGTTTTACGAGAGAAGAGAAGCTGCAACTAGAACGAGGACAAGATGTACGCCAGAGATCGAGGAAATGCTAATAGATCACCTGAAATTAGCGACAGATTGTGCTGTCATAGCAGCAAGTGAATGGATTTATCAAGTAAACGACGGTTTTGGTATCGTTTTCACTGTGGATCTAGAGAAAAAAACATGTACTTGCAGAGTATTTGATGTGCTAATGGTGCCGTGTTGTCACGCTTTAGCCGCGGTGGGGATAAGGAACGTGGACATTTACTCCCTGATCGGGAACTATGCATTCGTGACGGAGTGGCGTAAGCTCTGGCGTGCCCATATTCTACCTCCGCCTAAGGAAAAAGACACGGAGGTCCCAAACGTAGTTAGTGAAATGGTTGTGAATCCACCAAAAACAAGAAGACCAGGCGGAAGACCAAAGACAGTACGCATACCATCGCGGGGAGAGTATCAGGTAACAAATTAAGAGTCTTAAATGAGTTTTGTCCTTCAACACAAAAAAATTAATTGTGTCCATGTATGTGTTGCAGGGCAAAGGAGGGAAGAAAAAAAAACCTAACAAATGCACCACATGTGGGAAGGATGGCCACAACAGAGCAACTTGCAAAAATCCTATCTAAGTTTTAGGGAATAATATTTCGGCGGCTTTTGGTCCATGAAGTATTGCGGAAAAGAGGGTTTATCGTTACGTAGGTTGGATAGGCCACGGGAAATTTGTTTAGTCCATGGCTTAACATCCAATTTTTTAGTCCATGGCTTAACACGGAAAGTATAACTAATATATATTTATCTTTTGGTAATTGGATGTAGTATGACATGTATGGGTATCTTTTGGCAAGCACATCTCACAACTTATCGAACAAAAACTATATATATTTATCATATACATCTTCGCGGAAGACAAAAATATATGGGAGACCATATAAAGGAAAAACAAACAAATCATAAGACCCACCAATTAACACAGAGAGGACAGGGGTTCCAAACATTACAGTTGGAACATTCTGAATATCGACGAGGGGGATGGATCAAGTAGCACGTATAGCCAGTCCAGTTGAATCTAAGTTGGGTTGGGGCAATCTTCTTAATATCGGATATCACAAGCTTGGCCACACGATCAGCGTTGCGAGAAGAGACAACTTCTTGTTTGAATAGATTCATGGCGATGATCGCATCCTTAGGTCTATTAATAGAGACAAGGTAAGAGACCCTTGGTGAAAAGAATTTTGTCGGATGGATCGGGTATATGAGCGAGCATGTGCATTGCTTCTTTGATTAAACCTTCAACTGCAGCGAGCCTAATGCTCTCTAAGTAACAAGCAGCAGGATTTCCAGCCTTTACACATCGTAAAACAAAGAAGTAAATGGGTGAACCGATGAAAACATTTTGAGGATGCGCTTCAAGGAGAGCCAGAGAAGTCTCCCGCAAAACAGAAGGATCAAGTGCGAGACGCATGCCAGCGTTCCCAGAGAGAATAAGGGGACCTAAGTGTCGGTAACATGACTTACCAACAAGAAGGACAATCGATACTCTAAGATGTTTGGGAAGCTTTTGCCACAAAAACATATCAAGGAATTGGAATTAGGAATGGTTTAGCACAATGAATGTTGTTACTTACCTATATATAGATGGGATTACTAATTAATGGTTGGGGACAATGAATGCTGCTGTTAGAGATTTTGAATTAGTAGTTGGGGACAATGAATGTGGAAAAGTAAATACTAATTAAAGTGACAAGACCTATCTCATTACTAGGTGATTAACTATTCTAAGGGATAACTGTTTAGCAGTTTCGTATTGCATTGGGGGACGTGAATATACAATTTACGGTAGCTTGTCGGCATAGAAATAAGTAGATCTGGGGCGAGATATCTTGATACTTCATATTTTTACAATATATATAAGTTGTAGAATTGAGTCGAAGCTTGGAAGCGTCTCGGGTACAATAATCGCGTGTAAGCAAAAACACGTTGGGAGGACACGAACGTCTCTAAGTGATAGCTTCATATCTTAAATATAGATAACTTGTAGAATTCGGGCTACAATAAAAGAGGGACGAACATTACACGATAGTCCCCAGTAGACAACATGATGAAAAAATGGGGGACATAATAGCCGAGGGATGAAAAAAGAGCTATTAAAGCTACATATAAGTGCCAAGCACGAACGCGGCTACGGGGACAATAATCGCAAGGACGAGAACGATGATTTTAGGACACGAACGAGCGACGTCGACAATGGAACGAGGGGAGCGTTGCAAAAGACATAAATTCTGCTGAAGCAATTTAATGTCTTCCTGGTAAAGGTCCAGACGATCGCACATCAAGGCAAGATCCATGTGCTCCCCGTTAGGGGCGGTAAGTAGGAACTTAAGGTGTTCTTCCTGTTCCCTAATAGAGCACTTAACCGCAGAAATCTCCTCCATAAATGCCTCGTCCAACCATTTAACAAGATGGCGCCCAGGTCGGTCCTGAATACAAACATAGCAAATGTAACTATAGTAGATCGAATTATTGAATTTAGTAAGAGTGGGATTTAAACTTACATCTCTCTTCTCGCACTGATAAAACTGCCTGCCAGGGTTGTCCTCGGAGAGTGAATTCGCAAGTACGACCGTCCCTCCGCAGTAACAGTGACGAGGTATACCAAGAATTTCAAAAGACATTGGCCCGGGATAAACAGGTCCATAAGAACTAAGAGATTCTCGGGATGAATCGTTCGACTGGGTATAACTATGGAGGCCCATGGTTCGTGGGAAACAATTAGATGGTAGAAATTATGGAGTAGGCTGGGGGGAGTTTGAGAGAAAGGGTATAATTGTGTAGATGAAGAGATCATTAATGTGGAGAGATAAATAGAGACTGGTGCCCAAAAATCTTGACAAGAATATAATATAAATTTATTAAGCAAAAAGTTACCTTGCAAAAAGTTACCTTTTCGCTGATGTGATAACACAGAAGGAAAATCATGGGGAAGCGTAAGAGCAACTGGCTTCTACTGTTGTTATTGGGTATCTAAACGTTGACTTGTTTGTAAAAATTGCCTATCCAAAATTGCGACAGGACAACATAATATAGAATATTTTAGGAGACAGGATCTCTGTTTGCGGAAGACAACCTAAATATCCAAGTAGTTCCTAAATAGATAGCAGTTTACAAATATTTAGTTCCTAAGCATCCAAGTAGCATCCAAGAAGAGTAAATAATTATTACAAAAAGACATAAGTTCTTAAGCAGAAATATTGAAAGGGGGATCACAGCCGGAGAGGCTGAACAAACTCCTCGAAGATGTCGACAGCAAATCTCATCCGGATATTCTCCACAAGTTCTTCAGTTATGCTGTCGTGACTAATGTTTTGGAAATGAAGCTCAATGTACTTCATAGCAAGCGGGCCGCTGTCGTCTTCATGTTCGCTTTGAAAGATCTCAGGAAGACGATCAAAGGCGAACTCAGGGGGAACTTGATGATTGCAGAGAACATCTTGGGGGACAAGTGATTTGATGATAAAAGGAAGCAACACAACGAGAGGTTTCATGAGCACGCCCATCTGTTTGTCGGTTTTGGCAGCCACGTTAGGGTCAAGAACACCTATGGTACCCTCTTTCAGATCTATGACAAGCGCAGCCCAGTGGCCCCCAGACAGATGTAAAGGCGCGTAAAGAGTGTCGACATCAGAAAACCAAGCCTGTCTCGTGAATCGGCCAGGGACTATACCCCTGACGTAGTCCCGTATCTTACTGTTCCACGGCCACTCAGATTTACTTTTGGACTTCTTGAAACGAGAATAGAGTTCGCTAAGGGTAATCGAAAACCATGAATCAAGTATGGCAGACCTACTCTGGACCAAAGTATCCCCAAACCTCCGAGCCAACAGGCTTAGCATGGCATCGATGTGCTGGATTGTATAGAGGACAATAATTAATTTAAGGGACATGATATTATAAAATGCAGGTATCATTGGTTTACAACGTACCTCTTGGTGGACAGAATGGTGAGGAGTAAGCATATCCTTAAAAAATGATCTGGGGACAACATGTGCATCGAGGACGAACTCCCTGACCATTAATGGAAAATAGTAATTTAAAGGTTTGGGGAAAAAGAAGTAAGTAATGAATTCAATAAGAAACTGAATTACCTCTGGCGATAAGATTTCAGAGTGGACAAGAAATGTTTCCGAAGATCATCATTTACTAGGACAAACGGGTGCAAAACCTCATCAGTTGATTGGGAAACACTGTTGGTCCCTGTGGATTCTTGTCCCTGGACTGGAATAGGGTCACGGAAACGGTGGGGTTTATTCCTTGCCCTTTTGGGAGGGAGGATCGGCTTAGAAGAATCCCCGCCAAGAGAAGAGGATTTTCTCTTTTTCCCAGAGGGACTTTTTTCTGAAATTGCCACACCACCAGTAGCATTTCCCTATAAAAAAAGGTATTTTAGGGAAAGGGACAAACAGAACCACAATTAAAATGCTGAAAATTTATGAGATACCTCTTGATCGTCAACCAGTTGTTCATCAGCACCTCTTGAGGATTTAAAAAGCTCTGGCGGCCATGCTTTGTTTGCCTAGATGAATGGGCACGACAGGTTAGGGATAAGAAATTAGAATTTGCGTTTTAGTTATTACAGAAATAAGTATTATACCTCGTCCATAGCTTCATCTTGGTGATCCTCGTCTTCAGACCTTCCTTCACTATCACCACTACTCTCGTCACCCTCTTTGGGTTCGTGGTCCCCAGAAACAGACTTATCCTCTAAAACCTCAGTCTCAACATCGTCCCCGGAGACATCAACAGACTTTTCAATTACTTCTTCTCTTCTGTCCTCGCACTCAACAACATCAACGTGCTCAGACACACCAACAGACTTATTCTCTATAGCTTCCCTTCTCTCCTCACCAACAAATCCCACGTCCTCAGACACACCAAAAGAATTTCCACCAGCAACCTGTTATAGGTGATTAGAAGAGAGGATCATATCCATGGAAAGACACAGGTATCCACGTTGAAACAGAGACAAACCTGCTCTGTATCTTGATCGTCCTCTGATTCATCAGCCGAACTGATCTCCTCTACATCTTGATGAGGCGTTTGGAAGTCGTTGGGCTAAAAGTAAAGAGAATTAAAAGTAAAAAAGGATTAGAAAAATAAAAAACTCCACCACATAAGAAAACAAATAATGACTTTAGTTAAACTTACGTTGTGATCTTCAGGAAAATTCTCTTTAACAGACTTTCCAACCAGGACCTGTGTAAAATGGTTTAGGAACCATTCCCAGAAAGAGGTAGACAAAAAAAAAATGTAATATACAAACCTCATCTGCAACTTCTTCGTCCTCGGTTTCCTCTGCGTTGTCCTCACTAATGGTTGGCAATGGAGTTTGGAAGTCTTTTGGCTGAATAATATGTAAGAAACAGAGGTTATTCAACGTCAAAACAATAGAGAAGGACCAGAAGCAACAAGGAAACTTACGTTGTGATCAATAGAGAACTTCGAGGAAGAAGGACCAGAAGGAGATGGATGAATGGTAGAAGGACCAGAAGCAACAAGACCAGGAGAAGGTCCAAACGGACCAGACTTAGCAGGACCAGAGGGAGATGCATAAGACTGGTTGAGGTTTTGTAAAACATCAGACACTCCTCCGTACTCAGACCAGGCTTGCCGCTGAAACTCCTCCAAAAGTTGAGAATTACTTTTCCCCTTAGACGGCGATTGAGGAGAACTTGGGGCGGGAGGGTCTATCTGGACATGGGGGGAATCAGAGGTCTGCCCACTAGGGACCTTGTTGATATTTATATTTTCTGGGGGACCATGCGTTTGTCCCTCAGTAACAGCGTTCGTTAATGGGACATCTGTGTGTCCCCCGGACTCCTTGTTTACATTTGCATTATTAGGGGGACCATAGGTTTGTCCCTCAGATGGTTTGTTTTTACCTGGTGAAGCAGCTTTCGGAGGGGGGGTTGTTGGAAACTTCCCACCATGGCGCAGATTGCTAATAATCTCGTCTAAGAGTTCGTCTTTCAATAAAGACTTCTCTACTCCATACATCCGACAAACTTCACCCATCAATTCAACCTTCAATTCCTCTTTCATGTCACGGAACTTCGAATTAACTTCTTCCATGATCAGAGCATGGAGAACATCTTTACCTTCAGTCCCTGCTGGGGGACAAAAGTCTTCATCGACCTTCCCTTTACCTTTTGATGAACCAGATGGACCACCCTGGGGAAACTCAGGCATGTCAGAGTTTATATTTGGACGTCTCACAGGTACCTTCTTGGTCTTGCGAACATTGGGTTCTTTGGGGTTCTCATCAACGACTATCTTTGGCCAAGTACGACACCCACCAATCCAGTCAGCTTGGCAGAACTTGTATCCGCCACCAATAAGGCTTTCCATATAGTCAATCGCCGGGTCAGAGACTTCATCAGGCCAATCGTTGATCGATGGGTGTGGGGGATCATCAGTAGACAACAGCGGGGCAATCCTTAACTACATTGAATTCAATAATTAATTAGTAAACACTTGGGTACTAGGGTAAAAAAATAATAATGTTCACGAGAAGGACAAAAATAATAATTACCCCAGGAATTAGCTCTGTTTCCATTATGTTGGAATTGTGAAAAGTCTTCAACGGAGGCAAAGTAGTGATTGACCCATCAATGATAGTCTGCGTATCATCAGGTTGATTAAGGTATCTCTCAAAAACTGGGATGGCCTTTAACATCAGCAGTTGGAAGACAAGAGGGAACCCATGGGTTGAAGAGTGAGACTGGTTGAACTTCGCAATTAGGGCAGAGAGACTGTTAACCTTCTGACTGACCTTAACCATTCGCATTGTCAGAAGGAATGATTCTCGTCCCCATGGAAACGCTTCAAACGACTCCAAATGCTGAACCATTTCGACAACTTGAAGAGAAGCTCTCACAGGTTGGGAACTGCAAAGCAATACCCCTTCAACGATCACGATAAGAGCGAGACGAAGCCTTCTCCAGTCATCCATCTTCTCTTTCTTGGGCTTCATCTTGTCTTTCCTCAGCCAGTCAACAATGTCCTTGATGAGGACACCCGTGTGGTCCTCGCCTATGAGAATATTCCAGTACGGATGTTTTTTGGTACATTCTCTCTGCGACTTCAATACATCTGCCGGTGAAGAATACGGCCGACAATCCAGACCAGTGAGAATGGCAAATTCTCTTAACGAAAAACGGAATGGCTGACCGGCAAAAATAAACCATAGCTCGTGTTTTTTCCTTGTGTAGACGCCTCTACACAACATCTGATGTACTAATTTGCCGGAAAACGAACATTTGCGGACAGGAAGCTGAAACAGCGGGCCAAAGCATGAGGCGCGGAGATAATTTAACTCTTTCGTCCCTTCTAGGATTTCGACGAGATCGAGCAGATACTCCGGCTTTGAATAAGCATTAATACGTCCGAGAGGCGGATAGCAGTCAGTGGCGTAGAGCCTTTTCGGAAGTTTGTCCCTAATTACTACCGGGATCTCCGGTCGCGGCTGATATGGAGAATTTGAGTGGGTCGCGGTTGACTTGGCGGAGACAAAAGGGTCGTCGTCGTCTTCAAAGGAAACCGGGCGCCTGGAACTTCCAAGCGGAGACTTTTGTTTCAATTTACTGGAGGAGGACTTCATCTGCGGCGGAGGAGAGAAAACAGAAGAAAAAATTAAGAATTTCTTTGAAAATCGAACAGTGGAAAAGGAGCATGCAGATGGACAGAAACCCTAGAAATTGGGGACGACACGATTAAGTCAAATTAGATGACTACGAACCAATAATTAGATGACTACAAACTAACTTGTGATTAATCAAGTATGAGGGACAAAATCGAGTGTCAGTTACATTCAAAGAATCTGCCGAAAATGGTTTACCGTAACTAACTTCCGATGAGAGGAGAAGGAGAAGAAAGAGAAAGGGAAAGTGAATGAGAGACGAAAGCGGTTACACTTCTCGCAGGGGAGAGAAGTTTGTGGGGTGTAATTTTGCACGGGTCTCGAGGGTTAATAGGGAAACGAGAAGGTGCGAATGTCAACTCGTTGCCAGGCGCAGGCGGGAACTGTCTGTGAGGGCAAAATTGACAATTCACAGACAAATGTGGTATGAGTTGAAAGATGGAGAAGAATGTGGTAGATCTTGAAACAAATAGGGAAAATGTGGTAGATCTTGTAATTTTTTCATTATAAAAACGTTTATAAAGTATTTACAAAAAATGATATCAAATATCTATAAGATTTCATAAATTTCTTAAGAAAGGATGTGAAAATAGAATTTTTGAACAACCTTTTTTGTGGTATTTATGGTATCATAAAGGTGGAATTTTTCAAAATTCCCAAATTTGAATACAAATTCAAATCATATGTAAGAAACTAAACAAATATGTTAAAATTTAGAAGAAGAGGTGTGAACAATGTGCGGATGAGAGTAGAACAACCTATTTGCAGCTGGGCTAAGGGGGTTTGGTTCTTTGAAGCCACACCAAAGTTTGCTTTTATTACGTGACTTGCAATGCATGACAGATTAACTACGGGAGTTCGTACGGGGAAGTGGAACGCACAAGTAGATGCCTCGTGTAAATTATGTGATGAACCAATAGAAACAAGAAACCATCTCTTTTTCCAGTGCCGTTACTCACAACAAGTATGGAAAAAACTAGCAAAAAGATACTTAAAGAAAAATACACATGGGAGTGGGATTGTCTCACCTTGCTCGTCACTAGTAAAACTCTTGATAGGAAAGTGCTTTTGCTCCTCAGATATGCCCTTCAAATAGCAGTTCACACGTTATGGAGAGAGAGGAATAATCGACGGCATGGAGAAGACCCTATCACAGCATCGACCCTTGAGAAAACCATCGACAAGAATATTCGCAACCGGATCACCTTGCTTCAGAAACACGAAAATACAAAGTATGATGACATCTTCATATTTTGGCTCTCCACTAGGATTTAATTTGCAAACCATTGTCAAAATTTATATGAAAACTCAAAAAGATGTACTTAATGTAACATTAGTTTTTTTGGTGAATAAATTTTACTTGCTAAATTTGCATCTTCATGTGATTTGTACTTTGCTTTTTATATTGTCGTTTACCACTTTGGTTGGTTATAACCATTAACTAATAGTGGATTTGGAGAAACCATATACTTGTTCTTGAGTGTTAATATAAATGTGGTATGTTTGGAGAAAAAAAAAAACTAAACAAAATATGAAACCTAAACTTATTTTAAAGTAAATACACATTTTATTAAAATCCGAATCCGAACCACAAACGTACAAAACTATTTGTTTATGATGATATTATTACGCTCTTGGCCAAGCCGTATGCATAAAAAAATCATCTCTTTTTTTTTTTATATAAAAAAATCATCTCTTCTTTTGTGCTTGGTCTTGGATAGATAACAAAAAGTTTGTCATTCTTTGCTTTGAGATTATAGAATAGAAAGTATGGTTCAACAACCCCTATCGATGATGTTGATGACAGCGGGTGTCACATTGCTTTGACCTTGCTTGACTACAATGGAAAGTTCCCATTGTACGAGTTTCCTGTCTCGTGGAAAGTCTTTGAGCAATGATATCTGGTTCTTTCCGGGCACCACCAACATTGGTGAGATAATTTTTGCCCCAAGGTACTTGTCATCTGCTTTGGAGTTAAACATCGTCCTCTACAATCTTGCGGACAATAAGCTGAGAGGAGTAAATATGCGTGGGGTTTCAGTTGAACTAAAGGGGATTTGGAATTGGAAAGCTCGGTTATTTAATCTCTTTGATTTAGTTTGAGTTTGTCCCTATGTTTTTAGGTTTATCAATGTAAAACGCTTCTGTTGTTGTTAGTACTCATGAATGAAGAGAATTGTGAAAAGATTTTCTATTTTCTCAATCTGTAAAAGTGTTTACAATCTGAATTATATACAATTATCCTAAACCAAGCTACCATATACAATCTAAGCTAAACCGGATTACAAAGTAATTTAATAGCCCCCCTCAAGCTTGAGCTTCATAGATGTTCAGAAGACCAAGCTTGCTGTTGTTCTCTCGAAAAGGCGCCGGATATAGAGGTTTAGTCAGTGTGTCAGCTAACTGAGTATCAGTTCTGACAAACATTGTTTTGAGAATACCTGCTTCAATGCATTCTCTGACTTTGTGACAATCATTTTCAATATGTTTTGCCCTCTCATGGAAGACTGAATTATTCGCAATATGCAAGGCAGCTTCATTATCACAGTATAAGTAAGCAGGGTGTTTGAAAGGAACCTTAAGAGCTATGAGAAGATACCCCAGCCAAATGATCTCCTTCGTTGCTACACTCATTGCTCTATACTCTGCTTCAGCTGAACTCAGAGAGACTACATCTTGCTTTTTCGAGCGCCAAGATACTAATGAATTACCAACAAAGATAGCAAAACCAGTTACACATCTTCTAGTGTCAAGACAAGTCAACCAACAGAATCAGAGAAGCCCGCAAATCAAAATTTGCATCTGCACCATAAAAAATTCCCTAGCCAATGGTACCCTTCAAATATCTCAAAATTTTGTGAAGAGCTTGAAGGTGAACATCTGTTGGAGGAGAAGAATATTGTGCTAGCTTCGAAACTGCAAAGGTAATGTCAGGCCTTGTCAAACATAAGTACTGTAATTTGCCAAGAAGTCTTCTGTATGGTTTACTATCAACAAGTAACGTTCCAGTATCTTTAGAGAGCTTCTGATTTGGTTCCATTGGAATGGATGATGGTTTGCAATCAGAAAAACTAGAAGAAGCCAACAAGTCAAGAACATATTTTCTTTGACTTAATGATATTCCATCTGCATTCCTTGCTATTTCAATCCCAAGAAAAAATTTTGGTTCTCCAAGATCTCTTAACTAGAAGAAACTACTCAACTGCAAAGTGAGTTCAGAAGAAGCAGCTTTTGTAGTACTTGCAATAAGTATATCGTCTACATACACTAGAACCACCAAGAAATTGCCATCTTGAGCTTTCACAAACAAAGTATGATCACCATGACATTTTTCAAACCCAAGGCTGAGCAAAGTCGTTTTAAATTTGATGAACCACTGACGCGATGCTTGTTTTAGACCATAGATCGATTTGTGTAATCTACACACAACATTAGGAGAGACTTCCTCCCCTTGTATTTCTGCATATCCAGATGGAAGCTTCATGTATATCTCTTCTTCAAGATCACCATTCAGAAAGGCATTAGATATGTCAAGTTGATGTAAATACCAATTCATCTTTGGTGCAAGAGAAAGAAGTAGCTTTACTGTAACCATCTTAGCTACAGGAGAGAAAGTATCAAAAAAATCAACTCCTTCTTGCTGAGTATATCCTTTAGCTACAAGACGTGCTTTATGTCTTTCAATACTTCCATCTGCCAAATACTTAATAGTAAACAACCATTTGCATCATACTGCAATTTTCCCTTTAGGTAAATCACATATACTCCAAGTTCCCGTCCTTACAAATGCACCAATCTCCTTTCCCATAGCATCATTCCATACCTTGTCAAGCTTAGCCTCAGAATATTTTTGTGGTATCTTTGTAGATGTAATGATATTAATAAAAGCTCCGAAAGGCTCAGATAAATATGAATAAGATATATAATTTGCTAGTGGATAAGGAGAGGTTTTAGTAATAGTAGGAGTATTATTATAGCAATGAAAGTCCTGCAAGTGGGAAGGCAGTTTTCTCTGCCTGGTTGATTTAGGTTCAGAAGGAACAGAAATCAGGGATGATGACTCGTCATGATGTTGAGGAGCATCAGAAGATGATTTCACTAGAGGCAAATGTTCATCAATGTTTGGTGCAGGGAGAGAAATATGAAAGAAATGTTTTGCAGCATATGCAATATTAGATGATGCAAAAGGAAAAATATCCTCATAGAATATGACATGTCTAGAAACAGAAACTGAGTATGTCTCTATATCTAATAGCTTGTAACCCTTATAACCCATTGGATAACCTAAAAATATACAAGCCTTAGCTCTAGGATCAAACTTAGTTCTAGATTTTGGTGACGTAGAACAGTAACACAAGCAACCAAACGCTTTAAGGGATGAATAATCTGGTATTGCATTAGTTAATTTTTCATATGGAGTTTTGTTTTGAATGACAGGAGAAGGTAACCTATTAATAAGGAATACGGCTGTCAATATGTAATCACCCCAATACTCTAATGGAACTCCAGACTGAAACATAAGTGTCCTAGCTACATTCAACAGGTGTTGATGCTTTCTCTCTACAACAGAGTTTTGTTCAGGTGTTTCAGGACAAGAATGATAAGCTTTAATTCCTTCTTTTAAAAAGAAAGCAGTAAATTTCAATTCATGAGCATTATCAGACCTAACTGAACAAACTCTAGTGTTATATTGAGTTTCAACCATTTTAAGAAAAGTAGGAAAAACAGTGACAACATCTGATTTTTGCTTAAGCATGTATAACCAAGTAGCACGACTAAAGTCATCAACTATTGTCAAGAAATAACGAAAACCATCAACAGTTGGAACAGAAAATGGACCCCAAGTATCTATATGAACCAATTCAAAGGTTTTTTCACGCATATGATTCAAAGATTTAAAAGGTAAATGTTTCTGTTTTGATAAATGGCAAATTCGACAATGTGAATCATTTTTATTTATCTTTTTCTTTGGTAACAGTAAAACATCAGAAAGAGTATCAATTTTAGCAAAGGAGGGATGACCTAATCTTTTATGCCACATTTCATAATCATTCTTTAAACTAGAACAGATAGACTTACCTTGAAAAGCAGACACATCAACAAGACTCTTATCCAAATTTAAGACATATAAATTTCCAACTTGACTACCTTTGCCAAGCATCAATTCCTTGGTAAGAGCCTGAATCATACAGTCATCAGAAGTAAAACTCACTTTAGAATTCAATGTTTTAGTGATAACACTAACACTCAACAACTTGAATTTAAAGGTAGGTATATATAAAACATTGTGTAAAGACAAAGCATCAGTGAGTTGAATGTAACCAGTGCCCTCTATTTTGACTGTTTTTCCATTTGGAAGTCTAACATAAGTTCTATCTAAGGCTTTATAGTCTAAGTAAATATCCCTTTCATGAGTAACATGATGACTAGCTCCTGAATCTATAACCTAAGCTCTAAGAGACAACTCAGTTTCTTGAGGTACAGAAGATGTCAACATGTCATAATAGGTAATATCATAGAGAGAAAGGAATGTACCAGTTATCTGTGAGATAGAAGGTACGAAGGTTGAAGTCGAGGCTATGGCTTTGTCAGGGCATGAAGTGATACTAGGGGACTGGAGCTGGGTGCTTAAGTAAGAGATCATTTGTTGGATGTGATCTTTAGACATCATTCCAGCTTCAGCAACTGGTGCTTGATTCTCTATCTGATCAGTACTTGCTAGGTTTGTGCTTCCCACATATGAATTCTGTTGTTTTGCCCTTGGATGACCCGGAGGATATCCATGAACTTTGTAACACTTGTCAATAGTGTGACCAATACGGTTGCAGTGAGTACATTTAGGTTTCTTGAAGTTACCCTGAGCTAGCAAAATCTGATTCTGATCAGTAAGCATTCCTTGAGTTTGAAAAGCAGCAGGACTAGGAACTGGTTTTGAAGCAAATCCCACCAAACGCTGACTCTCATCTTGATCAAGCATGTTGTATATCTCATTCAGTCCTGGTCGAGGCTTCATGTTAAGAATTTGACTCCTGATACTATTAAAATCATCATTTAAACCCATCAAAAACTGAATAACTCGGCTTGTTTCCGCATCCTCTAGCAGTTCTTTCACTTGATCACAATCACACTTCTTCACACTACGAGATTTAGTATTAGACAATTGTTCCCACAATGTTTTCTTCTTCGTAAAGTAAGTAGAAAGATCAAGTTGTCCCTGCTTCAGCGTCATCACAGCTTGTTCCAGCTGATACTTCCTAGGCAAATTATTCACCTCAAATCGAGTAAATAGATCATTCCACATCTCAACAGCATCTTCATAGTAGAGTATACTGTCATAAATCTCCTTGTTCACAACATTAAGAATCCAAGACTTCACCATACTGTTGCATCTACTCCAGATCCGGAAATTTGAATCACTAACAGACGGTCGCAACAGAGATCCATCAACAAAACCTAGCTTGTTTTTTGCATCTAGGCTGATTCTCATCGCTATCGACCAACTATTGTAATTACTACCATCAAGAGTATGAGCAACTATAGATAAACCTGGATGATCAGAATTATGAAGGATCAAAGGATTATCGAAAGTTTCAGAGGTCTTCGACATCGATCCTTGACCATCATACATATCCGATCGTTGAAAAAGTTGTTGTTTCGTTGCTGCAAGCTTCGGATCTTCAAGGATCGGTGAATCGCGAGCAGATTTGACAACAAAACCTTCATCGTCAGGTGTACCACTTCGATTTCTCATTTTTCCTACTTTCTTCACCATTTTTCTTCAAATCGAGGTCGCGGAAGAACAATCGATGATCGGAAAAAGATTAACAGGTGAGATTCGAGAAGAAATTGAAGAAACGACGGTGAAATCACCAGAATTGCGTGAGCAAAAGCTCTTATACCATGTTAGAACTCATGAACGAAGAGAATTGTGAAAAGATTTTCTATTTTCTCAATCTGTAAAAGTGTTTACAATCTGAATTATATACAATTATCCTAAACCAACTAAACCAAGCTACCATATACAATCTAAGCTAAACCGGATTACAAAGTAATTTAATAGTTGTTGTCAAGGTTTTGAATACATTGCTGCTTATGTCTTTTGATTCCTTGAATTTTCTCAAAATTCAAAAGTCTATTAAAAACAATTTAGACAAACAAACAGTATAAGAGATTTAAATGACTACTCTTGAAGCCGATGAATTTCCACAGACATTAAAATACTGTATGAATAATTAAATATTGTGTCACAAATCAAAAAGCTGGAGTAGCTCAGTTGGTTAGAGCGTGTGGCTGTTAACCACAAGGTCAGAGGTTCGACCCCTCTCTTTAGCGTTTCTTTTCACTTCTTGTTATTATTTATTTAAATTTTTTCCACGGCTATGACGAACATTCTCGACACAACAAAACATTCGAATTTTCCAGAACTCTCTCGTTCCTTCTTCTTCCTCCTCCTCTCTGTTTTTAAATTTCCTCCATTGTCATCACAATCTTCAATATGCAAACAAACAATTCAATCAAATTCAATGGCGGAAGAAGCAAAATCCAAAGGAAACGCCGCTTTCTCTTCCGGCGATTACGCCACCGCAATAACCCATTTCACAGAAGCAATCAACCTCTCTCCAACCAATCACGTCCTCTATTCAAATCGATCCGCCGCTTACGCTTCTCTCCACTGTTACGAAGAAGCTTTATCCGACGCGAAGAAGACTATAGAGCTTAAACCTAATTGGTCGAAAGGATATAGCCGATTAGGAGCTGCGTTTATTGGATTGTCTAAGTTTGAAGAAGCGATTGATGCGTATAAGAAAGGATTAGAGATTGATCCGAGTAACGAAACGCTTAAATCTGGATTAGCTGATGCGTCGAAATCTAGGGTTTCGTCAAAGTCGAATCCTTTTGTTGATGCGTTTCAAGGAGAGGAGATGTGGGCGAAATTGACGGCGGATCCGGGGACTAGGGTTTATTTGAAGGAGCCTGATTTTGTTAAGACGATGCAAGAGATTCAGAGGAACCCTAATAATCTTAATTTGTATATGAAGGATAAGAGAGTTATGCAGGCTTTAGGGGTTTTGTTGAATGTTAAGTTTGGTGGATCTAGTGGTGGAGATACGGAGATGAAGGATGCTGATGTGAGGAAAGAGCCTGAACCGGAGATGGAGGTGGAGGTGGAGCCTATGGAGTTGACGGAGGAGGAGAGGGAGAAGAAGGAGAGAAAGGAGAAGGCTTTGAAGGAGAAAGAGCAAGGAAATGTTGCTTATAAGAAGAAAGATTTTGAGAGAGCTATTGAATGTTATAGTAAGGCGATGGAGCTTGATGATGAGGATATTTCGTATTTGACAAATCGTGCTGCTGTTTATCTTGAAATGGGAAAGGTATTTGCTTCAACTTCTTTACCAAGTTCGGTTTTCTTTTGTTATGCTTCTGGATAAGTCTTATACTTGGTGTTGAACCTTTAGGTACTTTAGATTAAGGAGGGAGATATAGGGTTCTTGAAGTAGCTTGTCACTAGTTAGTGTATATGTGATGACCTTGATGGGTTATGATGACTTTCATCTGCTTCTTGATGGAGATCTGAAAGTCGTATACTTGGTTTCTGGTTGAATTTAGATGAGTTTGGAATTGAGGGTTCATGTCTTCATGATGGGTTTTGATAACTTTGATCTGCTTCTTGGTGTTGGAGATAGGAGTTTTTTATTCACTTGTTCTGCAGCAGTGGTTATCTTTGCTATTACCCGAATAAATCAATCTAAATGTACCCCGAGTGATATAAATACATTGGTCTTTGTGTTTCTGTATTATTAGTCCTGTTTGATCAACTGTTGGTCATCTGGATCTAACCTGCATCTTGTGTGATGTTTTATTTATTTTCTCAAACGAATATCAGTACGAGGAGTGTATTGAAGACTGTGACAAGGCTGTTGAAAGAGGCAGAGAGCTCCGTTCTGACTTCAAGATGATAGCAAGAGCTCTGACTAGGAAAGGATCTGCTCTGGTGAAAATGGCGAAATGTTCGAAAGACTTTGAGCCTGCGATTGAGACTTTCCAGAAAGCTCTTACAGAGCATCGTAATCCAGATACTTTGAAGAAACTTAACGATGCTGAGAAAGCCAAGAAAGATCTGGAGCAACATGAGTACTATGATCCTACGGTAGCTGAGGAGGAGCGAGAGAAAGGTATATACTGATCCTTAGTTACACACTTACACTTACTATCTTGAAACGTGATTTGATATGAAGATTAAGCATTTGACATTCCTCCTTCGATGCAGGTAATGGATTCTTTAAAGAGCAGAAGTATCCAGAGGCAGTGAAACATTATTCAGAAGCAATTAAAAGAAACCCGAGTGACGTGAGGGTAAGAACTTTTCTGTTTCTTGTTGAGTTAAGCACATAGTTTCAGAGTATAGAATCTTAGCGAGTATATTTTTCCGGTCTGTAGGCATATAGCAACAGAGCTGCTTGTTACACAAAGTTAGGAGCATTACCGGAGGGATTGAAAGATGCCGAAAAATGCATTGAGCTGGACCCAAGTTTCACCAAAGGATACAGTAGGAAAGGAGCTATTCAGTTTTTCATGAAGGAATACGATAAAGCCATGGAGACATATCAAGAAGGGCTAAAACATGATCCTAAGAACCAGGAGTTACTTGATGGTGTTAGAAGGTTTGCAAAATTTTGCATTCTCTCTCTTTGTTGTTAAACCTTGCAAAGATCGGTTTAGTGAAAGTATTGTTATCTTTCAGATGCGTGGAACAGATAAACAAAGCGAACCGCGGTGATCTGACACCAGAAGAATTGAAGGAGAGACAAGCAAAGGCAATGCAAGATCCAGAAGTCCAGAACATATTGTCGGATCCAGTAATGAGACAGGTAAAATCAGTGGCAACAATTGTGTTCTTAAGTTGTGTCTGAGACTTGTGTGATGATGTTGTTTTGATGAATTTTTGCAGGTATTGGTGGATTTTCAAGAGAATCCGAAAGCTGCACAGGAACACATGAAGAATCCAATGGTAATGAACAAGATTCAGAAGCTGGTTAGTGCTGGTATTGTTCAGGTCCGGTAAATTGGCTATGCTGAATCGGAGTCGTCGAATCAAACCAAAGATGTTTTCAAATTTTCACTGCGTTGTTTTGGACTTTTGTTATTAAACAGAAACTCTGTTTTGGTTTGGGACATGTTTGATGAGTTATTGTAGAATGAATCAAGTCTGTGTTCTCTCTTTAGTTTTCTCCTGATTTTATCTGCTAATTCTAAAAACTATTTCAAAAGAAGATTTATAATTTTAAAGTGAAAAGCTGTAAAATCTTGTTTTTCTACTTGTTCCTTTTACAGAGGAATAAGGTGTGTCTTTAGAAAGTCTTTTGGGGCAGGCCTCACGTGCATTGCACGTTATGGTGATTAAAATATCGTGCAATAATCAGTTTGTGTTGAATTTTCTTTTCACTTTTCCTTAATTTGAGAAGATGGCGTCTTCTCTATAGTGGAATCTATTGTGATGTGTCATTTAGTGAGACACATATATTGACATTAATGGATAAAAAAGAGACATTATAGGTTACTAAAAATGCTTTCTAGAAGAACAAAAAAGAATTTGGGAATTTGTTTTTAGTCAAATGGTTGAATCCATTTTTTCCATCGGACTTCGGCTCCATTAACTCGCGTTACCTCTTCGTGTAGTAGGGATTGACTATAGATCGGTCCAAAGATGTAAAAAAAAAAAGAGAACGGAAAAGAATTTGATGTACTAAACAATCTTAAACAGGAATACTAGCTAGCATATAACTGCATGTTTTGTTATTGTAGCAAAAAAGCTAAAAAAATTTATTTCCATAATTGTACCTAATTTGTTTCCATGATCACTCTTCACAGTTCCTTCTTCGATTTGTCTTTCCCAAAAGCTAACAATTGAAAAAGCACCTAGTGTTAACAAAAGGTGATAAGATTTGCCCACCTGTTCCCAAACTACCAAAGTAAATGGAGCTTATGTGGAAAGAGGTAACACAAATTCATAATAAAATTATTTAAATCGTAAAGTAAAGTAGCTCTTACTCTAGTGGGTTTATTGAAAGAGAACAAAAACACTAGTTAAGAGATCTTTAGTTCCGAGTCTATTTGGAAAAAATGATATTCTCAAAGAGAATAGATTTAAAGCTGATGACTTTGGATTCGTTAAGATTAGGAAAAAAAGGATTATTCAAATCTTAAAAATACTCTTTTTTTGTAAGGTGTGTATTTTGTATGCGAAGAAAAAGTGTATAAGTGTGAAAAAAAAAAGGATATAACTCATTTGGTTTTAGAAAACATCATTGGTTATTCGAGTGTTTCGAAATGGTAAAGATTATTATTGTGTGAACAATTTTCAATAATTTATAATGCTTGGCATATACGTTCATTTGAAGTATCTCCGAGACCGATGCAATTAGGTTTATCCTATAATCTGATAGACTCTGCGTAGGTCCAAAAGTATATTTGAACAACTCAATCTAACACTCCGACTTCAATTATTGACTCAAAGGTGAAAAAAATAATAATATAAAAGGATTCGCCTGAATCCATAATTCATCGGGTGTATTAGGCCTGGACAAAATAACCGAACCACGACAACCGAATCGGAACCGAAGCAAAAAGAACCGAACTGGAATCGAACCGAAATTTTAAAATACTCAAATGGATCCGAAATTTCAGAACCGAAAGAACCGGAACATAAACCAAAATATTTTGGGTACCCGAAAATACCCGAAATATGAGTTTATATATAAAAATATTAGTTATTTTTAGATCGAATAACCAAAAATACCCGAAATGCCAACAATATTTGGAAAATATATTAAAAAATACTTACAATATCCAAAAAATACTCGACAATATTCGAAAATACCCAAAAATATCCAAAATACCTAAAAATATCCGAAAGAAAATATCTGAATGGATCCTAAACTTCAGAACCGAAAGAACCGGAATCAGAACCGGAACCGAACCGAAATTGATTGGTTCCTATATGGATCCTAAACTCTAGAACCGAAAGAACCGGAACCGAACAAGAACCGAACGGGTATCCGTACGTCCAGGCCTAGAGTGTATAGTCGGAGCCGGTCCGAAGATTACGGAGATAATATTAAAATTTTTGTTTTCTTTTTTCATTTTTATAAAAAAGTTAAATGATATTTCTCTATAAACTAAGGAGGGGGTATTCAACAATTGAATATAGAAGAAATATTGCTATATCAAATGTTTTGCAAAGGTATTTCAAATTATTTTTATATAACGAACTAATGATAATTGTTTTCTGTCAACAACTCTATTGATATGTTATAATTGTTTTGTAATTTAAAATAAGGAAATGAAAGCAATTAGAAAAATAAATTAATAAATAATTAAATCAGGGAAACATAAGTGGAAAACCAAACTTTTTGACAAAAAGAGATTCAGAAATCACATATTCAAATTTATTAAAACTAAATAAATGATTACTAATTAGTAATTACATTAAAATATCAGATATTCCAAAAATAATAATTCACTCAACGGTAAGCTAAGTGACTTGTGCCTAGTTACATTAATATTAAATTTTTTTTTTTAAATTGTGTGATATTAAATATGAAAAATAAAATATATAAAAAATAAAATAATATTAAAATGTAGGAGCACATCCAAATTTTGTGGCCAATTCTTTTTTTTCCATAAACCAATAAACATCATCGTTATCCCTAACTCGAAACAATGACAAAATCATAAACATTACAAGCCAACACATAAATACAAGGTATCATAACGAAACAAACGATCCACTAGGAAAACAAAAAAAAAAAAAAAACATGACAAAACCTAATTAATTAGGACCGAATTTTAATTTATTACCCGAAACTATGACTTATGCCGAGCCGCGAACCGGTTTACAAGAGCCAAAGCATTACTAGTAACTCGAGCCACATGAACCACTCGTCTTCTTATCGCCGATTTCACCACACCGTCCATAACCTTTCCATCGAACCCATCAAGACACGTTGTCTCATCCGTTAAAGCAGCACTAACCCAAGTCTCAACGTTACTTAGCCTCCACAAGAACTCGTCTCGATCACGACCGGATCCACCAACTTGCCTCAACTCCCTCATCGACTGAGCCAACATCTCTAAACCGTCTCCAAGATTCTCAACACAATCCTTTACGGCTAAGTACTCTCTCCGTTTGATTCTCCTAGCTTTAGTCAGCTTCGCTACGTAGACCGTCGTGGACTGGACCCGGACTAGAGTAACGGCTAAAGCGGTTTGAGTTAACCGGTTTTCGTTGCGGCGGATTTTGTTGGCGAAAGTGGCGAGGCATTTGACGCAGAGAGTTTGGTAACGCGTGACACGGCATGATGAGACAATGAAGTTGATGCTGTTATTGCTAGGGTTTGGTGATGATGAAGGTTTGGCTATGGTGGATTGGGAGAGTAGTGGAAGAAAAAGTAGAAGGCAATAGCAAAGATGGGTTAGCTTTGGTTCCATTGGTGTGTGTGGGGTTATTTGTTCTATTTTGTGGTGCGTTTCAATTAAAAGGCATGTGTGTATACACGAGTGTGGTGTTGTTATTTATAGGAGAGCTTCATTTTTTTTTATAACATCATTCATTGATATTAAATCTAATACAAAAGTTTGTATATCCAAATTACAAACATAAACTTATACAAACACAAACAAAAGCACTACTAACTACTTTGAAGATTTTTTTTTTTTTTTTTCATCTTTTTTTCATCAACTACTTTGAAGATTAAAAGTGAATATACACCATGCCTTAGAAACCGAAGCTTTAGTTGCTAACGGATTAAAAATGTCTTATTTTCTTTATATATACAATGGTAATTAATTTATATTAGGTGATCCCTTGTGGTTTATCTGATTTTTTTCATTTGTCTCTCTGTTTGTTTTCTTTATATATTTTACACAATTCAAACACTTCCAAATATGAATTGAAATGCTGATACAACAATTCACTAGTAGAAACCACTATGTTATACTCGTCCATATATGCTTGTTCAACTTTGGGAGGATATATTATTATATAGCATAGATTAGTGTCTATCTTTCTAACATAAAAATATGTAAAAGGGGATATGGTGGTCACATGTCTTCTTTTTAGCCTCTTCTTTTTGGCCTTTTAATAGCTTTTGCATGTTTTACCATCTTTTCATATATTATTTTCTTTTATTTGTTTTAATATATCAGCTTTATTATTTCAGACAAAAAATCTGATGCTGTTCCCAGATCCACCACTATTAAAAATAAACAAATACTACCGCAGGTTGTTGTTCGTTTTGTCGCCGAGGACGCTGCGGTCGTCGCAGCCGCAGCCGCAGCCGCAGGTTTTGTGTTCGTTTCGATGACGCGACTTCTGCCGCCGACGCTGCCGCTGCCGCTGCCGCAAGTTTTATGTTCGTTTCTTTGACGTTGCGACAATTTTCACTTAATTTTTAGTTTATTTTTATTAATTTGTATAATTATATTATGAATCAAGAAAAATGTAATTTAAATATATTTACATCCATTAGAAATATTTCTTTAGCTAGTAATAATTTTTAGTTTTTTTTTTGGGTAATGAGTACTAATTTTTAGTAAAATATATAAATATAACAATATTATTTTTCTAAATTTGTATAATGATGAATTTTTCATAAATTCCTATTTTTTGTTCCTTTTTTTTCCATTGACATATGGTTGGAAACTAATTGGGTTTTTCCACCAATCTATGAACTATCCATTTTCCAAACATGAAAATTGGAATTCTAAGGAAAAATTCATCATTTCCAATAATAAGTCTCTTTGACATCTACAGATACACACACCAACAAAGGTTCCGGCCAGTTTTTACAGAAGCACAATGAGGGAATGGAGAAGATCTTTCTATATGTATTAAATTATCAAAGCAAAAAAAAAAAAACATGGAATGATTGATGATTAAAGAAAGGTAGACGATGAAGAAGATGAGGGCGTGTTATGCTGTTGCTGCTTCTTTAAAATGTCAGTGATTCTATCCCAATCTTTCTTCTCTCTTGCTTCTCAGTAACCTCCTAGATACCGATAATTCCCTTCTTCATTCTTTTCAAAACATCTCGGTTTCCATCCTTTCTCCTGCAGCCTCCTTGCATGTAACACACAAACGGTACACTCTTCTACATTCAGTCCTCTGCTACTTACCATGCTCATGCACAATTTTGTACCTGTCTCTATAACTGTTCAAGTCTCAGTTTCTTGGCATTTGCTGACTCATATTCACCGTTTTCTAAGTGTCTTTGGTCTGGTCTCAGTCTTGAATCTGGTCTCAAACAAGCGATAAAACTATAAATCATTGTTGACTTGAATTTACAGAAAATAGAACAAAGGGCAAAGAGACCATCCCAGGAAGTGATCAAAACAGACCCTTATATAACAGAGAAACCATAAATGAATATTTAACAGGAAAGGTTCATACAAACTAATCTCCCAAAGTCATGTCTTTCGTCTTTATACCTGAACTTTAGCTATCATATAATGATACAATGTTGGTTTCATAATCTGGTGTTAACGGATCAAATCTCAACACCATAAGTGATTAACTCTACAATCTCCTCATCAAAGGTTCCAGAGATAAACTAAAATGGAACGATAAATTAATTGGATAAAACAGAGCAAGACAAATACAAGAGCTCATTATCTGCTCTTTGACATGCCTCCAGATTTTATATATGACAAATATGGAAATGAGGAGCATGATTGTAAAAAATGGAGTCATTTACTTCGGTGAGACCAAATTTTAAAGCAGAGGAATCAACCTAGTAACTCCTAAACACTACACACACACTTCACCTTAAAACATAGTGAGGAAAACCATCAAACATCTTAAGGACACAATTCAATGAAGTTTAAGATTCAAAGAAGATGAAAACTTGCGGGAAACATACAAAAGCAGAACACAAGAGAGTAAGCTCAAATACCCAAATTTCCTAATGTAAGGCACTATACTTCTGCAAGTTCAAATTCCCAATTCTCAGAATCAATAAGCTCTAATGCCTAAAGTAAGAACTTTTGTTAGAGAAATCACTATGAAAAAACTCACGGAGAAGATGGGTTTAAACCCGATATGAGGGAGACACGAAAAAAGGACTACTTGAAATCGAAGAAACCCATATTACAGAACATTCTCAATACAAAATCCATTGATTCGCAAAAACGTAAGCATGAATCAGAGAAATAGATTGAAATTAGGAGGGATTGAATACAATTTGCAAACGAAATCAAATTTACCTTAGCTCGTCGGGGAACAAGCTCGAAATCGCCGGCGTTAGAGAGCTCCAAATCGTCGGCGTTAGAGAGCTCGAGCTCGAAATCGTTGGCGTCAGAGAGCTCGAAATCGTCGGCGTCAGAGAAGAAGAGAAACGATGAATTTTGTCATTTAGGTTTATTTGTGATTGTTTAACATATGAAGGGTATTTTCGTCATTTGATACATTTATCGCAGCTGTTTAATCGTTTGACGCTGAATTGAAATAGCGTCTGAAATTTTTAGCCGCAACTGCCTGCGTTTGCCGCAGATAACCAAACGAACAGTTTCATCTGCGACGAAACGAACAGCCACGATATGTGATTTATGTCAAACTTGTCAAGTTACAAAAAATTAGACCAGGGAATGATAATAAGAATTCAATATGCATGAGGTAAAGTTGCATCAATCTTGAGTAACTGCACATTGAAGTACCAACAATCGGATAGGTCCTCTCATTGAAGTAACAACAGATCTTTCGCATCAGGCGACTGATATTTGGTTGAAATCTTTGGTGACTAAGAGATCATCATACATGGATACACCCTGTTGGCCGCCATCTGACCTCGATTAGTTAGGGAAGCTTATGAACCATGTTAATAGACAGCTAATAAGTGTGAACCCGCAATGCTGAAACAAGTTTATGCCCTGCAATGTTTGAAGGCCGTGCCGTGAATGTAAACATTTGTCTCCCTCAACAATCGCAAGAGAGAATAATCATAAACAGTTCAATGTCAACTTAACAAGAAAAAGACTTTTACGAAAGCCGCAACCGGTTCTGGTAAACAAAAACACAATTGTACATGACTTGTTATGAAAACGTTTCAAAAGAAGTCCTTCGGCGTATCGATCCATAGGCTTTGAGGAGGACAGAGTTCTACCCATTTATCCCATTCCTTACGCGGATTGTACCTGCTTTCATCAAACGAGTAGGATACACAATGTTTGCGGTTGTAACCAAACCTTGAGAAATAGACATTGTTCCTCATCCATGGGAGATTAATTCTCAACTCAGAGTTATAAAAACTGACAAAGATTGTCAAGCCATCAAGTGTTGTCCTAGTCATTTCCTTCCACTCCAAAGAGAATAGTTTATACACCATTGGCTTCTGGTTGCTGCATGTAAACATGACAAAGAGCTCTCCTTTCTTCTCTACCAAGGCAACTGCTATCTCATTCAACACATAGTGCATTTTATGGATATACGGGCATCTGAGTTTATCCGCACAAATGTAGTTCCATGTGCGGTGAGATGGTTCAAAGTTATACAAAGTTCCTTCTGCGTTAAAGCAATAGAATCGATCTCTGCGATAGACAAGGTTGCTTAGCATGTAAAACGGTTTTATAAAAGTAGGGAAGTCTTGAGTAATCCACTCAGTTGCTCCAGGATGGCAAGTGCTGACAGTGACAAGTTTATCTGCCGGAATCAACTTTATCGCTAGCAACACACAATTATCTGATGTAGGAGGACAAGAGAACGCAATCTGCGAAAAAGCAAGCTCACACTTTGGCAAACTTATGAGATCCCGAGAAAACGGATTGAAAAAGAAAACTTCTTTTGATGTATCTTTACGCATAAGTAACCACCCGTCCTTCGAGTAACACACAGTTGATTCAGCTAACTCTGGCAGATCCAAAGTGTACAACTTCCACTGTAACGGATCGCGGAGTTCAAACAAGTTGCCACGTTTAGGAAAACACATTAGCCAAGGATGCTTATCGACTACCCGAACAGTTCTAGCAGCTTCATACCATGACTTACAAGCCGCGGAAGCTCTTATGTTATCTTTTAAGACAAGATGTGACATTATTGTCTCTATGAGGCTTGAGGGTAGGTCAGCAAAACTCGGGTCCATTGCCTTTTTACACGGCTATTGATATCTACAAAACAATCAACTTCGAATTAGGGCACAATATTATTTCAAGAACTGATCTAACTAACACAATAATTAACCAAAAAAAAACACTCTGTACTTGGGAAACGTTTTAAGAACCACGAAATGTTTCCGATGATACAGGATCTATATATTAATTTCATAGAAATTTCAGATTCAAACTAATTTTCCCCACTATCGATCTTCTCAAATCCGATACAACTGAATATTGTGAATTAAAAAAAAGTGCTTGTGAGTAACAAACCCTCTATATGTAACGGTGGCTGGAGACGTACGGAGAAGGTGACGCCATTTTCAGAGACGGCGAAGGTTGTTGACGGCGGTGGTAGCATATTTCATTTTTAAGCTTTAGGGTTTGTTGTGTTTCATTTGTTTCAATACTCAATGGTGTCGTTTTGGATTTGGGCTATTTAAGTGATCAATTTATAACTGAGATTTGTTAAAAAAAAAAAAAAAGGTGTCAATTTTTTGAATACCATGAGGTTCTGGGCCAAAACCCGTAATCTCTCAAGGCCCGAAACCACAGCATGTAAAGTTTCGTTCTAAGCGTAACTCCGAAGCTTTGTTTTTGGTTTTGTGGAATACTCCGAAGCTTTATTAGTTTCCACTGTTCGTCTTTGGCTTCTTGTCCAAGTCATAGCAAACTAAAGTCTTTAGGTTCAAACTAAATCATAGATATGCTTGCACACCGGTTTCTCCCGAACATATCCAAAATGAGGTTTCAACGGTTTTGCTTAAAAATGTTTGTATGTACATCTTCATTATCTTAAAATTGTCTCAAAACACTATTGTTTGATATTTTTGTAAATCAGGGGAAATTGATTTCCTTCTCGGCACGCGTTACTGGATTTTCTGTTAAAGCAACAAAGTTCAAAGCTTCCTCCGTTTGCTTGTTTAAAATCAACCAAAACATTCAAACCCAATTAAGGAGTCTTTATCAGAAAAATAAAAATAAATCCAAAGAGTTGAAAGAAAATCTGAAAAGATAAAGCAGCTAGAAATATATAGAGCTTCAACCATAACCAAGAGTTGAGTCCAAAGATAATTGAGATGATCTAAAAGCTTGGCCATTGCTTTTTATATCTTCACATGTAGTCTAAAGCTTTCTTCGGTGGCCTAATCCAAAGATTCTCAAGAGGACATAAATCCTCCTGTTCTTGCCACTGCTTACGCGGATAATACCTCTCTTCATCAAACGAATATGATACACAACGCTTGACATTAAAACGAAGCCTCGGGAAGTAAACACTATTCCTCATCCATGGGAGATTAACTCTCATCTCAGAGAAATGAAGACCCGTAAAGATTGTCAAGCCATCAAGCATAGTACTATTGATCTCCTCCCATTTGTCATCTTCTAATTTATACACAATCGGCTTCTCACCACCGCATGTATATATCTTAAAGAACACTCCTTTCCGCACAGCCAATAAAATTCTCTTCTTCTTCCGCTCATACCGGTAACTAAGTCTACCCGAGATATAAGGACATGGCTGATTATACTCATAAATAAAATGCCATTCTCGAGAAGAGGGATCAAAGTAATATAAGCGTCCTTGACCGTCAAGGCAATAGAAGTGACGTTTCGCATAGACAACATTGCTGTGTTTTAGTGTATCGCTGCCAAAATGAAGATGGAAATGTAAATCCTCAGTAACCCACTCGGTTGCTTCGGGATGGCAAGTGCTCGTAGCGGTGATACCATAGGCAACATGCTTAAACGCTAGCAACACGCAAGTACCTGATGTAGGTGCACAAGAGAAAGCGATGGCATCATAAGATAACGCACACTTTGGTAAGTTTATGAGCTTACGAGTAAACGGGTTGAAGAAGAACATTTCGCTTGAAATGGTTTTGCGCATTAGTAACCATCCGTCTCTTGAGTAACAAACCGTAGATTTGGCAAGCTCGGGTAGATTCAATGTGTACAACTTCTGCTGCAATGGATCGTAGAGTTCGAACAAGTTGCCACGTTTAGGTAAGTACATAAGCCAAGGAGGCTTGTCTACCTTCCGAACATATAGACCAGCTTCACGCCATGTTTTGCAGACAGCAGATGCGCGAATGTTATCTTTTAAGTCAAGTTGAGATATTATGACTTCCAAGAGGCATAATGTCAGGTCAGCAAAACTTGGCTTCTCTTCTTCTTTGCTCTGTTTCTTGCTCTCAAGGAAACTGAATCCTTTGACATCTACGTTTGACCTATGAAAGAATTTTGGATCAACAAAACAGTAAACTTTTAAGGGAGGAGTAGTTTGCCACTAATTACATTACGATGCAATAGAGATGAATATAAAATGCATGATTTTAGAATCGTAGAACATTTCACATAATGTGAACCCAAAACTTACACTAAGATTAAAGATTACATAAGTTGTTCAAGAAAATCTTACAAAATTCTACTAATTTTCAATTAAAAGTTTGCTATATAATCGTTAAATCTATTAAAGAAAACGGAAACTTACGAGTAAATCCTCTGTTTTTGGCCGGGCATAGTGATAGACGAAGATGAAGAGAGAAACGATGAAATTGAAGAATCCTCAAACGAGCCGCCATAAAGGAAAATTTGCTACACAAGAAATTTTTGCGACGAAATCGGTGAATGCGGACGTCGGGATTCGTCTTTTCTGCCGGAACAGCTCAGAGTCTCAGCGGTTGACTTAATTTTTTGCAACCGATCTCAGCTTCTTCTGTGGGTTAGGATTTCCCTGCTTTGGGCTTGGGCCTTTTTCTTTTTGTCTTTAATTTATGTATCCATCTGTTGATGGGCCTAAGGCCTGTTTTGTTATATCATCCAAAAAACAAAAAAGCTATAAATATGAAAATGTTATAAACTATATGGATGGACTCCATAACCGGCCCATGGCCCATTAGGGTTTTACCTTATTCTCTGTATCCTGCTATTATCCTTGTATATATATCCCTTATACTATTAATGAAAGACACAGTTCACAACACGTTATCAGCACGATAGCCTCTCACCCTGAAAGTTAAAAATCCCGAAACCCTAAATCTCTCTCACAAAAACCAAAACCATGGTGAAAGAAAAAGAGTACACCTTCAACGAAACCCTAGTCGTTGAGAAAACGGAGACTACCAATCTCTTTGACACGATGACACCGTTCCCTTTTTTTTCCAACAACGTCTCGGATCTCTAATCAAAAATTTCCGATTGAGATAAGTTCTCATGCATGCCTTGATCGATTCATACTTATAATTATATCGTATTAGGTGCTTTAATGATTTTATATTTTCTCGGTTTAGTACAAGTAACATCGATTCATGTTATTGACTTATTGAGATATGCTTTTGTAAATCCATCATTTAACGTTATCATGTTAGATTTAATTATAATACTTTAAGTCTCTCTAGAGAATCGTGACTCCATTCCACTATAATATTTTACCTATATTCTATCATGCTTGATCGACATGTGTTATATTGCTGTTTTGTTGATTCACCCGAGATAATAAACTCATGCTTGTAATTGGTCTGACATTCGTCATATGGTTTTCGTTGGTTTGGTTATTTGGAGACATCGTCAGCGTTTTTGGATCTCTCTACAACATCATCCTCCGATTCATTCTCCGATCTCTCAAATATAGAGATTTTGTAGGAGGTCCCAACCAGCTAAGAGACATAACTGTTTCCAATCTCCGTATCAGATCTCGGGTCTCTGTTTCAGTTCTCCAATTAAGATAAGTGCTATTTATTTATTATGCTTTATATACATGATCCAATTAAAGTTTGATAAGATAAAATTTGCATGAAAATTGGCACATGTGATTTGATTTATGATTGGAGAATTAATTGAGAAGTTAGTGAATGTAAAGATGTTTAATGGCATGATAGATTGAATGTTTTAATATAAACCCTAGGTTAAACCGAAAGTAAACCGAAACCCTAAATCCTAGGTTAAACCGGTTTAATAAACCCTAAGTCACGGTTTAAGATCAAGCTTCCCATAAATGGAAAGTTTCCAGAAATAGAAAGTTTCCAGAAATAGAAAGTTCTATATAAGGAAAGTTTACAGAAATAGAAAGTTTCGTAAAATAGCAAGTTTCCCAAAATGGAAAGTTACCAAAATAGGAAACCCCTTCATAAGGAAATATTCCAAAAACCCTAAAGTACACGTTTGTTTAGGATTTCTTTCTAGATGAGAAATATAAAGTTTCCATAAATGGAAAGTTCCATATAAGGAAAGTTTCCATAAATAGAAAGTTCCATACATAAAACCGAAATCCTAGCAAAAACCCTAGTACTATAAATCGCGGATGCTAAAACCCTAAAACTTAACCGCGAAATCCTAATATCCTAATCTAGTATGATCCGATTGTTTGGTTGTTGCATACTAGATCAATCTTCTAGGGTTGATTTCATCCATATATATATAACATGATTGTTTAGAAAACACTTGCTGAAGACAAGCATGACTCGGTCTTAAATACCGCATGACTTGGCCTAACCGATTACATGAGTTCTCATTTAACTCTATATATTATAGATATCAGAAATCAACTATTATGAATACACGGCACTCAATGCCTCTGGTGACAATTATTTGAAATGGGCTTTGGACACTGAGATTGTCATAAAGGAAAAAGGACTTGGTGAATTTATTGTGGAAGGAAACAATGTCACCAGAAGAGAAAGATATAAGGCGATTACTAACATACGCCATCACCTCAATGAGAGTCTCAAAATCAGTACCTCACTATTAAGAATCCTCTGGACCTCAGGACAGAGTAATCAAAAAAAAAAATCAATATAACCACCAAAGAACGGTGCTATTACCCAAAAGCCCGATTCGATCGAAAGAATCTTAGATTCCAGGAATTCAAATCCATGAATGAGTATAACTCAGCACTATTTAAAATAGTGTCAATACTGAGATTCCGTGGTAAGGAAGTTACTGAGAATGACTTGCTAGAGAAAGCATTCTCGACCTTTCACACAAACAATATATTGCCTCAGCAACAATATCGTGAAAAAGGTTTTTACCACATATGCAAGTCTAAACTCTTGTTTTTGGGGAGGACTCCTCTGTAGAGAGTGAGTGAGGCTTTGGAGAAACCGTGATGAGAACATTGATTCTGATATGCTACTTGCTGAGCAAAACAATGAGTTATAAATAGTGAAATGAGACCTCCTGGTCCTACCCCATTATCAGAAGCCCGTTGGGCTGAAGAGCCTAAAGAGACTAAAGAGACTAAAGAGTCTAACCACGTCCAAAGAGATAAGTATCATGGCCACAGTCATGGTAAATGGAATGAACGTGGTAGAAGTGGAAATTATAATTTATATTATGATCAAGGAAACCATTCATATGGTTAAGGCCGCCGACCCGACTTTGGTCGTAATCGAGGTAGAGGCCGCGGTATACCTAAACCACAACACTCAAATAAACTTGTTTGCCACTGATAAGGAATGGGAAAACCATTGGACTAAGACGTGCAAGACACCTAAGCATCTCGTTGATCTCTATCAAGAGAGTTTGAAAAGAATCTAGAAGCTCATTTAGTTCATCACGATGGTGAAGAAGATTTCGACCATGAGATAGATGACTATGAGAATTTAATAAACGAAATATCTAAAGACATGGTTCATTAGCCAAATTGCGACTATAGCTAAATTTAGTGAAGGCTAAGGGCAGGCCCATGACAGGCCCATATTCCCAAGGGCACGCATCCTCAGATGCTTCATATTCACCCAGCTCAAAGGGGCTTGTTGAGTTTCAAAGAAATGTGTTTGAATGGTTTCCACATTGAAACTAAGGGTGAAGGGAACAAAGGATTCCCATATATTACTAAGAACACCCAAGACCATGAGAAGGTCTTAGAGACTATACCCGCGTCATAGATCTTTACTATGCCAAGGTAAATATGATAAGGGCTAATAAAGTAAACAAAAGGGTTTACTGAGAGATTCACTAATGGCATGACCGGCTTGGCCAGCCCGGTTCGAATATGATGCGTAAATTAATTCAAAGTTCTAAAGGGCACACCCTTAAAGAAAACTGAGTTTTTCCCTAAGCACCACACGTGCATAGCCTGTTCACAAGGGAAGCTTATCACTCGACCTTCACCAGTCAAAGTGTCTAAAGAGACCTTACATTTTCTGGAACGAATTCAAGGAGACATATGTGGTCCGATCCATCCACCTTGTGGAACATTTTGGTACTTCATGGTTTTAATCGATGTATCGACCCGCTGGTCGCATGTTTGCCTATTGTCTTCTAGGAACCAAGCGTTTGTTAGGTTATTGGCCCAAATCATCAGATTACGAGCCCATTTTCCAGATTTTCCTCTTAAGACCATACGTTTAGATAATGCTGGTGAATTCACTTCCCAAGCATTTAATGACTATTATATGGCCATGGGGTAAGTGTGGAACATCCTGTGGCACATGTCCATACACAGAACGGATTAGCTGAATCCCTCATTAAACAAATTCAACTAATTGCTCGACCATTACTCATGAGGTCGCAGCTTCCGGTCTCAGCTTGGGGACATGCAGTTTTACACGCTGCTGAACTAATACGCATTCGGCCATCTAATGAGCATAGATATTCCCCATCCCAATTGCTAACGGGTCATGAGCCAGACGTTTCCCATCTAAAGACATTTGGGTGTGTCACCTATTTACCCATAGCACCACCACAGAGAGCAAATGATGGGACCTCAAAAGGAGATGGGAATATACGTTAAAAATGATTCTCCCACCATCATTAAGTATCTCGAGCCAAAGGCCAGATACAAGGATTGTCATCTCAATGAATCCGTTTTCCCAACACTGGGTGGAGAGACTAACAAGCTGGTCAAAGAACTTACATGGAATCAAACATCCTTCACATGGCAAGATCCTCGGACTCCATCAGAGATCCAAAAGACTATATATCTGCAAAAGCTAGCTAAAACAGTTGCCAAGATTCCTATAATGACCCAAAGAGAGTAACAAAATCGTATATACCAGCTTGTAATGCACCAGTACGTATTGATATTCACAAGGAACACAATCAAGTTCCTACAGAGGCTACAACACGTAAGAAACGTGGTAGACCCAAAAGGTTCCAAAGACAAGAACCCTCGGAAATCAAAGAAAGGTGCAAGGGAAACCGAGAAGGTTCAAGAAACCATAGACATGGCCGGCTAATAGACATAACCCTAAGGTACCAATCAATGAGGTTTGGGACGCCAAACCTCAAGGTCCTGAAAGTATAAAGAGATCTCTATAAACTATATCATGTCTAGAATACAATGGAACCGAAAAGATATCGACATCAATGATAAAATATTTGCGCACAAGGTAGCAACTAAAATGAATGAGGATCAGGAGCCCACGTCTATACTAGAGTGCACTCAAAGACCTGATTGATTAAAATGGTACAAGACTATAAAACGTGGAGCTAATAATTATCAAGAAGAAGAATGTGTTTGGTCCAATACGAAGGACACCATTCAATGTAAAGCCAGTAGGACAAATGAGTCTTTGTGATTATGTGAAATAAACATAGTGAAAGCGTGATATATCAGACACGGCTTGTCGCACAAGGATTCACACAAAGACCAGAAATAGAGGAGATATACTCCCCTGTGGTGGATGCTAAGACATTTAAATCTTTGCTAAGTCTGGCTATATAAGAGAGAAAGATTTGCGGCTAATGGATGTAATGCCTGCATATTTATATATGTCCACTGGATAATATATGAGATTACCAGAGGGTATTGAGCTCAAAGATAAGAAAGATTCTCGAGAACAGCACTGCATAAGGCTGGACAAATCCTTATATGGACTGAAACAAAGCGGACGTATGTGGTATAACCGGTTAAGCGAATATCTCATCAGAGAAGGCTATAAAAATGATCCGATCAGTTCATGTATTTTTATCAAGAAGTTTGCAAACAAAGGATTTGTAATCATAGCAGTGTATATGAATGATTTAAACCTCTGGGTAATCGACCAAACAGTTGAGTATATCTAAAGAAAGAATCTGAAATGAAAGACCTAGGCAATAATTAAGTTCTGTTTGGGATTACAACCTGAGTACGTGAATAATGGAATCCTTGTGCATCAAATGGCATACACTGAAAGAGTACTCAAGGAGATTTAATAAGGACCAGGCCCACCCATTGACCAGGCCCAATGGTGGTGAGAAGCCTCAGATTGGATAGTGATCCATTCAGTCCGGAAATGCCATACCTCAGTGCCATAGGAGTTCTAATGAATTTGGCTAGACACACTAGACCAAACATTTGTTTTGCCGTGAGTCTCCTGTCTAAATTTAGTTCATGATCAACCCAAAGACACTGGAAAGGGTTAAAGGAAGGTTTGGCTAAGTTTTAAAGTCTATTCTTCCTGCGTTGTTTACTTGGGTTTTGTTCTATACTGATCTAACCAAAGAAGGGCCAGTTTGCTTTGGTTTAGTTTGATTTGCTGATGCAGGTTATTCGTAAGATCAGATTATGGCATGGTCAATGAATAGGAACTACGTGTGGCTTGATCCCATCCACGGGTACGTAGGCAGCCTTCCTTAAGGCGCATCTACTACTACATCAAAGACCATCATATTTGAAGACAACGCATCTTGTATTGCTCAACTCAAGGATGGCTACACTAAGAGGGATCGAACGAAGCATATTCTGCCCAAGTTCTTCTTCACTCATGCATATATTAGTGTTTTCCATAAAAATAGCCAAAATTTACTCCAAGTTTTCAAATTTTGAATATGCATCATTTTTGTTTTAAAAGTCATATAGGTTTTTCAAATACAACTATATATGTCTTGATTTATAAATTTTAATTTATGAATATCGTTTATATATGTAAATTCTATAATTTTGTTATTCATAGTCAAAAAAAAATTGTTTCTCTTTGAAATATTAAATATTCAAATCTAAAACTATAAAATATATAACATCCAAAACATTAATTTTATTTAGATCACATTGTTTTCTCTATATTTTTTTAAAAAATTTTAACAATAAAACAAAACTTTTTATAAATTAATAAATATTAATTTATAGATAAATTAATATTATTATAAATTAATAAAATATCATGGTTCCAACATTATTAATTTATATAAGTTTTACTGTAGTGTGTATGGTTCCTAGGCATGGGACCTTCACAAATAGAGCGTGTTGTCGGTGTTGTTGAGCAGACCGGAAGATCTGTATTGGGTCATGTGAGTTGATGGAGAGGAACCGGCGTTGGAATCCGAATGTTTTTGACAATGGTTCTTTGGCGGAGTCTCTGCCGCAAAGTCGTTGGTCTTGCATTCGCCGGAATTACTGTTCAAGTCACTGTCTCAGATCTTCAGCAGGTTTCGAGCTTCTCCGCCGGTGAAATTAGTTCTTCGATTACTCAATTATGTTTTTTTTTTTTTTTTTAAAAATTGTTTTGCAATATTAGTACTTATTATTACAAAGAAATACTAAAATAATCCTATGTTATTAAGAAAATAAAGAGTATAATCTCGGTATTATCTTAACATTTGTCTTTACATTTTGCCTTTTTTGGCAGCCCTAACATTTGTCTTTGTTATTTTAATGAAATTTAATGGTTTGTCACTGAAAACAAATTAAGAAGCTTAGTCAGAATTAACACAAATGTAAAAAAGTCTTAGAAACTTTGGTGGTTTCGTCTATTTTGCGGCTCCACATGTTCTTGCATTGGCATATTCCTTGTAAATTTCAGCAACAACGTTCAGTCCGCTTAAATACAGTACACCAGCCACTACAAACACCGAAATTGAGGAACCAAATTTCAGAAATCTAAGAACGATGTGTCAATAGAGTGAGTACATAGGGAGCAAAATCAAGAAGAAGAAGAAGATGCATACTTGCTTGATGGTTCAAGAAGTGTTTTTCAATACCTTTTGACAGAGATATAATAATGAGAACCGTAATTCTATCTTTCAAACACAAGGCTAGGAAATTTATGTTGTATGTGTAATCTACAAACACATATTAACAATAAAAGGCTAAAAAATGCACTTCCCTTAGTAAATTAGATTTAAGCAATATTTAGACATATGGAAAAGGCGACCACTTATATATCATACACTTTTTACAAACCAAGCACCTAAATCATCAAAGAATTATTTATGTACAAAAGCATTTAATTAAGATTTCCAGAAACGATTATAACTTTAAATAGTTGAGTACTAATTCTAATTCGAATCATGACGTGCATCATGATTCTTTCGATAATTTTATTATTATTTTCGGGGGGATTCATATTGTCAATCATCTTCTTTGCCGAATCCTTTCTTTTCTCCATTTGATCAACTTGCATTTAAATTCTTGAACTGAATGACATGTATGGCTGTCAAGGATAGACCTAGTTTAAACTATATATATTTTTGTTTTCATGAGATGAAGTATTACGATGTTGGATTCAAGTTCTTTAACAAAAAAAAAAAAAGATGTTGGATTCAAGTAATCAAATGGTTTTAAAATATGAATTACATGCGTTTTACCCGTTACGCATGATTGAGTTTAGTCGGTTCTATTTGTTATTAAAGTTTAGTATTGTTGGGGTCGGTTTCACCCTTTGGCGCCGAGCCAGACTTAGAACACTTTGGGAGTCTTTCAGAGATCATCTCGGGGCATCGCATCCTTCACCTCGGGATATCTGTATAAACGATTTAGTATACCCGAGCCCATCGCCTCGGGGATACTTTAACAAGACTACGAAGGCACCCGAGCTCTATCGCCTCGGGGATACTTTAACAAGACTACGAAGGCACCCGAGCTCTATCGCCTCGGGGGTACCCGAGCCCATTGCCTCGGGGATATCCAGAACAAGACGTCGAAGGTACCCGAGCCCAATTGCCTCGGGGGCACCCGAGCCCAATTGCCTCGGGAGTTTCCGAGCCCATCGCCTCGGGGACACCCGAAGAAGCCATCCTAGAATGCCCGAGCCAGTCCTTCATGTGTACCCGAGCCGGTCTTACAAGTTCCCCGAGGCGAAGTCTTCATCATCGCCCGAAGCAAAGACTTAGTAAATATTCTTCTTTAAAGGTATCATTTCCAAGCAAGTTATCATTTCCGAAAAAGAAGGATCATTTCCGATAAACTCGGAAATGATAAGGAAGAATCGCGAAGGATCGACTCAAATCAGGAAATATCCGAAAACTCCGAAGAATAAGGAAATTGTCCTAATCCGCGATATTCTAGCCGACTTCAAGATAAATCTTCCGAGAATATCGCTGGAGAGGCGGTTTATCATCCCTATATAAAGAGATTCAAGGCTCAGACGAAGGGACAAGCAATATCGCTCTAGAAATTACACTACGCAAAGCTCTCACAGCAAAAACACTTTTCCTTTTACGATCAAACTCTTGTACGATCAAAATCATCTTTTCATTAATAATATCAAGAACACCATCTTTGGTATCAATCGTTTCTGTTGTTCTTTGAGAATTCACGATTATTGTATCCCTAAAATAAAACCCTAGACAAATCTTGATTGTGTTAGTTTCGACTTCCACAGTTTGGCGCCGTCTGTGGGGAATACTTTAGAATTCTCTTACCCTGAGACGCAGAACTCGATTACTGAAAAGGACGATGAGCGAAGACGGTCGTCAGACACCACCAGCTGGAGGAGGAATTCCGAACCCTCCGAGCCCTCAGAATCCTCAAGCCGCCGATCCGACGATCCTAGCGACTCTAGCCGAACTGAAAGATCTGATGGTTAAATTCCAGAAGAAAACTGACGACCAAGAGAAAGCCAACCAAACCTTGGCGCAGCGAGTCGACGAAATCGCAACACGCGGGCAACAAAAAACCACACGTTTCCAAACTCGGCCACCACGAGCTCGGAGGGACTTGCCTGGCATCAATCCAACGAGACTCACGTTCGCGACACCAACCGGCAACACCAGAGTCGCAACCCGAGCCGACCCTGTCAGGCGCGAGAACCAGGACGATCCCACCGAGCCGGACGCAGTGGACTTGACGGACGAGCCGGATGATCTGCAAGATGAGCGTACTCGAGCCGGAGCTAACTCCGCCGAGCGAACAGATCTCACCGACGATGAAGAAACTGAGGAAAACATAAGGTGGGCCGAAGAATCTGAAAGAGAAGACGAGCTAAGCAAGATCCGAGCCTCCCTAGCCAAGGCGGAAGCTGATATGAAGCTCGTCAAAACCCAGATACATAGCGTTTCATCCTCCGCACCGAACATCGACCGAATTTTGGAAGAATCTCGGAATACGCCTTTCACCAAAAGAATTTCTGAGACGACGATGTCCAACCTGGGAAAGTTCAGAATTGACTCCTACAACGGATCAACCGACCCGAAGTGCCATATTAAATCGTTCGTGATATCTGTGGCCCGAGCCAGGTTCAAGCCCGGGGAAAAGGATGCAGGTCTGTGCTTACTGTTCGTGGAACACCTCAAAGAACCCGCATTGGAGTGGTTTTCAAGATTGGAACGAAACTCGATTGATAGTTTCGACGAGCTGTCGACATTGTTCCTCAAACAATACTCCGTACTCATCGACCCCGGAACTTCCGACGCGGATCTATGGTCCTTGTCTCAACAGCCCACCGAGCCACTAAGGGATTTCCTCAAAACCTTCAAATCGACGCTAGCCAAGGTCGAAGGAATTACAGATGTAGCAGCTCTCTCGGCTTTGAAGAAAGCTCTCTGGTACAAGTCAGAATTCAGGAAAGAGTTGAACCTGTCTAAACCAACGACAATTCGCGACGCGCTGCATCGAGCCTCGGATTTCGTCGCCCACGAAGAAGAAATGGCGCTACTAGCAAAGAGGCACGAGCCAACAAAACAGGCGCCCCGAGCCGAGAAAACCGAGAAAGCCCCAGCGGCGCCTCCGGTCCAGAAAAAGACACGTGAGAGCAGTACGTATACGCATCACGAAGGGCGCAACTTCTCAGGATACCATAGCTACCAGATTGACACGCCCCGAGGCCGTGGCCGCGGTAGAGGCCGAGGCCGTGGGCGAGGAAGAGAGTCCTTCACCTGGACAAGGGATCAGCCACCGATCAATGATCAAGAATATTGCGAACACCACAAAATTTTCGGCCATCATACCTCGAGATGCCGAAGCCTCGGAGCCAAGTTAGCAACCAAATTCCTAGCTGGAGAACTCGGAACAAACGTTACTCTTAAGGACCTCGAGCCAGAGCCAGAGCCCGAGCAGACTAACCCGGGAAGAGACCCCGAACCAAGGAACCAGGAGTCTCAGAAAAGAACCCGAGGGACGGAAGACGAAGACCGAGATGGTACGCGACAGAAGGTTCTTACCATAATGGGTGGATCACCATACTGTCCTGACACCGTAGCGGCAATCAAAGCTTATCAGCGCCGAGCCGAGACGCCTAGCAACTGGACGAGACGCTTCGATCGACCTAACGACGTGATCACGTTCGAAGAAAGCGAGACAAATGGGCTCGACATGCCGCATAACGATCCAATCGTCGTCACGTTAGCGATAGGAGACCACGATATTTACCGAGTATTAATTGACACCGGCAGCACCATTGACGTGATCTTTCGCGAAACGCTCCAACGAATGAACATCGACATGTCACAGGTGATTCCGACCCCGAGGCCTGTCCTCGGATTTTCAGGGGAAACTTTGATGACGCTTGGGACCATCCAACTACCAGTCCGAGCCGGCGGGGTAACAAAGATAGTCAACTTCTCAGTCACCGATCGACCTACCATCTACAACGTCATAATGGGAACCCCGTGGTTAAATCTAATGCGAGCTGTCGCATCAACATATCATCTGTGTGTCAAGTTCCCAACCCCTAATGGCGTGAAAACGATTTGGGGCAGTCAGAAAAATTCTCGGATGTGTTTCATGGCAGCACACAAACTCCGAAACCCTGTCACTGAAGTGAAGGCTGAAACGGATCACAAGAAATCGAAACTTGGCCGGAGTGAAGAGAAGGCTATATCTAAACAGTTATAGCAATTACAGATCGAGGAGGCGCGCGAGGAGAAGAAGCCTACCTCGGATCCTGTAATCTCCGTTAGCCTCGACGACGAACGGCCTGAACGATGTGTGGAAATTGGCAGCGACTTAACCGAGGAGCTCAAGACCGAGCTCATCTCATTCCTCAAGAAGAACATCGACACCTTCGCCTGGTCAGCTGAAGATCTACCTGGGGTAAGCATCGACGTAATCTGCCACGAGCTGAATGTTGACCCATCTTTCAAGCCCATCAAGCAGAAGCGAAGAAAATTGGGTCGGGATCGCGCAGATGCAGTGAACGCTGAAGTAGAAAAGCTCCTAAAGATCGGCTCGATCTCTGAAGCAAGATATCCGGACTGGTTAGCAAATCCTGTCGTGGTTAAAAAGAAGAACGGCAAGTGGAGGGTCTGCGTTGATTTCACCGATCTGAACAAAGCTTGCCCTAAAGACAGTTTTCCGCTCCCACATATCGATCGTTTAGTGGAAGCAACCGCAGGAAATAAGTTGCTATCATTCATGGATGCTTTCGCAGGATACAATCAGATTCTCATGCACCCCGACGATCGCGAGAAGACAGCATTCATCACAGACCGAGGTATCTACTGTTACAAAGTCATGCCCTTCGGACTCAAGAACGCCGGCGCGACGTATCAACGACTCGTCAACAGGATGTTCTCCGAACAGCTCGGGAAGACGATGGAAGTTTATATCGACGATATGTTAGTCAAATCCCTTGAAGAAAGCGATCACATAGCCCATCTACGCGACTGTTTCCGTCAGCTCAACAAGCACAACATGAAGCTTAATCCGGCAAAATGTCGTTTCGCGGTAAAGTCTGGAGAATTTTTGGGATATCTCGTAACTCACCGAGGCATCGAGGCAAACCCGAAGCAGATCGATGCTCTACTAAACATGCCCTCACCGCAGAACAAGCGCGAAGTCCAACGTCTCACCGGGAGAGTCGCAGCCTTGAACCGATTCATCTCGCGATCCACTGACAAATGTCTAGCTTTCTACGATACTCTGCGCGGGAACAAGAAATTCGAATGGACCGATCGCTGCGAAGAAGCTTTCCAGGAACTGAAGAAGTATTTGGCTAATCCACCGGTGTTAGCGAAACCAGTCCCGGGCGAGCCGTTATTCCTGTACATCGCAGTCTCTGATACGGCTATAAGCGGAGTCATAGTCAGGGAAGACAGAGGGGAGCAGAAGCCGATTTTTTACGTCTCGCAAACTTTCACCGACGCGGAAACACGCTACCCGCAAACTGAAAAGCTCGCCCTCGCCGTAGTAATGTCAGCTCGGAAGCTACGGCCGTATTTCCAGTCTCACTCGATTGTCGTCATGGCGCCCGTATCGCTCCGGACCATCTTGCATAGTCCAAGCCAATCGGGACGCTTAGCCAAGTGGGCAGTAGAACTCAGCGAGTATGACATCGAATACAGAAACAAAACATGCGCGAAATCTCAAGTCCTGGCCGATTTCATCATCGAGCTGCCAACAGAGAACGTCCGAGAAGAATCACCCAACGCTGTTTGGATCCTCCACGTCGACGGCTCATCCTCGAAACAAGGTTCTGGCGTCGGAATCCGCCTCGCGTCACCAGAGGGTGAAATCCTTGAACAATCCTTTCGGCTAAATTTCGACGCGACTAACAACGTGGCTGAGTATGAAGCGCTGATAGCAGGACTTAAGCTGGCTCGGGGACTTAAGATCAACAAGCTGCGAGCCTTTTGCGACTCCCAGCTCGTGGCTAATCAATTCAATGGAGAATACGCGGCTCGCGACGAACGAATGGAAGCGTATCTTGCTCTCACGCAAGACTTGGCGAAACTGTTCGAAGAATTTGAGTTGACCAGAATCCCACGAGGTGAGAACACATCGGCCGATGCCTTAGCAGCTCTAGCTTCAACCTCCGACCCAAATCTGAAGAGGATCATACCGGTTGAGTTCATCGAAAAGCCGAGCATTGAAGATAATAGCAAGGATCAAGTTCTAACAGCTCGGGAGACAGAAGAACTGGAAGAAATGGACGTCGAACAACTAGACCAGCAAACTACGGACGCAACCGAGCCCGAATACGGAAGCGACACCCAATGGATCGGAGCCATCCGAAGCTACATTGCCGATGGAGAAGTTCCTACTGAAAAGTGGGCAGCTCGGAAGCTTAAGGCCAAAGCAGCTCGGTATACTCTGATCGACGGAGAGCTCTTTAAATGGCGATTTTCTGGTCCTCTCCTTATCTGTGTCGAAGGAAACGAAGCTCGGAGAGTCATGGAAGAAGTTCACGGCGGATCTTGTGGAAACCATTCTGGCGGAAGAACTCTGGCTATAAAGATCAAACGCCACGGATACTTCTGGCCGACGATGGTCAAAGACTGCGAGAAATTTTCTCAACGGTGTGATAAATGCCAGAGGCACGCACCAACCATTCATCAACCCGCCGAGCTCCTCTCTTCCATCACTTCGCCTTATCCGTTCATGCGATGGTCCATGGACATCATCGGACCTCTACACAACTCTAAACAGAAGAAACTCGTCCTCGTACTAACAGACTACTTCTCCAAATGGATCGAGGCAGACTCCTACGCCAGCATCAAAGACGCGCAGGTCGAAAACTTCGTCTGGAAGAACATCATATGCCGCCACGGGATACCTTATGAGATCGTTACAGACAAAGGATCGCAGTTTATTTCGGCTCGGTTCGAAGGATTCTGCGAGAAATGGGGAATTCGCCTCAGCAAATCTACGCCTCGGTATCCCCAGGGGAACGGACAGGCCGAAGCGGCAAACAAGACGATTCTCGACGGAATAAAAAAGCGCCTCGACGCAAAGAAAGGCCGCTGGGCCGACGAATTAGAAGGAGTACTCTGGTCACACAGAACCACGCCGCGGCGGGCCACGGGGGAAACACCCTTCGCCCTTGTCTACGGCACGGAGTGTGCGATTCCCACCGAAGCCGAGATCCCGGGACTGAGAAGACGTTTTCTCCCCAAGCAGGAAAATTCCAACACTCAGATGATGCTAGACGAGCTGGACTTAATTGACGAAAGAAGAGATTCGGCTTTGGTCCGAATGCAGAACTATCAGAATGCAACGGCTCGGTATTACAACTCTCACGTTAAGCATCGCCGTTTCCACGAAGGAGATCTCGTACTACGCAAAGTTTTCCAGAATACCGCCGAGCAGAACGCAGGCAAACTCGGCGCGAATTGGGAGGGACCTTACACGATCGCAAAGGTAATCCGTCCCGGCGTCTACGAACTCATCAACATGAACGGCAAAGCGGTACCTAGATCCTGGAACGCAATGCATCTAAGGAAATACTACCGCTAAAAACCTAAGGTACGCATGTACTCGAACTACGGGGTGGCTTGATCCCTGCAAAGGGTACGTAGGCAGCTCGTCCTCGGACGAGTTCAGCTACCCCCCCTAATTAAAAAGGGGGGAGTGGGTCCGTATACTTATATACTCCCACTCAATTTTTCAAATTCTCTAAGTCTTTCGGGTTATTAATCTTATCCACCTCGAAGATTTGATCGGTCATCTTATCGACCTATAAAGCTAAAAGTTCGCTCGGACGATGGCCACGTCCTCGGATAGAAAAAGCTCTTTGCACCGCCTCGGTTACAGCGCGCTATATAAACAGTCGAGACGATTCGGTCGGAGATATCCTGCCATAAAGAAATTGTCTTCAGAAAACCCAGTTGACTTCGACACTGGTACCCCAGTCCGCTTCTAAGCACTGGCTTCGACTATATCGGCTCGGGTCGCAACCGATAAAGATTAGTCCTACTTAACCAAAACCCAGTTATCCTAACGCTGGTACACGATTCATTTCATTTTCGGCTCGAAAGTTAAGACGTTTGGATTTAACTTCTCAACGAGCGATTCTTAAACCCGGTTAACTTAACACCGGTGCATGATTCTTTTTACTCTCGGCTCGAAGGATAAAACCAAATACTTGACATTAGTTTTGAATCCAGTTCGGAAAAATGTTTAAGAAAAAATACTAGGACATAATATTCAAGGGATAAAGCCATCCAGGCATGTCTTACAAAAAAAAGAGGGAAAGAAAAAGACATCTCGGGATCAGATCGAATCTTGGTTAACCGGCGAAACTTGAGCTACCTCGGTACCTCGGTTCGAACCGGACTGGTCGGCAACACCCAGCGCCACTGCGGCACCTTCGATCGAACGGTTTCCGAAGCTGTCATCGACAGAATCCGGGGAAACCGGAGGAAGCTTCAAGTCCTCTCGCAGCTCGGTCCCAAGACGGACGTACTCGTCCTCGGCGCTCCCATATTCAGCAGTCCACTGAAGGACCTCGACCTTCTCGTCTTCAACCCTCTTTCCTTCCTCCAGCTCGGCTATCAGCTCGGCATTGGCCCGCGCTTGCACCAAGTACATATAGCGCGTGGATACCTCCCCGAACTGGTCCATCTTCGCCTCGATAGCCCTGACCTTCTCGGCGAACTCCCTTTTGGCTGCCCTCCTTTCTCTGATAATCTCCTTCTCCCGGAGAGCCTTCTCCTCGTTGAATAACCGGTGGAGTCGTTCGACCTCGGCCTCAAGCTCTCTCTGAGTCCGCAAGCTATCCTCAGACGCTTTCAATCGCTCCACCTTCTCGGCCTTGGCCAACGCCTCAGCCTCCTGTTTAGCCGCGATCGCCTCGGACAATTTAGCTTCGATCCTAGCTCGTGACTTCCGAGCTCCAGAATCATAGGCCCGAACCATGGAATTCATCGAATGGAAGGCCTGAAATAGAACGAAAATTATTAGCAAGTATACATAGAAACGATAGTAAAACAGATCAAGAGCAGATCGGTAATACCTTCAAGAACCCGGCAGCGGTTTCACGGTAGTTTTGAGCCTCCAACAAGGCATCGGGAGCAGACAGTGGCGGCCCGGAGCAAGAAGCGACAAAGTTCGCCGAAGCGATCTTGTCCTTGTACACTGGAGTTTCGCTACGACTCCTTTTCTCCTTCCTAGAGACTCCCGAGCCATCACCTCGGGGTCTTTTTCCCCTAGTTTTGGATTTCGCCTCGGCGACTGGAGCAGCGACGACCAGAGTCCCTACCGCCTCGGGGACGTCGGTCGTAGGGGAGATGTGTCCGACCACCTCGGGAACGATCGGAACCATGTCCCGAGGTACATCAGTTGCCTCGGCACCCATGACGACCTCAAGGTTGGCCTCGGGAGGAGTAGGAGGTCTGAAGTTTGCCTCCAAAACGGCTTTTTCCTTAGCCACCTTCTTTTCAGCAGCCTTCCTGGCTCTCAGAGATTGCGCGGCTCCTTGCATTTCGATGAGGTGATCTAAACGATGGTCGGATGATTCTGAAGAAGACTGGCAGGGAGCTCCGTGCAACAAACGCAAGGCTCTCTCAATCCTTTCCTGGGAAAAGTGCTTCGTCCAATCACACTTCCGAGCTATTAGTTCGTCGTGGAGGTCTAGAAAGCCTTCGGGAATGTCTTCGAGAAACGACGGGTTCCGATCTGCATGAACAAGAGAAACGGTTAGTAAAGAGAATATAAAGAACAAGACAGCAAATACAGCTTCGGGCGTAGTACCGATTTGTCTCCACTTTCCAACAACTTTCCCTAAGTAGTCCTCGTGGACACTATACTCATTCAAGGCTACAAAGAAGAAATGGTCGGTATACTTTTCATCCTTGCTCGGGAAACCGCCGATAACTCTCCTATTTGGCCTCGGAGATATGTAAAATCTCTCAACAGGGCCCGGTATTCGCCGGATCTCTAGGAGATTCCTTAAGTGGCTTAGGTCAACTAGGTTGACCGTCTCAATACTTCGGACTAAAATCCCCACTAGATGCCGCAAGCCTCGGGTCGTTATCTGAGATAAAGCAATCTTGTACGACCACAGAAACGCCAAAATCGGCCTCGGGATTGGAAGCCAAAGGAAGCAATGATAGAAGAACCCCTCGTAGAGGGTAAAAAACCCCTCGGGTGGATCATCGGCTCGCTCATTTGGAGTTGGAAGTCTCAGTTCAACCCCCTCACTGAAACCAAATCGAGCCTTGAGGTCCCGAAGGGAATCCTCCGTGCATAAAGTAGAACCCGGGGGATCAGGTTTCCTAGCCTTCTTGGCTCGCTTTCTCTTCTGCTGACCCTTGGCTGCTCGGACTTTAGCTTGAAGCAACCTAGCCGCCTCGTCAGAATCGTAGTGGACTTCCTCGGCCTTAATAGGAAGTAGAGGCGCCTCGGGGGCGTTTCGCCAGCACGATACTCCAGCTTCACCAACTGCCGGTGGATGGGCCCTCCTTCTACTCAAAATCGCCTCGGGATCATCAGGCAAATCCTGATCCCGAGCCACATTTGCAACCGCGTCTTCCCGAACAACGAAGCGGCTCGGGTTTTCTTCCCGTGAAGCCGACTCTGCGTCACTCCCACGGTATAACACGATCTGATGGTCCACCTCGGGGTCGCTCGAGGAACTCCAGACCATCTTTCTCTTGTAGACGGGGAGAAGAGTGTCGCCTCGGGGCGAATCGCTGGAATCAGATAGAGACATTTTCTGGCTCGGGAGATTGAAGAAGTTGATCGGAGAAACAAAGTTTGACAGATCGGGGAAATCAACCTAGATCTAATGACGGTGGCGCTATGACGGAAATATTAACGGAAAAAGTAGAAAATTCAAGAACTCAAGATCAGAGAGAAGAAAACGAACCTTGAAAATTTTCCTTTGCAATTGCGAAATGAAGAAATGAAGCGGAAGCTTAACATTTATAGAGATTTGGGGCGCGTCGGGTACGAACGAGCCAAATAAAAACACATCGAATCCGCGTCTGAGGCGCGTCGGGCACAAACGAAGTAAGTAAGATACTTCGCATCCGCACGAGTCTCGGGAATCAGCGAAAGGACCTTTCCACTTCTCGAGAAGGAATCCCAACCGTCACACGCCAAGAGAAGATGAAACGACAGAGGAATCCGAATCGCCAAAAACTTTAAAAGGACCGAACTGTTCAAAGTAAACGGCTCGGCCTAAATGTCATAAAGCTCATCACGCTTGGTTCTCCAAACTAACGAGCTGGGGGGCTAACTGTTGGGGTCGGTTTCACCCTTTGGCGCCGAGCCAGACTTAGAACACTTTGGGAGTCTTTCAGAGATCATCTCGGGGCATCGCATCCTTCACCTCGGGATATCTGTATAAACGATTTAGTATACCCGAGCCCATCGCCTCGGGGATACTTTAACAAGACTACGAAGGCACCCGAGCTCTATCGCCTCGGGGATACTTTAACAAGACTACGAAGGCACCCGAGCTCTATCGCCTCGGGGGTACCCGAGCCCATTGCCTCGGGGATATCCAGAACAAGACGTCGAAGGTACCCGAGCCCAATTGCCTCGGGGGCACCCGAGCCCAATTGCCTCGGGAGTTTCCGAGCCCATCGCCTCGGGGACACCCGAAGAAGCCATCCTAGAATGCCCGAGCCAGTCCTTCATGTGTACCCGAGCCGGTCTTACAAGTTCCCCGAGGCGAAGTCTTCATCATCGCCCGAAGCAAAGACTTAGTAAATATTCTTCTTTAAAGGTATCATTTCCAAGCAAGTTATCATTTCCGAAAAAGAAGGATCATTTCCGATAAACTCGGAAATGATAAGGAAGAATCGCGAAGGATCGACTCAAATCAGGAAATATCCGAAAACTCCGAAGAATAAGGAAATTGTCCTAATCCGCGATATTCTAGCCGACTTCAAGATAAATCTTCCGAGAATATCGCTGGAGAGGCGGTTTATCATCCCTATATAAAGAGATTCAAGGCTCAGACGAAGGGACAAGCAATATCGCTCTAGAAATTACACTACGCAAAGCTCTCACAGCAAAAACACTTTTCCTTTTACGATCAAACTCTTGTACGATCAAAATCATCTTTTCATTAATAATATCAAGAACACCATCTTTGGTATCAATCGTTTCTGTTGTTCTTTGAGAATTCACGATTATCGTATCCCTAAAATAAAACCCTAGACAAATCTTGATTGTGTTAGTTTCGACTTCCACAAGTATTTGAAAATTTGTTATAAAGTGTGTATTTTAGCAAAAACAAGTCGTAAATTTAAACGTTTAAATGTTCAACATGGCAAAATCCATAAACTCAACTCCAAAAAATGGCAAAATCTACAATAATCCCAAAACAGAATTATAAAATCCCAAACCTAATCAAAGAAACTAAAGTTGCTTTTGTTTAAAATCTAAATTCAAACCAATACCTACATATACGATACCAAATCTATCCATGAGGTTAACTTTTTTAATTCAGTTTAGTCTTTTTAAAAAAATAATGAAAAACTCAAACAAAATTTCAGATTGAACAATTACCCTTAGCTCCTAATAAAATGTCCGCGAATTAATAATTATTCAATTGGATATACATACTATATTATTATGCCAGATATAAATATTCTATTTCAAATTGGAACAGAATATGTCTTTTTGTTACAAAAGTCCACGAATAAACTATGCCAATTAGGGGAATACATATATCACACAATGTGACATAACACTAACACTAAGTCAATAACTTTAACACGGTTGTAGTGTGTATATATACTAATTAATGAAGCACCTAAAACAAAAGAAAACGATCCTCCCACGATTAAGATAATGGCTCAAACCACCACCGTGATCTTCCTCCTAGCCACATTGCTGATGGCAGCTATGACTGTATCAGGACACGGACCACATCTTCCACTGGCTCCTAGTCCTTCAGTCAACGAAGTTATGAACTGTGCGGCTGGTTTGGCTGTTTGTCTTCCGGCAATTACTCAGGGAGGACCTCCGACGCCAGAATGCTGCACCGCCTTAGAGACCGCGGTTAAAACTCAGCTACCTTGTCTTTGCGGACTTATCAAAAGCCCAACGTTGTTGATCCCTTTCAATGTCACCGCTTTCAATGCTCTTCTCTCCCAAACTTGTGGACTCACCGCCGATCCCAACATGTGTTCCGAAAAAACCGGTAACGTTTTGGTTACAAATTTTATAGAGCATATGGATTAGATAGCTTAATTTTACCTCTTTATTTGCAAAATCTTTAAATGACAAATTCGTATGTAAGTTGGGTTATTTTTCTAGCATGTGTTTTCTTTAAACCAAAAAAAAATCTCATAATATGTTACTAAACAATACACTATTTTTACATGATATGTGTGTAAACACTTATCGTGGATATATTTTGTAACCAAGGTCATACTTGGTAATGTGAATTTAAATTTTGATATTTTTTTTCTTTTGTATTGATGGTAGCCCAAGCTCCTTTGCCGCAGACGGCAGCACCTGTTCCAGGTAAGGAACAATGCTAGTATGTTAAATATAAATTGGATGAAATTTATCTTAATATATTATGAGGAAAATGTTAAGCAATTTTTTTAACTAAAATCGTAGGGTGAGACTGTTAATTTTTTTTTTTCTTAATTAAGTTGACAAACGTTTTACTAAAATATACTTGATTTGTCATTTCTAGGACCACCCAAATCTGACAAGAATGCTGCAAGCAAACTCGCGGGAACAGGCTTGGTCGGCGTCGTCTTGATCACGATCGCTGCGATGTTTTATTGAAATTATATTTTTTTAACCACTGGAGTGCTTTATTTTATAGTCTTGATCAAGATCGATTCCTATCCATATGTTGTGAGAAATTTGTTTGGTTCGATTCCATGGCGTTGTATTTTGACTTTTGTTTTTTACATTTTAGAAATTTGAAAATATTGTTGTTGTCGACTTTAATGTCATTTTCTTTATTACAAAAGGTATGCTTATTTTATTTTATAAACTTATGTAAAAGTACATGTGAAATATGTGATCGTGTACATCGAAATTCCGGAAGTTAGTTTTAGTTTGTGCACGATAAATCTATAGGGGAAGGTACATGCCAAATTCTTGAAGTTAGTTTTAGTTTGTAAATGATATAAAATAAATCATGTGAAAGGTGTCTTGTATAATATAAATCTATAGGGGATGTGTCTAAAATCTTCATTAGAAGTTATTGAGAAACGTACTAAACTTCTTTTTCAAAAAAGAGAAACGTACTAAACTTGATATTTTATGAAAATAAGCCGATTATACATTATAATAGCCCTATAAGAAAAGGGACATTTCAACAATACATAAAACTAATTAAGACATAGATATATGTCCAAAGATGATGAATCTCTAATCCCTAGAGTAGCTGTTTATAGAAAATTCTTAAAAAGTTGCAGAGAAGAAAGTGTGTTCGAAAAATTAGGTCTCTGTGTTTTTATACTCAATTACAGAAAATAGAAGATAAATCCGGTTAAAAAAATTAACTGGGCATTAGGGAATTGCACAATGAGATTTGTCCGATGCTATTTTCCAGCAGAGATGGGCAGGAAAACCAAAACTGGGCATCAAGGAATTACCCGATGAGATTTGTCCTATGTCATTCTCTAGCAGGGTTGGACTGGAAAACCAAAATAGAGGCATCAAGAAGTTTTCCGATGCTATTCTCCAGCGGAGTTGTCTTGAATCACCATATTCCCGTTTCTTCTCCTAACACCCGTTTTTGATAGAAAAACCTCCAACTCCAGTATAACTTCCTAAAATCTGTACAAAATTCAAAACGCGACAAAAAAACACAAAAGACGAACGAAGACGCGATAAACGACTCAAAACGAACACTGGACAAAGGACAAAAGATGCTAAAAATGCAACACATCATTTATAATAACCTTAATAAGAAAAGAGATATTTCAGCAATACATAAAACTAATTAAGAAATATATATATATATGCATTTCATCCAATCATTAACATACCAATTTTGTCATAATTTTTTTTCATATTATTTGCTACTACAATATTAAAAATTAAAAACAACTCTTTATGTCATAGATTATAGAAGTTGTGACTTTAAGCCCATTCTCCATATGAAGAGTAAGACCAGGAAGTGGCTCAATATTCTGCCATTCGACGATCTTAATGTCATAGTTTCGCAATGCTTCCACGGCCACAGTCTTCATTATTGTCATAACTAAATTCTTACCAAGACATGTTCTTGTACCGGCGTTAAAAATCATAAACTTGGAGGAAAGCTCATTCCTTAACTCTCCAATCTCGGAAATCCATTTCTCTGGCTTGTTATTCTCTTGCATCTTCTCCCATAAGGATTGCAGCCTCCCCAACGCGTATGTAAAGATCATATATGAGACTTTGCTTCGACTTTATGCCCACTTGGGAGAACATCTTGGTTTATATGAGACTTGCGCTGGTATGGAATTGAAAGTTGGTCAACTCTCTTCATATGAACTAGGATCGGACCCGCGGTCCACCGCGGGAGAATATTGGTTTGCATACGTTGATTTTAATAGTGCGTGTTTTAAGTTGAGCGAATCGGGTAGTGTACTTATAAATATTCATAATAACGAATTGTAGAGAAAATGTTAAATTGTTTATAATTAAACCGATCATATTAATTATGATTAAAAATAGAATTTTATGTTTTAGAATTCTAAAATTAGATGATTCATAGGAATTAGAGCAGTAAAAATAAGTCAAAAACCGTGGGTCGAGCCCAAATCATCTCACTATGGGGCATATTTGTGAAAATATATTAAACCCGTAAATAAACGGGCCACACGGATTGATTCGCAGTGGATCATAGGTTTTAATCGGTTTTCGCCCGCGGGTTGGCGGATCAGCCCGCATGTTAGTATTTATTGATAAAAGTATAATTTATTCAACATTTGGTAATTTAAAAACTTTTAATAAATGAAATTATAATATTTATAAATATAATGAGATATAAAATTATTTCCTCTAATTTTTTTTATTTATTTATTTTAGTAGTATTTAAAATTTTCATTATTTTAAAATTATTTAAACAAAATCCACGGACAACCCCGCAAATCAGCATACATTCGCGGGATGGATTTGTGTTTCATATATGCTATATGCGGGTCGTGTGGACCAACTAACCATATGTCAAAATATATTTTGCCTATCACAAAACGGGCTTAACGGGACGAATCAACTCGCTTTGACAGCTCTAGTGGAAATATTATTTAGTCATACAACAAAATAGAGTTTGGACATAGGAATAATAGAATCTATATCCTATTTCTTAGATGAGAGATTGAAACTTTGAAAAGTGAAATATAACGATTAAAAATTAATTATTATTTTTCATGATTCGCAAAATTTAATAAATATTTATCATCTTGTTGAATAATTCTAAAAATCATATTCAAGAAATCTTTATAATTTTAAAATTAAACTTCTTTGGTAAGCTATCAGTATGAAAATACCATAATTTCGTTTAATTTAATTAAATTAAAATTAGTTACATGGATTTCATATCTATTTAATTTGCACGACCAAAATAAAAATATCTATTTAATTTATAAAATAGATGGGTTAGTTGTGATAAATTTTCTAGAAATCTTTTGAAGCAAGTAAGATATCTTTCAATTAATGCTAATTGGCTAAAATAAGCAAATTTAATGACAAAACGTTGATTGTTATGGAATTAGTTCCAAAAATATATGAACAAATATATTATACGTAATTAATGTATAGTATTGTTCGGAATATGCTTTTATAATTAGTTACCATAAATACAATCATATTTTATTTGATTTCAATATTTTAGTTCGATTTTTCATTATTAAATATTAATTAGAAATCATATTCCAAAAAAAATTCAAAGATCCGATTTCAGAATTTTGGGTCAATTTTCTGATTTTGACCCGACCCATTTGCATTTGTACTTCTCTTTTAATAGTATAGAGATGCCACATCATCACACAAGAAAATGACATGTGTCATTCTACATTATTTAAATTAAAAGATTAGTAAAATTAATTGAAGGAAAATCAAAAGTCTTTTGTTGTTTTAAATCTTTCACTAATATCATTCTTAATTGATATAAAATAAAAACTAAAAATAAAGTAAACAATTATACTAATGTATCAAGCACTACTTTCATTCTTTTTATTTTATTAAATTTCTTTTATCAATGGTCACTACTTGGTGATGGCTAGAAAAATTACTTGTGTTGTATTTTAGATGTTTGATACATAGCTTCATATAAATTTAGTAATTTTACTTTGAATATTTTTTATTATTACGTTTTATAAATATGACTTATCATATGACCTTCTCTCTTTTCATTTTTTTGCGTTATGATAAGTTGGTAACATTGACATACAAGTTTTTCACGTAAGATTCTTTTGAGACGTTAGACATACCAATAAATTTAAAACATGAAACTCTCTCTATATATGTCTATATGCAAGGGATGAGGTCTAAAGTGTTGACTTAAATTACTAACATATCATGATGTGGTTGACATACTAGATGACGAGAGAGTACATTGGACAAAGAATTGTTTGTTTAAAATTAAGGTAGGCAAGTTTCAAACCACATAGGTAACATAACTGCATACCATTGTATCACTTTATCATATATTTGTTGTTTTATGTATCCATGATAATAAAAGATTAGGATCGTAAGTATATAAATAATCAGATTTATACATGAAAAGCGTAGAATTGATATTTCGAGTCAAAGATGAATCTAATCATAAAAATTATAACTATATAAAATAGATATGACTTTATTAAAATGAACATAAAAACAGCAAAAACCATAATCATATTTTTTCTGCAATTTTTTTCAAAACAAAAATTCACGCGTATCGTAAGTATTCATCTAGTAGGTGGATAAAGCCTCATTAATTCATACAACGCGCCATGCAAATACATTAGCTTGTTCAAATCCTCTATGTTATCAGTAGCGAAAAACTATCGTCGCCACTTTTGGATTTCGGTAGATTCAGAATATTTACTTGTTATATTTTTTTCTCTAAACTATTCAAATCATAAATTATTTACGAAACTGTGACTTGTTTACTGATCTCTTAAGATTTATTTGTAACTGAAAAATTATATATATATAAACATGTGTGATTTCCACAGAGATGTTCTCTTGAATATGAGATATTTGTCAGGTCATATTGGTTGTAACTCAAAGTTATATATTTCACATGTGTGATTTCCACAAAGAGAAATTGCTTCAAATTGCAATTGGATATAAAACAAAATTATTGTGACATTTGATTCCACCAAGATGTGATGTAGTCATGTAGATGTCCATTTTGGAACTCTTTCACATAAATTTCAAAATAGAATTTTTTTATTTAATGATAATAATATACACACCGAGTCTTTCTTGTGTCCACGTGAAATGATAACGTCCTTTGACAACAAAAAAAAAAAAAACTCGCAAAAAACTTATTATTTTCTTACTTCATATTTTTCTTTTATCTGGCCAATGATAAAAAAAAATTAACAAGATGCTTTTAGTTGTCCGGATGGTCACACCTCTTACTAGTTTTGAAGGTAAATTAGAATTTTGGTAAAATTTTATCATCAGATCAGTCAAATTCACTGATAAATTTTGTCAAATTCGCAAAATTTATTTATCATCAAATAATTATATATTTTGGGGAACATGCACCAAATTCATCTTTAATTCATTGCTCTTTGGTTTTGTTGAACATATTTTTTTTATATATTTTCAAACTCAACAGCTGATATATATATATATTATAAGCAACAAAATTATTTTTACAACGATTTTACAAATAAAAAGTAATGTTGTTTTCGTTTGATTTAATAAATCATGGACTTACTATAAAGATCGATCCTGATAAAGATAAAAAAATGTTGACAACCAATATTTTTAGTCACTTTAACGAAAGAAAAATTCTAGCATAAAATTTATGTAAAACAGAAATTAAAATCCAGGAAAAAAAGCCCTGTTGGGTTGAAATAATTATTATTTAAAATAAATGCAGAAAACAGACGTAAAAGAAAAGGAAATAAGTCGATAACTCCGACTTAACTATAACTCCTAGTGACACTTTATCTGTTACCCTAATTTGTAAAAACCATGGTGCTTCTTTACTGCTTTACATGATTTTTCTTACATTATTTCATAATACTATGATGCGTATAGATATATACATATATACCTAGTACATGTGTGTATATGCCATGTATCCTTGCAAATTCTAGTCCTTGTGACCTGTCTCCATGGAGCTTTGACCAAAACCATTGTAACACTCGAGCCCAAAATCTTGAACACAAAAGTCTTGGCAATAATTCAAAAACATCCAACTTTCGCCGTTCTGTTCTTCTAATGACTGTGCCGGGAAGTCTTCACCGGCAGCAATGTTGTTCTTGTCTGAGGCTGAGACTGCAGCTGTTCCACCAATACCGACGTTATTATTACTCCATGATGCATCATCGACTAGAGGAGGTTCATCGTTGGTCCATAGAATATTAAATAAATCTTCATAGTTATGAATAATATCACCAAGTAATTCATAATCATCTTTTGAACTATTTTTATGAGTGATCGTGCTAGTTTCATCTATTGTATTTGTCGTTGTCCCATCGATCTCTTTGCTTTTACTATCACTTCTCTTTACATTTCCGGCTTTCGATGAAGTTAATCTATCGACAAACTTTTTGTCGGTAGATACTTTGTTTAAAGGTTGATGGGTTGAAGGATCGATTTCCATCTTAAGGAGCTTCTTCTTGATATGAGTATTCCAATGATTTTTTATTTCGTTGTCAGTTCTTCCTGGTAATCTTGCAGCGATCTTGGACCATCTATACACAAAAGAATTTTTAGAAATATGTTAAGTTACACTGAATATGTTTTCCTTGGAAAAAATAATGGTTTAAGGTGTTGGTAGAGATGTCAAAGTCTTGCGTCTTGGAATATAACACACGAAAATTGACAATATATAAGCTATATTCTATTTGGAAGCGAGGAACGTTACTTTGTCTCGAAGTTAATTTCAAATTTGAAATAAAATGCACAACTTTTTAAAACAAAAAATATAGAAGACTTTAGTTCAAAGAATGGAAACTGAAATAAGATATATATCGTTTTCTTATGAAACTCTTCAATCATATGATCCGAACATTATCTTATGTTATAGGTTTTTTTTTTTTTTTTTTTGTGTTTCACTAAGTAACATATTAAAACCGACTAAAGTAAAAAAAAAATTATATAAACATATGTGAACATTATTTAACCTCGGATCATATGACTATAATGATGACTATCATGTGATATGTAGAAGATTAACCATTTTTTTGGTAAATTAAATACAAGCCTAATTAACAGCATGCATATGATATGGTAATTGGGGAAACTAGATTATGTATCCGCGCGTTGCGCGGGATTTTAGTTTAAATTTTTTATCAATGTGAATTTTTGAAAAATCTACTTTACTCATTTTCATTATCTTCCGTAGTAGTAAATATTTTTTCACACTTTTTACTACAATTTTTCTTGTTATCTTCTATGATTCATTCGTCGACTCCTGACATCTACTCTCTTTTCACCATATATTGGTTCACATATAATATACTCGACTATGATTTAGTTCTCAAGATAGATCATATATTTTTTCAGTCATATTTTTCAATACTCATATTTTTTTTATAAGTTACATGATCTTTTTATTAAAGTGAACATTCAAAAATCTCGGGAGATATTTTTCATATAGTTTCTTTGACAATGTTTGGTGCATGTAAAATTGCTTTATAGACTACAAATTTCATACATCGGTAAGGAGAAGCACTGCCCAAGATGTAGCGCTGAGGAAGAAACAATCAATCACCTCCTTTTTGAATGTCCACCAGCGCTTCAAACTTGGGCTCTGTCGCCGATCCCATCATTCCCTAGTCAGTCCCTTTTCGCAAATTTGGACTTTTTGTTCTGGAGAGCAAAAGGGATGATGAATGGAGAGGAAATTGGACATTTTTTCCCATAGATACTTTGGTATATATGGAAGGCTCGAAATAGCTTGATTTTCGAAAATATTCGAGAATCTCCTCAAAATACGCTAGATCATGCCTTTCAAGAGGCGAAAGATTGGAAGGCGGCAAATACTAAGGAGGAACCCCTCGTTGAATTAGTGAGGATCCCTCTTGATCTTACATTCACAGGAGACGCTCCATCTGAATGCCAAATTGATGCTTCTTGGCATGTCACGGATACTCTCAGTGGGCACGGGTGGATTGTTATGGATAATGAAACCCCTATCTTGCTGGGATTGAAAAGTTCTCGTCGGGGACTATCGCCTCTGCAAGCCGAATTCGAAACACTTATTTGGGCGATGGAATGCCTCATCTCAGATTTGAAGACGAGTTTTGACTTCGCCACTGACTGCTCTGAGCTAATTACCATTTTGAATAACCCTTCTGATTGGCCTACTTTAGCAGTAGAATTGCAATATTTTAAGCTTTTGAAGCTTTCTTTCCCCTCTTTCTCTATTAGATTTATTCCTCGTTGTAACAATGTCCGTGCGGATTGCCTCGCAAAAAAGGCAAGAGCACGAGGTTCCCTATTCTCCCATGTAAGCACATCGGCTCCGGATTGGCTCTCTCTAGAAGAAAGTCTCCGTCCGATTACTTAATAAAATGGTGTTTGACGGAAAAAAAAAAAGACTACAAATTTCATACAAGGACTCATTCATATTCACAAACATCTGATTTCAACATCAAATTTTGCAATTTATCTTGACCGTTTGAAAAATGCAAAAAATAAATTCACATATATAATTTGAAGTATACTATGATTTTATAGAGTATTCTTAATGTTGATTTTCGTAACGTAACTTACGAATTCATATAAATCATTCAAATTTTAAAATATATTTTTAATCTTTTATTTTTACTTCTAATTAAAACTCTTCAATTTACCAGAACTATTCTTCTTTTTTTTTATGGAATGTTTAATTGATTGATTAAAAAATATGGCAAATATGGCAAATACTATTCTAATTTCCAAATAGCATTCACAAATATTATTATTACACAGTTTCGTATTCGATTGGATTATTATTATTTTTATTTGTGATGTTTAGGATAGTTTTTGTTTTATTTCAAATCACCTTAAACTTTTTGATCTATGTTAAAATTTCATAAACACTAATTAATATTTAGTTTTTAGTTTTTTAGGTATTCATTTGATTTTTTTTCTTAAAACCCACCACTTTTTTAATTTATAAAAGACTTATAATATAGAAAATTTTATTAATATAAATAATAATATGTACTCAACTTTTTTTTTTAATCAGTATCGTGAATTGATACTTTAACATTAAAAAAAATTATCTATTTTTTTTAATTTTAAATGTATATTTTTCAGAAATGAATTACTTTTTACCTTTAAATTTAATATATTTTAAGTCTTATTTTTCTTTATTCTACAAAATAATTATAACTCTTAAAAATGATTGTTTTATCATTAAAATATATGATAAGTTTTTTTTTCATATCTCTAGTCATTTAGAAATATTTACTCGTTATATGTTAAAATACAATTATTATATTTTATGTTTATCTAATCTCTATTCAAAAATTTCATATTTTGTGTTATAAATTTATTTTTTTCGTTTTTTTAATATGTAATTTATTCTATTGTAAATTATTATTTTTGTTTAATAAAATATAATAATTTAAATTACAAAATGTGTGAATTAATTATAGTTTTAGTGTTTTTTGTTTTAATAAATAAAATATGTGGAGTCCACACAAAATTAAAATAGGATGACTTGGATGATGATGTGGACACTCTAGATGGAGAGATAACTCTCCCATTATATATATATAGATTTGGCATATATAGCCTCGCTATTTTTGATAATATCTTCGCTGCGTCGATATTTGGATTCATATCTGTAATACATGTTTTAGAAAGAAAAAAAAATAGATTATTAATAAAGACGGTGTGGTTAATACATACTCTCTCTGTCGCAAATTATAGGATGTTTTAGCATTTTTTTACTTGTTCCATTTTACAAGATTTTTCCTGATTTCTATACATAATTTATGTTTATTTAGTATGTTATGATCAATTAAATTCTACAGTTTTTTTTTATTGGCTGAATTCCTATAAAAAATAAACATTAATTATTTCTTAATCTTTGTATTTTTACACAAAACATCTTATAAAATAGGACAGAGAAAGTATATAATAAGAATACATGACAGATGATCAATTACACATAAAAGAAAATGGTTAAAACTAGCTCAAACCTGTTTCCGAGAAGAGCATGAAGGTCGATGACAAGCTGTTCCTCGGCATCGGAGAGAAGACCTCTTTTCAAGTCAGGTCGGAGATAATTGGTCCACCGTAGACGGCAGCTCTTCCCGCAGCGACGGAGACCGGCCAACTTCGGCAAAGCCCTCCAGCAACAATGGCCGTTGCTCAATATAAAGTTTATCAGTTTCTTGTCTTCTTCCGCCGTCCACGGCCCCTTCTTCACCAGGAGCTTGTCACAACAAGGCTGCCTCCCCATTAATTAATATTTGAGTGTATTTATAATTGTTATATTAACTTGAGAGAGATATGCGATCTTAAATTTTTTGAAAGTAGAAAGTATATACCAAATTAGAAGATTTATGTCAAAAACCTAAGCACCTTAGCTCACCCACGTATATATAAACCCCAATAACTCCTCACATCCTCCACCACAACCTTTTTTTTTGTAATTTTTAATTGGTATATTTTTCAATTTACGTTACGTATATACAAATACAGTAAAACTTCTATAAATTAATACTCTATAAATTAATAACTTCTCTAAATTAATAAATTTTTCCGGTCCCGAGTTGGGACCAATGTAAAATATGACATAAATCGATAAACTAATAAGATAATAATTTTTTTGAAAATCTCATATAAACATATGGTCACATCGATATCATAAATTGATAATTATATAAACTTATCAATATATATATATGATATAAATATATATATATATATATATATATATATATGTCATATTTTAATTACTATGATATATATTTAAAATATTATATATAAAAACATTTAATAAAATATGACTCTATTATTCGAAAAAGTTTGTGTTGTTTTTTTAAACTTAATAATTGCTTCTCTACTTGTAATTAGTTTTTAAAAGATTTTACTTATAAAGAAAAAAATTATTTTTAGATAGAAATGTTTTTAAGAAATTACAAAATTAGTATAATCTCTCTATAAATTAATAATTATTAATTTATCGATAAATTAATACCTCTCTAAATTAATAAAATTTGCTAGTCCCAACATTATTAATTTATAGAGGTTTTACTGTATAAATGTATATCATCAGTTGACCACACTAAGGTGAGAAGTGAAACCAAAGAGTATAGGAATTTATATATATACAAATATAAATGACGCTATATGTTTTGTTAGGAATTTATTTTCAAAAATCATCTCTAATCTTTGGTCCGATCGATCCTGATCAAAACAAAAAAAGTTCTTTCGTCAGATAAAATGTATAGAGTCATAGACTATAAAGTAAACGAAATACAATATTAATACTTAAAGATGGTGAGTATTAGCCAGACTTTTGCATACACTATATAGGCTTAGGTTCATAAATTATATAGACTTTTGGCATAAATTAACTATACCCGAATATACGACTAAGATATACGCATCACATGTTCATAAAATAGATGGTATGTGTGATGGGGAAATTTCAACAATTTCTAAGAAATGAAGTTTGTACCTTTCTTATGAGAATCAATATAATATGTATACAGTATACCTACCAATGATATATATGCATGGTTCATTTTCACGTATAAAATAATCAAAAGTATAACATATTTATACATAACACGCGTGACGCGTGAATAAACAAATGGTGTGAGATGATTAAAATATTTTGGTGGATAAACTAGAAATCGTGTATATATATTTCATAGAATTTTTAATGTCGATAGATATATTTCTTTCTAGAGCAATGTATAGTATATTAAAGGTAATCAATCATTTTGGTGAAGAAAAACAGTTAGCTAAAATATGTTTTTGTCAAAAGTAAATCATAGTTAAGGTTCTTTTTTTGATAGGCTAGTTAAGGTTCTTATATATAGTTGTTTAATATCATTTCACGAAAACTGATGGAGTGTTGGAAAACCTAGATTAATTGGTTGGTGAAAACTGAAAATGACTTTGGAACTAATGTGAAATGATAGGATACAATACATACCTGCGAATGTACACGCGTACGACCATTAGTTTTTCAACACCAAAATTAAAGTTTAAATGCGATTAGAATATGTTTTGATGAAACAAATGTAGTACTTACTGTATTAGATAGGAAGGTATATATGCATATTATTAAAATTACAGTAATGTGCTTCAGACTTAGTGTAAGCCATTGAATAAATGGTAAATTTAATTTTGTGTGAATCCTAATTCTTAGGAAAGGAATACATTATCGTGAATATAAGAGAACATATTTACCGTTAAACAGTTAATCCTAAAATTAACTGAATAATGAACACACAATAACATACAAAAGATACTTGCTACTGATGGAAAAAACTTATTGTCTAGGCAGAGCCGTCCCTAAAGTTTTGGTGGCCACAAGCAAATTTTTTTTTTTGGCTGATATTCCCTTTGAAAAAAAGGGAAAAAAAAATCTCTTTTGCTGGGGATCGAACCTGCAACCAAATCTTTGTGTGGCTAATATGTTTCCAGCTGAACTAAAGGATTTTCACGGAAAAATGGGGCCGATTTAGTATATAAATATATTGGGGCCGCAAGCACCAGCTTGGGTGGCTTGTACTCCTGGCCGGCTCTATGTCTAGGCGAAGTTTAGTGGTTGCCGGTTCGAGTGACGCTTGGAACGAAACTTATATTACATGCTGTGGTTTTGGGTTGGAGGGATTACAGACTTTGGTCCAGAACTTCCTGGTTTTAAAAAAAAAAAAAAAAAAAAAAACTTATTATCGTAAAAGGTTTTCAATGAAAACAATATAAAAAATAGTGTTCGAAGTCTAACATCGTCAAAGGTTATTGAAATTGTCGGAGATTAGGCGTTTCCGTGGACAATACCGTAAAAAGTAAGTAAGCATTTTGGTACGTATAGTCTTACGTTTATACACGTGTTACTAATTAACAAATAAGCTATCTTATAGTAATATATCTTTGCACGTTCTCTATACGGAAAAATAATAACGACGAACACCTATTTGACACGTACGTATACATAATTAGATCAAATTTATGTTCTATTATTTCCCACTTCATGGGTGACTTGTATAAGTTTAGCTATAAATGACTTTTATCAAATGAGTTCATTTTTAATAATATTGTAAAACATGTGTGATTAGTCTGATATAATTATGGCCAATGAACGAGTAATTATGCTACCTTTTACCAAAAAAAAAAAAACGAGTAATTATGCTGTGTTCAAATTTATGTAATGCACAAAAAAAATTATTATGTAATGCATGAAAAAACTGTTAAATAATTATTTTATAAAAAAATTAAAAACACTAGATGAAAAATAAGGTAGCCCAATAAACTATTGTTTATATGTACAGAAATGTAATAAAGGCCTTATAAGCCCAATAAGAAACTTTGGGCTAAAGATAGTATTTTTGTCATACAACTAAGCCCATACCCTTTGGGAAGGAGAGCGTCGCAGTATCTTTCTCGTCTTCTCCATTTTTTTTTTGCAGCTGTAACAAGTTTTTCCTGGCGAAGAGAGAATCGTCGTTCACAGATTCCTTCTTTGATCTTCTCCTACCAGGTATTGATTCTCTTCACTATCGTAATCTTCTTTCTCCAATGTTGAATTTCGTTTTTCTCGCGTCGATTTTTTGTTGCTTGGTGTTAGATTCTAGGGTTTTTAAATTTCCTTGTTCTGAAGAATTTTTCTATATCGATTTCGAAGAATTACTCGTTCGATTTTTGTATGGATCGATGTGGTCAATGTTGAATCTGAAGCATTTTCATGGAAGTAATTTCATCTTACTTACCTTCACGCTTAAGATCTTCGAATCTAGATTAAGTAGTTCAACAAATTTTGTAACATGCATTTAGGAACATTTTCTGTATTGGCTCGTCTGATTCATCAGCTTTTTGAACCATTTATAGACTCATTACAGGCTTAGCATTTAGAGTTCTTATAGTTTCGGTTGTGTGTAGTTCTTGGCACTCTTGAATTGGAAGTGTGTTTGTTCTTGTGGTGAATGCGATAATCGTTTACCACTTTATCGTTTAAGTACCTCGGATGAATCTTTTTTGAAAGCGACAGTGCGACACAGAAGTAGAAATGATGTAAAAATAGCTTTAAGTAATCAACTACTATAGGAAAAAAGTCACTTTGTGTTGCTACATGCTAAGACAAGATGCTAGCGTTAGATTAGATATCTGTTTGCTTTCGGTTTCTAAGTTTTGATTCGTCGAATTGAAGATCTTGAAAATACTAGAAGCAGAGAATTTCAAAATCTATTGTGACTCGTTGAATATTGATGTGAGGAAGCTTTCTTGAAACTATTGACATGGGGATGCTTTGTTGTCAAATATTTTGTGCTTTTTTACATTGTACTCGCATTAGATCTTGAGGATATATTGTTGTTTACTAAGTTGTGGATGTATTTCTTGATGTGGATTTCGTCTTCCAGGTTTTTCAAACTCGGCAATATGGGCGATTTCTCGATTCAGATCAGTAATAAGCTGATCAATCAGCTAGCTGAAGGTAACGAACAACCGAAGAGGAGGGCAAAGAAAACCAAACCCAAAGTCTCACCACAGAGCAAAGCAGATCAAGCGAAAACACGCCTAGATGCAGAGAAACCTAATCCAGCGGCTGAATTACCGATGCAGCCACCATTTTTCTTCCCGATACCACCACAAGCAGCGGCAAGCACGGAGCTGGAATCGATAAAATCCGTTGTGAAAGAGAGTGAGAAGGTTCTTGAGAAGCTGGAGTTACAAGAGAAGAACATTGTTCATGAAGTGACAGAGAGAGCCAAGGATCTGAGAGAGAAAGAGTTCAAGATCCCGGAACCTAAACCAATGCCCTGTTCGTCATATCATGAAGCGTGGATGAAATGCTACAAGGAGAATATCGGTGACCCATTGAAATGTAGCGGTTTTGTTAAGAGTTTCCAGGATTGTGCACGCCGGTCCAGACAGCAAGTGAATCCTGAGGAAAAGTAGAGATAATTAGATTCAAAAAGACTTTTTGAGACACGAAGGGAAGAGTAGTTTTTGCTTTCTGAGATCATATGAGTGATACAGAAGAATTGAGATTGTTTCCTCTTAATTACATGAAAGCCAAAAAGAAAGAAAAAATAAGCAGAATCTGTGATTATATTCATGAGTTCAAACTTCCAAAACTGTGTTCTTGATTAACTATTTTGGCGTGTCTTTAATATTTCTACTTTTTTGTTTAGATTCTTAACATGTTGGTTTTCTATTTACTTCTAAGCAAATGCGAGTTTCATGTCGAAAAACTTGATATTGTTATAATCTTGTTAAATTCTGCTCCACAATAACAATATTATATAGTACTGATTATATAATCGTGTTATTGTGGAGCAGTATATAACATTTTGACATTACATAATTGAAAATGAAATATTCATTTGATAATCCTTGAACAAATTTTTTATAAAGTGTGTTATGGCACTCCACTGCTAGGAGTTTGAATTAAGGTCTTAATTTAAAGACTTTAATTCGTTCTTCTAAGGTTAAAACTCCAAGATTTAGCCACATTTGATTATCAAACAAACTAATCATACACATGTTATCATCTGCAATAGTTAGTCATACAAAGATAATATATTATAAGTAAATAATGAGGTATACCGTTGACAAATTATCAGATTTAATATGAAAAAATTTATAATCCTTGATAACAAAATAAAATTATATAATTGATCAGCTTAGAACCTAGCATCTATATAGTCTCTCCTTCATGTCAAAATTTGATACAAAGAGAAAAACCTTGCAACAATTAATAGAAACAAATTTTCCAAATTGATTCTTGTGTTTCTAAATAAACAAGAAGCAATGACAGAAATTTTCACTTTCGTTACGATCCAAAATCGTAATGGCCACTTCAACATTGTTTTAGCTACAATAGTCATATCCTCTGTTTTTTGGTATATATGGGTTTACACCAAATCCAAACGGCTGTTTCCACCGATACCGCCGGGACCTCGGGGTCTACCCGTCGTCGGAAACCTCCCATTCCTCCACCCGGAGCTTCACACCTACTTTCACAGTCTAGCTCAAAAACACGGACCCGTTCTCAAACTATGGCTCGGGGCGAAACTAACCATCGTAATAACCTCTTCTGAAGCCACACGCGAGATTCTAAGAACCAATGACGTCATCTTTGCGAACCACGACGTTCCCGTCGTAGGTTCGCTCAGCACGTACGGTGGCGTAGACATTGTCTGGTCACCGTACGGAACAGAATGGCGAATGCTGAGAAAAATCTGCATTAACAAAATGTTAAGCAACGCCACGTTGGATTCAAATTCTTTCAATTTACTTCGCCGCCAGGAGACCAAGCGAACAGTCCGATATTTGGCAGACCGGGCTCGGGCCGGGTCTGCCGTTAACGTTGGAGAACAAATATTTGTCACGATATTAAATGTGGTGATCACTCAGATGTTGTGGGGAGCTACGGTTGCGGATGGAGAGGAGAGAGATAGTGTTGGAGCTGAGTTCTTGGAACTGATTACGATAATTGATGTTGTCGGAAAGCCGAATGTCTCTGATTTTTTTCCGGTTTTGAGCCGGTTTGATCTTCAGGGTTTGGCTAAGCGTGTGCGTGGATCGGCTCAGAGGATGGACCTGATGTTCGACCGGATTATAAATCAACGGGTTAGAATGGATAAGGGAAGTAAAGGGAACGGCGTAGATTTTTTGATGGTTTTGTTGAATGCTAAGGAAGAAGATGAAAACATGTCCATGAACCATGTCAAGGCCTTCCTTATGGTAATTGTTTCTTGATACAAGCGTCCGCAAGATTTTTAAAATTTTGACCTTTCTATTTTCAAACACGGATGACAAAATCGTAAAGCATATATTTTATTTTATTTTATTTTTATGTTACTAGAAATACTTCAAAATTATATGTGGGTTTTAGTGATTCGATTACAAGGAAAAAGAAAAAGAATTGAGTGCCTCAAAGTTTGTTGTAACGCAATTTTTGTAGTAGGGATATTGTTAATTTATATGTTTCTTGATGATTAGGACATGGTGCTTGGTGGTACAGACACATCTTTGAACACAATAGAGTTCGCAATGGCAGAGCTTATAAACAAACCGGAGATCATGAAGAAAGCTCAACAAGAGCTCGACAAAGTTGTGGGTAAAAATAACATCGTAGAAGAAACACATATCACTTAACTTCCATACATTCTCTCCATTATGAAGGAAACCCTAAGAGCATGCACATAGTTGATACTTATCAAGTATCATTAACAATTTTTTAGTATTAATTTTAATGTTTGTTTATTATTTGAGACTTTTTATGATACTGATAATAAATCTGTTTCCAGTGGTGAGACTGGTATTGGTATCATTAAATAAAATTTTTTTTTTACAAAATCGAAAAATAAATTTATAAAAACATAAGATTACAAAATGTAATATTACAATCCAATGTAAAATTCAAAACAGCATTAAAATGCTTACATTCATCTTGTTGTTACTCAATTTAAACTTGTTCGCAATCTCAACATTCTTCTTTTGTTTTTTCATGGGAATTTTCCTGACCCTGAGAGCGAGGTCAATGACACTGGCTTTGGCAAAGGCTAAGTGATTAGTGAAATACATTGATCGTGAGAGAACTAAATCCCTGGACTCAATATGATCTTAGTACTCTGTAAGTTAAAGCAAAACAAACAGCTCTGAAACCAAATAAAAATCTGTATTAAGATGATACCATTCTAGGATAGCATTATGTTTAAGTTATTACAAACCATTTTAAGATTTTGTCTAAATACACATTCACAAACATCATATAAAAAAGGGTATTAAAGAAGTGATCATGTTTAAGCAGTTTTGGCGAATCCAACTCTTGCTTTCCCGTAATCGAACACAGTGTGATATGGTCCCATGAAGATATCACCCAAGATCCTGCATTTTCACACGATGTACAAAGTTTTGAGCAAACCATTTGAGTTTTTTTGGTTAGTAGATCGGATTTGTAGATGATAGTTACTAGAGAGGGCCATAAAACCATGGCCGTGAAACAACGATTTCTAACAACTTTTATTTTAGGAGAATTTTGAAGAAAATGCATAAACAAATAAGTAGACTTTGGAATTGTGATCATCATAATAACAAAAAGATCAATGAATAAAAAAAATAGAAGTGAGGTTGAAATTAAAGGCAGTATACGTACCATTTCAAAGCTCAAAAACAAGTCGAGCTATATGACGGAGGCAAGAGATGTCATAAAGTTGTCATCCACCTGACCGCTAAGATAAAGAATCTGTCCTCCAATTGTGGATTTACCAGCAAAGTTAGATAAACTAGAGTGGGGAGAAGACATGCCTGCAAGATATTAATATAACAGACATTACAAGAGAATTTCTCCTCAAACCATAGCAATCTAAAACTGCAAGAACATATCAGTTTGCAGCAAAGAAAACAAAGAGACAACCAGGTGAGTTAAATCCATAGATTAACAAGCACATGTAAGGAGAAATGAGTAGCCCAAGCTACTTCTTGCTTCAATGTAGTTTCTGAATCCATCCGCAAGACCTCATCTTCAGAATCCAAGTCAGTCCACGAACTAATTTTTCCTAGAGAACGAAAATTTACCACTAAAATCAAAATCATCATTCATAAGGAGCAGAAAAGCACACGTGGGAGAAGCAAATCGAAACATACCAACAACATGCGAAATTTAGCAAAGAATTCTACTAAATACACAATCCCTCACTACCTGAGAGTTAAATTCACACGAATTCCCAAGAGAAATGTCTAGGTCACTTCTACACAAGCCAATTAAAACCAACAAATCAGCTAAACCCTAATCCGATTTCTAATCCAAAAGCTGATATCCTCCTTCCGATTTAAGATTAACTACCAGAGCAAAAAATCCATCAGCTTCATAATCGAAGGTACAAAGTAAGCCGAAGAGATTCAACCAAAATAGAAGAAAAGATCCGATCGACTAACAAAAGCAGTAAGCGCACAATCTAGAAATCGAGAGAGAAAGAAGAAACATAGAGCGATGAAGAGAGAAAGAGAGAGCTCGGATACCTACCCATGGCGGATTGTAGAAGAGAACGAAAGGAGAGGTTTTCTCGCGAATCGCAGTAAGAAGAGAAGAGAGAAAGAAATGAATTTTTTTTTTTTCTGCCAAAACGCGTTTTCGGTGACCAATATTATGCTGCCACATCACCTGATACTCAGTATCAAAGATATCATTGCACTGATACGTATCAAGCCCAAATAGATGTTTTGGTCTATTAAAAAATAATTATTGGGCTACTGATACTCAAGTAATATCACCTATGTGCTTGGTCTAAGGCTTCACCCTACTCTTCCTCTTCTAGTTCCTCGCCGCCCATCCGAAACCACGGTTATAGGCGGCTACACAATCCCTAAAGATTCGAAAGTATTCATCAATGTATGGGCCATTCATAGAAATCCGAACGTATGGAAAAATCCATTGGAGTATAATCCTGATAGATTTCTTGATAAAGTATAATTATGACTTTAGTGGTAATGACTATAGCTATTTCCCATTTGGATCTGGCCGGAGAATTTGTGCGGGAATGGCCATGGCAGAGAGAGTGGTTCTTTACAATCTTGCAACGCTTTTGAATTCTTTTGATTGGAAAATTGGGGAAGGAGAGAAAGTGGAGCTCGAGGAGAAGTTTGGGATTGTGTTGAAGTTGAAGAATCCACTTGTTGCAACACCCGTGCTAAGGTTCTCGGATCCAAATCTTTGATCTTTAAGTTTATAATAAGTATAAGGAGGAAAAAAATTGCTTTTTGTTTATGTGGACTTATATCTATATGTATGTATGAATAGAAGTGGTAAAATGTGACGGTATATGTATGTATAAATAGAAGTGGTACAATGTGACGGTGTCTAATGTCGTCACATGAATAAATTTAAAATTGTGTGGATTGTTGTAATGTTAGTTGTACCATTATCCTGGTAATATGATGTTCCGAAAGATTCAAAGATATTCATTAATGTTTGAGTGATTCATAGAGATCCTAAGAATTGGGAGGATCCGAATGAGTTTAAGCCTGAGAGGTTTCTTGAAAAGTTTGGTCTTGTTCTTAACATCAACAAACCATTCATTGCAATTCCTATCCCAATCTTAGTTTTGTTGCTCTTTGGATTTACTTTTTTTTTTTGTTTTGTTTTGGATTGTGTTGCTATGTCAAATTGATGTATTACGGGTTTTGTAAGGAGAAGACATTTACTTCTTCGTCCTTTGATTTTTTGTTATTGATTAAAGTTTTCTGATTGATTGTTTGTATAAATTCTTATTTTAGTGGAGCAAGTAACATTTTGATATTGGATAATTAAGAATGAAGTATTCATTCGATAATAATTGAAGAGGTGGACAATTTTTAAAATACTAAGTGTTATGGCACCCACTCCTAGGAGTTTCAAATAGTCTCTTAATATAAATTTTAATTCGCACTAATGTAACATATCTTTTCATGTGCTGTAATTACTAATATAAATTAAATATTATATATTTTCTCCGGTATTTATAAGTGAAGTTTTAGAAAAATGCACATACATTAAAAAATTATTTAATTTTTGTTTATTTCTATACTAAAACATCATTTATTATCTAATCAACCAATAAAAAAACCTACAACTTATAAATCGTCAAAACTAATAACAAAATAATTAATTTTGTATTGAAAATTGAAAACATCATCTATTTAAGAAAATTAAAAACTTAAAACATCACTTATAAAAAAACAGAGAGTATTATAATAAGTGAGCAACAGTAAAATAAAGTGTGGTATGAGCATCCTACTACTAGAAGTTCCAAATAGTCTCTTAATCTAGAAAGTAAAAAACTTAATTTGTACATAATCATACACATGTTTTCATGTGCAATAATTACTAGTTCAAATACCACATAATACAATCTTATATAATATGAGAAGGTTTTCTTCTAACTTTTCCTACCATTGCGACATTTGGCACTCTCTTTTGGTGACATGTGTCCTCTTTCATTTCATTAATGTTTGTTTTAATTTATTTAAAATCCTTAGTTTTGAAAGTTTGTACCTACAATTTAATTCCAAAAAGATAAAAATATATATTTTATTTTATATAGAAATTTATTGTCGATTATTACTTTCAATAATCTTAAAAACAATATCTAAAATTATGAGGACTAGAAACTTAAAATGATTTCGTTATGCTTTATCACCTATATTTTTTTTTTCTTTTGTACAATCCAAATCTAAATAAGAATTGGAAAGTTAAAACAAGTTCTCGAGTAATAATAACTAATAAGGTATAAATAAAGAAAATTTTTATAAGTTCAAACCCTAAAAAAGTGATTTTTATAAGAGTTTTCTTAAATTTTTAAGTTTTAAGTCCTAAAAGCACAACAAAATTCGAGGAGTTAATCCTTTTCCTCTTGATTTTTTTTTTTTTTTTTTGGTGGTACCAATTCCTCCAAAATTATTGTCTATAATTTCTTATCTGATGATGTCCTACTTAATCAAGCTAGAACTAGAACTAGAGCCATAGGATTACCAGATAGAATGCAAAAATATGATATGGAACACACTTATAGCATGTATTAGTTGCCCATATCCATGCTATAAGATGATATGTAGCATCTGTCAAGAATTTCTCTCAAGAAAACACTTATAAGATGATATGGAACACACTAGATTGATGCCAGATAAGGAGGGCTACAATGTTAGGGTTTGGCTGCTGAAGTGTGATTTTTGGGAATGGAAAAAGTCATCGGAAATTGACATGACATGTAGAGGGATTGGATTTGAGTGTGTTCCAATCGCGATCAATAATTTTTTGATATCAACATTATCTTTCTATAGAACATAAAACACAAATGTTTCATTTCTTCTAATGTTCAGACTCATACAAAATATCAAGGAAATATACAAGTGTTTTTATCTATGTTCCACTTTATCGCAGTTTTTACTATTTTTGCAAGATGTACCCAAAAAGATTAGCTAATTCAACGCTTATATATATAAAAAATAATTAAAATACTATATTTTTAAAAATTAAAACATATTTTTATATAATTTTAGTTAAGCTTACAAAAATAAAAATTAAAAATAATAATTTCGATCGGTAACCCGTGCAACGCACGGATCCATATCTAGTATATTTATAGTATATATATTTTTAAAAACCAGGGAATTCGTCTATTGGTCAAAGTGTTTTGGTAAATCTTTTTGTAGTGATTATATGAGATCCTAGATTTAGTAGAAAGTTCTTTTTTTTTTTTTTTTGGTTGCCCAAAAATATATCTGTCCTATAATTTCTAAGGAATTAAAAATATGAAATAAAAATTTGGAATATCCACTTACGATTCTTGTTGGAAAACTCAAAAAGTCAACAATGTCCATGTCAGGCTACTAGACAAGCTGTTTAATTTCCCAAAGAGAAAAAAAATCTAAAGCACGTTCTTCGTCTCGGATTCAGAAAAATTAACCTTGAAGATGAGTTCAAGATCTGACCTCACAAGCAAACGAGTTTCCTTCATAATCTTCTTGCTATGTGTTCTTGTTGAGTTATGCCATGGAGGAATCACCAGTGAATATGTCAGAGCAAGTGATTTACCAGATGACATGCCATTAGACAGCGATGTCTTTGCACTTCCTCCTGGTCCTAATTCACCACAACAAGTTCATGTAACGCAAGGGAATCATGAAGGTAACGGAGTGATCATTTCTTGGGTGACTCCGGTTAAGCCTGGTTCAAATACTGTTCATTATTGGTTTGAGAATGAGAAATCGAAGAAGCAAGAAGAAGGAACCGTTAACACCTACCGGTTCTTTAATTACACTTCCGGTTACATCCACCATTGCCTCATCGATGATTTGGAAGTAAGTCTTATAAGTTTAAAGCGGTTTTCGATCCGGATTTCGGTTTGGTTTAGCGTTTTATTTCTTTGGATTTTTTGGTTAATTTAATCTTTTATGGATGGATATGGTTATGGTTTCTGTTTATAGTTGAATATATCCTTAATTTAGAAAATGAAACTTCGGATTTAGATAGGATTTAAATTCAGTTTCTTGGATATAGAAAAATGAATACATTGAAATTATACTAAAATATAGTTTGGTTCTCGATCAAGTATTTCGGTTGGGTTTGGATTCAGATTCCGTTTCTTTTCTTGGATAAGAAAAAGAAATCCATTTAAACCATATTAAAATATAATTCGGTTTTTAGATCGGTTTGTTTCGGTTCGGATCCTATATGTTTATATTAAACACACTTTTAACAACTTTTGTGTTTGTAATTTAGTTACGGTTCTTTTATTCTTTCTTATTCATTCATTACATGGTCGTGTGCAGTTTGATACGAAATATTACTACGAAATTGGGAGTGGCAAGTGGTCCAGACGGTTCTGGTTCTTCACTCCGCCTGAACCAGGCCCTGACGTACCTTACACATTTGGATTAATTGGTATATTAAATATTTTCTTTAAATTTCATATAAAACCTTAGACATTTGATTAATGTCTCAAACTTTCCAATGTGTGATTTTCTGTTACGTTCCAGGGGATCTAGGACAAACTTATGACTCAAATAGTACGTTAAGCCATTATGAGATGAATCCGGGAAAAGGACAGGCGGTTCTGTTTGTGGGAGACTTGTCTTACGCGGATCGATACCCTAACCATGACAACAATAGATGGGATACTTGGGGAAGGTTCGTTGAGAGAAGTGTTGCTTATCAACCTTGGATATGGACTGCTGGCAACCACGAAATCGACTTCGTTCCTGACATTGTAAGACTTGAATTCTACCATTCTTTCTCTTTTTACTTCTTGGTTAATTTAACTTGAAGAGTTTGTTGTTTAATAGGGTGAAACAGAACCATTCAAGCCATTTAAGAATCGGTATCATACGCCATATAAGGCATCAGGAAGTATCTCTCCATTGTGGTATTCCATCAAAAGGGCGTCAGCTTATATTATTGTTATGTCATGCTATTCTTCTTATGGTAATGAATTAAAGAGAAGAATTGCTTTATAAATAAAGAACTATTTAGTAGCTTGTTACTTAATTTTGCATATTATTGATTAGGGAAATACACACCTCAATACAAATGGCTGGAAAAAGAGTTACAAGGAGTGAATCGAACAGAGACGCCATGGCTTATCGTCTTAGTACATTGCCCGTTTTACCATAGCTATGTGCATCATTACATGGAAGGTGAAACATTGAGAGTCATGTACGAACAGTGGTTTGTCAAATACAAGGTTGATGTTGTGTTTGCAGGTCATGTTCATGCCTATGAGAGATCGGTAAGTTAATTTACTCGTCCCCAAATCAAATATTCAAATTGATATATATCTACTCCTCCCTTGTCCCTCAAGTGATCCTAAAGTAATGATGTAGGAACGTGTTTCTAACATTGCTTACAACATTGTCAATGGACTGTGTGAGCCAATACCGGATGAGTCAGCTCCTGTATACATCACAATCGGGGATGGAGGAAACTCGGAAGGCTTGGTTACCGAGTAAGTTTACCATATTCTGCAATCTATAACTTACTTGTAACCGACTCTGTAACTAACTCTGTTACTGATATACAACTCTACACTTTCTGTGCATTTATATGTGACTGGATTTTTCTATATTGTAGCATGATGCAGCCACAACCCAAATACTCCGCTTTTCGAGAAGCTAGCTTTGGGCACGGGTTGCTAGAGATTAAAAACAGAACTCATGCTTACTTCAGCTGGAATAGGAACCAAGATGGGAACTCCACGGCAGCAGATTCTGTGTGGTTGCTTAATCGGTTTTGGAAAGCTCAAAAGAAGACATGGCTTGATGCATTTTAAACACAAATTGAACAAGGTTTTATTTTTGCTGCAATTTCTAAAGAAATAAATCAGTTTGTGATTGTTTTATAACGGTATTTTCATTGAAATTTGATCAAAACCTCCTCATACAGAAAAATCTAGACATAAAAAGAAATAATGTTTTGTGATCTCTTCTCTACGTCAGTTGTCTAAGCAAAAATGAGATCAATTTTCTTTTGCCAAGTAACTATATGCAGCGTCATCTATACTCTTCTTTTATTAAGTTTTACTTATTGTTTCTATTCTTACTTTTGGGCTTTCGTGAATTGTCTTGGGTTTTAATTAGAGTCGGTTTTGGTTTTGCTTGGTGTTCAAGCTTTGACCACAAGGGTTTTTTCCTAATGTTTTGGAGTAGTATAAACTTCTATTCTTCTAAGGTTTTCAGCAGCTTTTGGATTATTAATAAAACAGAGAAGTTCTTCTCTTCTTAAGTCTTTGAATTCTCTCTTCTTTTGATCCATCGATACACTAGACCAAGAGCTAAACCACCACTACAACCGATAGGATCAACCGTTTTAAAAATTTTATAACCAAAATGACCAACAAATTTTTCCATAAATAAAGAAGATTGCTTTGTTTCAGAAAGAAACAAAAAATCTGGCCGATGTTGTTTCCACAATCCCGAAGATACCCGATAGTTGCCTTATTTCCGAGACCTTGACAATTCCAGCTTAAAACTTTCATTTATCAACCTTTGGTTTAGGTGGGTTGCATCCACCTGTGAAACCCTTCACCGTACCATGGTGCGTCGAGTTATGGCATGCACTCCCTTGATTAGTCTTTAGAAAAACCCAATCACAATTGACTCTAGATATTTTTACCTTTATAACATCCACATCCAACCATGAAAAACCGGAAATCCAACCGTAGTAAAACCGTTTGTTACAACCACTGAAGCTCCACTCCATACACTCAAACTCTAAAGACAAACGACCAACATCATACCTCTTAGAAAAATTCCGCCTACCCACAATAGTCCATGGAAGAGTAATCAAGGACCTCCCACTTCTATCACCGGAAAAACAATTGTTAAATGCTCCTCGAATTCTAACGAGTATAGTCTTTTTGTAAATATAATTATCTTGTGATTTCCACTTCTCCATATAGTTTACAGCTTTATTAAATCCAACATAATCCACGTGAACATAAGACTGAGTGCTTCGACCAATACCCTCCCCATAAGAATCTGCTAACCATGTAGCAGTTAGTGTACCATTATCCGATTTCGGTTCATCACAACCCCTAGCTTGAATTGAAATTCTCCTATAATCCAATCCATTTGTTTCCCTCACAACCCTCAACTCAAAACTCCCCCAGGTATTAATCAAGTTGCTCCATAAAGCAAATCCTTGTGAAACCATCAGCCTTAAAGCCCATATACAAGACTGTGACTGTTCCAAACACCTCCAAACCACCCCTTTCAGACCACCAAAGTCCCAGATGGGTTTCTTCTAACTTTTCCTACCATTGCGACATTTGGCACTCTCTTTTGGTGACATGTGTCCTCTTTCATTTCATTAATGTTTGTTTTAATTTTTTTTTTTTTTTTTTGACATCTTTGGATCGACAAGGTCCGATCCATAGCCAATCCCTACTACGCGGGGTAACGCGACTTACTGGAGTCGAACTCCGGTGGAGAAGGCGGAGTCAAGTGGAGTTAACCACTTGACTAAAGGCACATCCGTTTGTTTTAATTTATTTAAAATCCTTAGTTTTGAAAGTTTGTACCTACAATTTAATTCCAAAAAGATATTTCTCTTATCCTATTGATACATTTGACATGTATTTAAATTGAAATTTGTGTCTAATTTGTTTTGCCAAAATTATTCTCTACTTAATCACCACTTATTCATCTGATTCAAAATTATGGATCAGTTAAATTTTAACTTCACAAAATATTAGTACATTTTTAAAACTTCTCATAATATTAGTACATTTGGCATCTATTTTTAAATTTAATTGTTTTCCTCATTTTTCTATCTTACATAATATTTTCATATCTCCATAATATACATTTCTAATCTTTAAAAAAAAATTATAACACCACTTTATTCTCACATTTTACAACTCCAAGTTGGAGTATTTATTTACAATTTTTATTACACAATACATTTACACAAAATATTAGTACATTTTAAAAACTTCTCATAATATTAGTACATTTGGCATCTATTTTTAAATTTAATTGTTTTCCTCATTTTTCTATCTTACATAATATTTTCATATCTCCATAATATACATTTCTAATCTTTTCTAATTTGTCTCTTTTTTTTTTTCTTTCCAATTTAACTTAAAAAAACCCAAACATTTATAACACCAGTTTATTCTCACATTTTACAACTCCAAGTTGGAGTATTTATTTACAATTTTTATTACACAATACATTTAATGTATTTATATAGTATAATATAATTTACACGAATTATTAAATTTAATATGTCATCCCATACAGTAAAACCTCTATAAATTAATACTCTATAAATTAACACTTCTCTAAATTAATAAATTCTTTCGGTTCCGAGTTAGGACCAATGTAAAATATGACATAAATCGATAAATTAATAAGATGAACTTATTAAAACATATGTAACGTCAAAGTGCTCTAAATTGATGCATTAGGCTAACAGATAACCACAATAACTCCAATTAATTCAAAACATTAAATCTAATTAATTTTAGAGTGTAAATTAATACTCTAAATATTGACTCCAATTAATCTACTTCTATATCATACCCACATGTGAAGCTAAAAAAACTATTGTAGAGTTTTTGCTTTTTTCAGTCCATTCTTTTATTTTTTATTGACTTTTAGTTGTTTTCTCTTTATTTCAGGCTATCGTCCACATAGTAAAAATATCTACAAAAGTTTTCTCATTTGGTGTTCAAGTTAGGTTTGTGATTTCATATGGTGTTCAAGTTAGGTTCACCAACACCATTAGTTCTACATAAAAGTGTTTTATTTTTTTAAAGTTTTATTTTTAATTGTTTCTCTATTTTTCAACTCACCAATAAGATTTATATACATACATTGAGAAAATTTATATCTATTATTATGGTCAGTTAAACTGTAATTATAAATTTAAGTATTTAGATAAATGGCATTACATTATATTTATTAAATTTTTACTCTTATGATCTATATGTATTCATAAATTTGAAAACCATAAGTTTGTTAAAAAAGTTATGATATAAATTGAAAAACCATTTATGTCATTATTCTCAACATCACTTATCAAAAAGTTAAGAGTTTGTTTTCAAATTTATGAATACGTAAAGCTGTTTCAAGATGATTTTGTTCTTGAATACGTAAAACTCATGGGATCATGAGTCATTCTTTATTTGATAGTTTATGCCATTCTTTATTTCTTTTACATAATTACTCAACGTTTGAGAGGGATCGACGTTTGAGTTTCATATAGCTTGAGTAAATAGTTTTTATTTTATTTTTAATATTGTATAACATTTGACTTGATTATGTTTTGAATTCAATTTTTTTTTAGTCAATCATACAAATTAAGTAAGAAATAAAGATCATATGAAAGAATATAACATTTGTATTTATTTTTATCAAAGTTTCCATAAAACCAACCCAATGAAATTCAACCAAAAAATTTAAAAAGTTCCACCAAAGATTTTCTTTTAATCTATCCTCATGGGATTTTTGAAAAGAATTATGTTTGCTAAGGGTAATTGCATAGAATATCATAATTGACTAATTCAGTTAAAACCTAACATGCCATTAAAGTATTTAGATAAACGGTGTTACATTATATTTATTAAATTTTTGTACTCTTATGACCTATATATATATATATATATATATATATATATATATATATATATACAAAGTTTATAAAATGGCATTTTGTTTTTCAAAGAATTGAATATATATATCAAAACTGAACTAATTTTTTTTGATATAAACTTTCAAAGATAAAATTTTTATTATATCATCTGAAGTCATTTTTCTAAATTAAATATGATTATAATTAAGTGTAACATATATATTTGTTTTTTGTGCATAGGCTGATTAAATTTAACTTAGGTTTGAGCCAGACCCATTACAAGAGAAACCAGAGACTGTTTTGACAATGAATCGGCATCTGAGTTATGCAAACGGGGAATGAAACTAAAAAAAATAACATCAAAGGTAGAAGATAAATTCAGGATATCGAAAAGAATCCCATGAAGCTCCTTGTGTTGAAGCTCTGATTTTAAAGCTTTGACTAGCTGTGCTGAGTCGGAAGCGAGAGAGAGATGTGAAAAACCCATATTAACTATATAAAATATGTTTGTGCTCATTTGGACCATCTTGCTATTTTATTAAATTTAATCATTATCACATATTATTTAAAATTTTCTTTAATTTTTAACATATATAGATAAAATTTAGCAAAAAAATAATAAATATGATTATGTTTTACCTTTGATCTCCTAATTTAATTATGGATTATATGGATATAATATCTAAAGCTTATTGTCGAGGGAAAGTCATGAGATCAGGAAGATCTACCTTCTGATGAGATCCAACGAGGGAAAACGGCCAATTATCTGTTCTTTTGTATCTGAATAAATTTCAAATAAAAAACCTGAACTATGTAATCGTTAGCCAATTTTAACATATACCTGTTATTAAATAATTTAACAAACCTGAATTATTTAACCTTTAGCCAATTGAATAAAATGAATGATTCAGATACAAAAGAACAGATAATTACGACTTAACAATTCTAATCGACATTAACAAATACAAAAAAAAAAAAAAAAACTGTGTTGAAATTGGATAACGGTTAGATAGTTTAGGTTTGTTTTTTGAAAATTGTATGAGTTCGGGTTGATAAGTGCAGGAGGTCAGAGTTTGGGATGAAAAAACCCGCATAGAAATAGTTGGAGTTGATTTTGACTGTTTTTCCGATCCAAGGATCATGAATCAACAAACAAAAGACGGTACGATGAGGTATGATATATATTTCCACAGTAAAATATTTTATGTAAATTAAGAAAAAGTAGTGGTATATATTTATGTCATACCATCTTGAATAAAGAAGAGCAGAATTTATTTTTTAGCAATTCACAAAAGTACTTCGAAAAGGCACATAAAAGTTAATATTTTAAAAAACAAATTTCAAAAAACTATATTAATAATCGAACGTATTATTTTAATACAAATTTCATTAGTATTCAGAATTAATATTAAATATATAACCAACGCATCGGGCAGCTTTCTAGTAAGTAAATATTGAGTAGTACCATTGACCAAAAACCTAATAAAACTATACTAGTGGTCATATCGGAACCAAGCATCTATATAGTCTCTGGTTCATGTCGAAATTTGATAAAAAAGGAAAGAAAAAAACTTTTGTTTCCAGTTTCTAAATAAACAAGAAACAATGAGAGAATTGTTCAGTTTCTTTACGAACCAAAGTCACAGCGACCACTTCGACTATGTTATATAGCTGCGATCGTCGGACCCTCTATATTTTGGTATATCTGGCTTTACGCCAAATCCAAAAGGTGGTTTCCTCCGTTACCGCCGGGACCTCGGGGTCTTCCTATCGTCGGAAACCTCCCATTCATAGAAATCCGAATGTATGGGAGAATTTATTGGAGTTTAATCCGGATAGGTTTCTTGATAAAAGTTGTGACTTTAGTGGTAATGACTATAGTTATTTCCCGTTTGGATCTGGCCGGAGAATTTGTACGGGATGGCCATGGCAGATATAATTGTTCTTTACAATCTCGCGACGTTTTTGCATTCTTTTGATTGGAAAATTGGGGAAGGAGAGAAGTTTGGTATTGTGTTGAAGCTTGAGGAGAAGTTTGGTATTGTGTTGAAGTTGAAGAATCCACTTGTTGCAACACCCGTGCTAAGGTTATCTGATCCGAAAACAAGATCACCAACTCAAACTTCTTCACTCTCTTCTCTCTCTTCTTTTCTCTCTCTAAAAAGGGCGAAATTGCCGTCGTTCTCTTCCCACCTCCGGCGTCTCTCACGGCGTCGGAATCCTCTCCCTCCTCTCATGGGGAAAACCTCGAAACCAAAGAAGAAGCCGCCTGGGAAGAATCCCCAATCCGTCTTAATCTCTCCGGCGTCTTCAACCTCGAAGTCAGATGTTAACAGTAACAGGCAGTCGCTTCCAAGGTCGCCTATCGCTCCGATCTCTCCCGAAATCGCCTCAGTTCCTTCCAATGTGAAGAGCTCAGCCGTTATTGCAACAGAATCCACTGTGTTGGTAGATCTGGAAGGGAAAATGAAGTCTTTGCCTGAGGCTTCATCTTTCTCGCCTCCAGGGTCGCCTCAACCACAGATCCAAGTTCAAAATGCCTCAGCCGTCCCAGTGACTTGCTCAGCCATTATCGAGATTCCAGCCGCCGGTGCTCCGGACTTAGGTCAAAAAATCTCCGTGAATGTGGCTCCGAATCAATCTGATTCCGACCCATTGAATACTTCGATTGACGGTGAATCTGCTCAATCCAAGTCGGCTGTTGAAGCCTCAAACCCAGTGGCGACCAAAATCACCACGCCTGCTCCAAAAATTGATCCATGGCTGGGTCTCTTTAAAGGGCCTTCAAAGAACCTCTCCAAAAAGGGTAAAGCTTTCGTTCTACCTTCGGGAGAGTCTTGTGTCAAAATCCCAAACTCTGTAATAGAGAAAAATCTAAAGGCTTGGGAGTCTTTCATTATCGGTCAATTCTATGCCGACCCACCACCGCAAGCTCTGATTCATACGATCGTAAATGGTATTTGGAGCCCTCGTTTCAAGGATATCTCTGTCTCAAAATTAGAGGGGAATGCTTTCCTTTTTCGAATTCCCAACGCCCAGACTCGCCTTAGAGTTCTGAACCAGCGTTTGTGGCAAGTGGAAGGCCAGACATTGTTTGTTGCGCATTGGGAGCCAGGCGTCGTTCCAGTCAAGCCTGAATTAACCTCAGCACCAATCTGGTTGGAGTTGAGAGACGTCCCTTTGCAGTTCTTTAACGAGGATGGTCTCGAGCGCATTGCTGGTTTGGTTGGAGATCCCAAATTCCTTCATCCTTCAACTGCAAATAAAACCAATCTGGAAGTCGCCAAAGTCTTTACTTTAATTGACCCTAGGAAGCCTTTGCCTGAGGCTATAAACGTGCAATTCGATACAGGCGAAATAAAGAGAATCCTGGTATCTAGCCCATGGATGCCTCCAATCTGTTCGCATTGCAAGGAAGTTGGACACAGCTTGAAGAGATGTCGAACAGCCCCAGTGTTATGCAAGAGCTGTAAGTCTACTAGTCATGCTGCGGAGAAGTGTCCTCGAATCAAAGGAAATGGTGCGAGAAAGCCATCTTCTATGAAAGGTAAGGCAAAGGTTACTGCTCAGGTGGAAGTTGAAAATCAGGTTCATGTTGTGGCTCCACTGCAGACACAGAGGGTAACAGCAGTGCAACAATCACCTACCAAGAACAAGGCCTATGTAGCTAAAGCAATTCCAGAAGCTGAGACTGTGGTTCCTATTGCTAGCCATTCAGTCCCTCTTGTAGGTGAGTCTAGTAAGGCTGCAGGAAAGAGAGTGCTGGTTGAGGATTCAGATACAGATAAAGGGAAGGTTTCTGAGGCTGAGCCAGACTCCTCTGATACCTCGTCAAGTGAAGAAGGAGAGATTTCTGAGGATGTATGTACCTCTGAAGAAGAACACGAGTACTTGGAAGTTGTTTCAAAGAGAAATCGGAGAAACTCCAGGGGCAATGGCCCCAAACTCCATTAATGTCTATGTATAGAGACATTTTTTGTTGGAACGTCCGCGGATTTAATAAGCAATCGCATCGTAGCGGGTTCAAGAGGTGGTGTTATAAGAATAAACCTCTTTTTGGGAGTCTTATCGAGACTCATGTCAAGCAGGCAAAGGTAGCAAAGTTTGTGAATGCCCTTCTGCCCGGCTGGCTTTTTGATAATAACTACTTTTTCTCTGAATTAGGAAAAATTTGGATCCTTTGGCACCCAAGCGTGAAGGTGGTAATCCTTTTCAAATCCCTTCAAATGATTACTTGTGAGGTTGAGCTTCCAGGAAGTTCTGCGACAATTGTCGTCTCTTTTGTTTATGCTTCAAATGTAGCTGCTGTGAGGAGCTCTCTGTGGGGAGAGATTGTCAGTCAAGCTGCAGATCCCAGTCTTGTCGGAAAACCTTGGGCGGTTTTAGGTGATTTCAATCAGATTCTGAATCCAGCAGATCACTCTACTCGGACAAATATGAATATGGACAGAGCTATGAGAGAGTTCAGTGACTCAATGCTGGCTGCTTCTTTGATGGATTTGAATTACAGAGGCTGCTCCTTTACTTGGTGGAACAAGAGAAGAGCGAACCCTGTGGCTAAGAAGCTTGACAGGATTTTAGTAAACGATGAATGGCAAACCATGTTTCCTCTCTCAACAGGTTATTTTGGAGCCCCATGTTTTTCTGATCATTCTCCTGGATCTATCTCCCTTAACCCGGCTGACCACAGAAAGAAAAAACCATTTAAGTTCTTCAACTTTCTTCTAAAGAATCCAGATTTTCTTCCATTAGTTTGCGAAAACTGGTTCTCTTTCAACATCTCTGGCTCCGACATGTTCAGAGTTTCAGTAAAGCTAAGGGAGCTCAAAAAGGTAATAAGACAATTTAGCAAATCAAATTATTCTGGTATTGAGCTGAGGGTACAGGAGGCTCTTGTTGTGTTATCAGAAATGCAAGAAAAGATGTTGTCGAACCCAAATGTGGCAAATGCTAGTCTTGAGCTGGAGGCTTCAAGAAAATGGGAGATCCTCTCCAAAGCTGAAGAGAGTTTCTTCTACCAGAAATCCAGAATTACATGGTTGGGTGACGGGGACAAGAACACAGCCTATTTTCACCGTATGGCAGCAACTAGGCAGGCCATAAATCATATACACTACCTTGAAGATGAGATGGGAAATCGTTTTGACACTCAGCAAGGCATCCATTCGCACTATGTGGAGTTCTTCAAGAATCTTCTAGGCAGCTCTGAAACTCAACCCCTGTTCATGCAGGATGACATAACGGCGCTGTTGAATTTCCAATGCTCTGATGCTCAAAGGTCTCTCCTTGACTCTATGTTCTCCAAAGAAGAGATCAAAGAAGCTTTCTTCTCTCTCCCTAAGAACAAAGCTAGTGGACCTGATGGTTACTCTTCGGAGTTTTTTACTAGTTGTTGGAGTGTGATTGGGGCAGAGGTGACGACAGCTATTACTGAGTTCTTCTCCTCGGGTACTTTACTTAAACAGTGGAATGCTACTACATTGGTGTTGATTCCAAAAATTCAGAATGCGTCGAAGGTATCTGATTTCAGACCTATATCTTGCCTCAACACTTTGTATAAAGTCATCTCTAGGCTCTTAGCAAATAGGCTGAAGTCCATCCTCCCATCTGTTATATCCCATGCTCAATCTGCTTTCTTGCCTACTAGGCTGCTGTCAGAAAATGTTTTGTTGGCTTCAGAGATTGTGCAAGGCTACAATAGGAAAAATATAAAAGCAAAAGCAATGCTAAAGGTCGATCTAAGGAAAGCTTTTGATTCTGTCAGATGGGACTTCATGCTTGCTACTCTGACAGCTTTAAACATTCCTGAAAAGTATATTGGATGGATTCGAGAGTGTGTTTGCACCCCATCCTTCTCGATCTCAGTAAACGGAATGTCTGATGGGTTCTTCCAGAGTACAAGAGGCTTGAGGCAGGGAGACCCTTTTTCTCCATACCTATTTGTGCTCGCCATGGAAGTGTTTTCAAAGATAATGCTATCAAGATTTGCTTCAGGTTCTATTGCTTACCATCCAATGACATCTGAGTTAGAAATTTCTCACTTGATGTTTGCCGATGACGTAATGGTTTTCTTTGATGGTAGTAGTTCCTCCCTGCATGGTATCTATGAGGCTCTGGATGACTTCGCATGCTGGTCAGGACTTACAATGAACAGAAATAAGACTACTCTCTTCCATGCTGGTTTAAATCCATTGGAGGAGTCAGCGATTGCTCAATATGATTCCCCATTGGCACGCTGCCCGTAAGGTACTTAGGACTTCCCTTAATGTCCAGAAAGCTCACCATTGCTGAATACTCACCTTTGCTTGAGAAAATCACTAACAAGCTGAGAGGATGGGCAACTAAGTCACTTTCTTATGCGGGGAGAACCCAGCTCATTGCTAGTGTGATATACGGAACTATTAACTTTTGGATATCCACCTTTACGCTTCCCAAGGGTTGTATAAAGCGAATTGAGTCTCTATGTGCTAGATTCCTCTGGTCTGGGAGCACTGACTGTCACACCAAAGCAAAGGTTGCATGGTCTTCTGTATGTATGCCAAAAAATGAAGGCGGTCTAGGCTTAAGGAAATTATCTGTTTGGAACACCACCTTGAATCTGAAGCTTATTTGGCTCATGTTCTCTAACAGTGGCTCGTTATGGGTGGCTTGGCAGCATTACCACCACGGGCTTGCCTCCATTAGCTTCTGGGATATCAAAGCTAAAAATACCGACTCTTGGTTTTGGAAATCTCTTCTAAAATTAAGGAGCCTGGCCAAAAGATTCATAAACTGCAGAATTGGAAGTGGAAACATAGCTTGGTTCTGGCATGATGTATGGACTCCTTTTGGTCCCCTGTTAGAGTTTTTGGGAGATTCTGGTCCTACCATACTACGGGTTCCTAGGAATGCGAGAGTCTCTGCGGCTTGCACTTTGGAGGGTTGGAATATTACCTCTCCACGATCTGATCAGGCACTTGCTTTACACATCTACTTGTCTACTATTCAATTACCAACTGTTTCAAATGAGGATGATTCTTTCAATTGGTTAATTGAAGACAAGCCGTGCGGTGGTTTCTCCTCGAGTAAAACCTGGGAGATTCTCAGACCAAAGGCTCCTGCTGCGGACTGGGCATGTTTGGTTTGGTTCAAAGGTGCCACTCCAAAGCATGCGTTCCACATGTGGGTAACAAATCTTAACAGGCTACCCACCAGGGATAGGCTAGCTTCATGGGGACTTCAAATCTCCACTGACTGCTCCTTTTGTGTTGGCTCAATGGAGACCAGGGATCACATCTTTCTGCATTGCACATTCGCTCAATCACTATGGAATCTCAGCCTCGCAAGATTGCGTTTGGCTCCGACAGTATTTGCAAACTGGGCAGCCTTATTGGCTTGGCTAAAGGTCAAGAACACTAACTCGCCTCAAACACTACGACTATTGATCACCCATGCTCTAGTCTACGGGATCTGGAGGCAGCGAAACAACCTGTTCCACAACAATATTTCAATCTCGCCGCTCACCATCTTCATTGACATTGACCGGCAAATTATCAACTCAATCACAGCTAGGAGGAAGATGAAGAAATTCAAAAACCTTATGGCGCTTTGGCTCACCTAATGGATGCTCCTGTTTCCGCTTTATGAGAATGTTTATAATCTAAATGTAACCTTGTTTTTTATTCTTTTTGCCAAGGTTCATTTGTTCTAGGTCTTCTATTGTAACACCTACATTTCATCTAATGATATTTACTCTCTTAGCAAAAAAAAAAAAAAAAAAAAAAAAAGGTTATCTGATCCAAATCTTTATGTTTAAGTTTATGACAAGTAAAAAAGGAGAAAAATATAGTTGCTCTTTTTGTTCATGTGAACTTATGTAATTGTATATGTATGAACTGAAGCTGTACAATGTGACGTTTTATGTATACATAAATGATGAATTTCACCTATAATTTTATTTTTAGTACTATACATGATGTCATATGTGTTTAGACATGGACTATGTCCACATATCCAAGTGATTTCATTAAAATTTTCAAACTTATATGCTGTTTTGCTGAAAACTACACTGATTCATATACAAACTTTCAAATGCTTTTTATATATAATGGAGTTTGACTAATTTCCCTCCACAGCAGCAAACCCACGTATAACGGTGTGGGGTCTGCTGCCACCGTCAAAAGATTCAAAACCAATGAATTACATTATCTTAATATATTTTATACCATTTTATTGTTTAAGGTTTTTATGATGAGACAATTAGCATTGGTACCATATTTGGCCCAAAAGTTATTATCAATACCACATTTGAGGCCCAATTATCATTCATACCATATTGTGATTGTAAAATAACCATTTTACCCTCCAACTGGTGAGACAAAGAATTGCGGTTGATGTGACCCTCTGATATTTCTACCGTCCTTTGTCTTTCTCCTGACGCATTGGTAACCGTTTCGTCCCTCTGGCTGGTAAAACAAAGTTGTCTCCGAATAAATCTAGATCTTCATCTTCGGCTCTATGGCGGAATAAAATAAAGATCAAGTTGTCTTTGAGTAAATTCAGATTTCTGGCTGGTAATCACATCATCTGGCGATGGACAATCAAGAGAAGTTGTCCCCGAGTAAATCTAGATCTCTGGCTGGAAAACCACATCATCTGGCGATGGACAATCAAGAGATCCAGTTGTCTCCGATCCAGGTGTCCTCAAATTTAACTCATATCATCTTTCCAAACGTTTTTATCAATTAATTATTTGCTTTGACCTAGTAATTAATGTTTTGTATTATATTTTAATGTTTAATAATCATTGTCACCATTTAATGTGGTTGTTCCCCTTTTTCAACATGTTGTACTTTTTTCTGACGCACAGTACATTAATTCTCTCTCTTTCTGCAGAGTTATCAAAGGCAAAATCGTCCATCGTCTACCACAGACAATTACTTGTATCAAAGGCAAGTGGTACAAGTGCTAAACTATTCTCTATTGTAGTAGAGATACTAAGAAATTTGAAAATATAGTACAATTGGCAAAAATCCCTTTTATGATTTTATCAAGTTCTTATCATTTTTATTTAGTATTAATTTGTGATATATAGTTTGCTCCAGCAAAATATATTTTAGATCCGATATTGTTCCTTCATATACATATGTAAACTACAATCGAAGTTATTGTATTTTACTATGTACACAAAAATAAATTATGACGATTGTTTTTTAGTTCCTTAAGATCGTGATATAGTCTTCCAATCAATCTTACTACACAAACTCTCTTTTCTTGAGGTCCAAAAGGATAATTTTTTTTTTCTTTCCTAATGGCTTCAAATTTGGGTCCATAGAGAGATATTTTCATAACTAAAAACTATTTACAATTAATATTTCGCTAAAAGAAAAACAATGAAAAAGTATACCATCCACTCAAATGTTATCATCTTATTATCTTAAGACCCTTGAGTCTCCACTTAGACTTGGCTTTCCCTATTATTGTATTACTAATAGTAATTTAATATATATTAACAATGACGATGAATGATGGTGTACGTTGTAACCTTATAAAATACTATGTTAGGGACAACAACTTCAATCTCATAACTTCTAGTCTTCTACAAAACACTTGGCAAAAATGTCTCTGATTTCAAATCTCTTCACCGACAACACAAATATTGTCCAACCTTACGCAATTCTCGTTCTCATCGCTATCTTCTCGGTTTTGTGGTACCTCTTCAAACGCTCGCCGCAACCACCTCTACCGCCTGGACCGCGAGGGCTACCTATTGTCGGAAACCTTCCCTTTCTTGACCCGGACCTTCACACCTACTTCACAAAACTCGCTAAAAGTCATGGTCCAATCTTCAAACTCAATCTTGGCTCAAAACTAACCGTCGTGGTCAACTCTCCATCGCTGGCTAGAGAGATCTTTAAAGATCAAGATATCAATTTCTCAAACCATGACGTCCCTCTCACGGCCCGAGCCGTTACCTATGGCGGTGTCGACCTCGTTTGGTTACCATACGGTGCCGAATGGAGAATGCTTAGAAAAGTTTGCGTTCTCAAGCTTCTTAGCCGCAGAACGTTGGATTCTTTCTACGAGCTTCGACGTAAAGAAATCCGGGAAAGAACAAGATATTTGTACCAGCAAGGTCAAGAATCACCGGTGAATGTTGGAGAGCAGGTCTTTTTGACGATGATGAATCTAATAATGAATATGTTATGGGGAGGTTCGGTTAAAGCAGAGGAAATGGAGAGTGTTGGAACAGAGTTTAAAACAGTGATTTCTGAAATAGCTAGGCTTTTGGGAGAGCCTAATGTTTCTGATTTTTTCCCATGGTTAGCGAGATTCGATCTTCAAGGACTTGTGAAGAAGATGCATATGTATGCTCGAGAGCTCGATGCGATACTTGATCGAGCCATCGAGCAGATGCATCGACTAAGAAGTAGGGATGGTGATGATGGTGAATGTAAAGACTTTTTGCAACATTTGATGAAGTTCAAGGACCAAGAAGCTGAGTCGGAGATTCCCATTACGGTTAACCATGTCAAAGCCGTACTTGTGGTAATGAAATGGTTCTAATTTTAAACTTTTAGAATATATACTTAGGAGGATAGCATATTTCTGGAAATTGAGAAATTTTTTTTGATATACTGTATATGCGGAAATCGAATTTTGGAATTACTAAATATGAAAATTCGGAATGATGGTTTCACAATTATATTTGTTCATTAGTATTTTCACAATTATATTTTTCGATTGTTAAAAACTTTAAATCATGCAAAATTTCTATTATTTTTATTTTTTCATGAGAAGTGACTTAATTTATATGTTTGTTATATATGAAGGATATGGTAGTTGGTGGTACAGATACAACAACCAACACGATAGAGTTTGCAATGGCCCAACTAATAAGAAACCCGGAGTTGATGAAGAGAGCACAACAAGAGCTAGACGAAGTTGTAGGCAAAGACAACATTGTTGAAGAATCACACATCACTAGATTGCCTTTTTTATCAGCCATTATGAAAGAAACACTTAGACTTTATCCAACCACTCCTCTGCTAGTCCCTCACCGTCCGTCCGAAACCGCACTGGTCGGCGGCTACACCATCCCTAAAAACACTAAAATCTTCATCAATGTTTGGGGTATTCAGAGAGACCCAAATGTGTGGGAGAATCCGACTGAGTTTCTTCCCGAGAGGTTTCTTGATAAGAAGTCTTGTGATTTCACTGGAACAGATCATAGCTTTCTTCCATTTGGGTCGGGCAGGAGAATTTGTGTTGGTGTAGCACTCGCCGAGAGGATGGTTTTGTATACTCTCGCGACGCTATTGTACTCGTTCGATTGGAAGATTCCGGAAGGTCACGTGTTGAACTTGGAAGAGAAGTTTGGGATTGTCTTGAAGCTCAAGACCCCTCTTGTTGCCTTGCCCATTCCAAGGTTGTCCAATTCGAATCTTTATTTATAAAGGCAAAAATCTTTATAGTTTTCTTAAAAAAGGAAAAAGATTGTTATGTTGGCCATTTTTATAATATACGTTTTTTAGGTAAAAGTGTGTTATATTTTGAACTTTTTTAATTAATCGTCATAAGTTTTGTAATGAAATTCAAACATCGGTTTCCATAAACAGCAACATTATTGAACTAGGACCACTTATTTTACTTAAATGTTGTTAGATACTTATCATGACTTTTGTTTTTCGTTCTAATTTTATTATAATAGATAATGAATATGACGCATCTCAGTACCACCACTTATCAAAGTTTTGTAAATTTTACATTATCACTTCATATGTTCCTCAAAAATCCTCTCCAAATTTGCAACAAAAACTCTATGTATCCTTCGCAAATTTGTGAGAAAACTCTATTTTTCACACAAATTGACTGTTTCCGTAGTGTTTAATAACCTTTTGAGAATGAAAAATTATAGAAGCTTTTTTTTTTTTTGTCACATGATCTGCTAATAATATTGGGTCGGCATATTTATTATGGAGAATACTCCGTCATATATAGAGAAAAAAAAAAAAGCTAAGTCCCCCCTCCCCTCTACAACCAATGTAGCCTCTACATACTTGGGGGAGGCAAATATTATTACTTCAAACTCCTGCAAAGAAACATCACATGAAATAGGGAAGCTCCACCCAAATGAAGACAGGAAGTATAGTTTTTCTATCGATGATACAAAAAGAACAAAGGGCAAACTGTGGAATGCAAAGGCAAAAGCTGGCTTTCAAGTCCTCTAACCCTTCTTCTTATGTTTTTTTTTTTGGGTTTGAATATTAAGGAATTTAATGAGGTCATACTAAGATTTTGAAAATTTTATAAGCTTAACGAGCAAATTCTTAGGAGTCTCATTAAGATTCACGAAAAATACTCGTAGACACAAAAAGTCATCAATTATGTATGTTCTTCTATCCCTCTGGAAATTTATGTTCAACTATGAGTTTTAAAACTTGAGAAAATTTAGGTCTTTTGGAATACTCTCAAAACCTCCGCAAAATGGTCTCATGCATAGTAAAGTTACAACCCATCGAAAATGAATTTTCGTTGTACTCTTTTAAAAGTTGGCAGCCTACATTTCCCCTTACTCTTTTACCCTTAAATTATTAGTTTTATTTATATTTAGTATTTTAGATGTTCCAAAATAATGGTGTCCAACAAAAAAAAAAAGCTGTTCGAAAATGGTATCCAATTTTTTAAGAAAAAAAAAAAACATAGAAAAGTATTTCAAAAGCATTGGGAAGTATTACATCCGCTCAAAAGTTATCAGCATGAGTCATGAGACCGTCACATGATTGGATTTGCGTTATTGCTTATTATTAATTTATACTACTATATAGTAAAAATAAAGATGAATAATTTCTGAGTCGATCTCAAAATAATAATAAAAAGATGAAATAATTAACACAACACTTTCCTCTCATCGATCTCAACATTTTCCAAACATTAATCAAATATGTCTCCGATTTCAAATCTCTTCCCCGACAACACAATCAATCTCACTCCTTACGCAATTATCATTCTCACCGCTATCTTCTCGATTCTATGGTACCTCTTCAAACGCTCAACGCAACCGCCTCTACCGCCTGGACCACGAGGGTTACCTATAGTCGGGAACCTCCCGTTTCTTGACCCGGACCTTCACACCTACTTCGCAAACCTAGCTCAAAGTCACGGTCCAATCTTTAAACTCAATCTTGGCACAAAACTAACCATCGTGGTCAACTCTCCAACTCTGGCTCGAGAGATCTTGAAAGATCAAGACATCAATTTCTCAAACCGAGACGTCCCTCTCACTGGCCGAGCCGCTACCTATGGCGGTATAGACATCGTTTGGACACCATATTGCGCCGAATGGAGACAGCTTAGAAAAATATGCGTCCTCAAACTCCTTAGCCGCAAAACTTTGGATTCTTTCTACGAGCTCCGACGCAAAGAAGTCCGGGAAAGAACAAGATATCTATACGAGCAAGGCCAAGAAGAATCCCCGGTTAAAGTTGGAGATCAATTGTTTCTTACGATGATGAATCTAACGATGAATATGTTATGGGGAGGGTCGGTGAAAGCAGAGGAGATGGAGAGTGTTGGAAAAGAGTTTAAGGGAGTTATCTCTGAGTTAACTGGACTTTTGAGTGAGCCTAATGTTTCGGACTTTTTCCCGTGGCTAGCGAGATTTGATCTTCAAGGGCTTGTGAAGAGGATGCGTGTGTGTGCCGGAGAGCTCGATGCGGTACTTGATCGAGCCATCGAGCAGATGAAACCGTTAAGAGGAAGAGATGATGATGATGGTGAATGCAAAGACTTCTTGCAATATTTGATGAAGTTAAAGGACCAAGAAGGTGACTCGGAGGTTCCCATCAGCATTAATCATGTCAAAGCCGTACTCACGGTGATTAATTAATGTTTTCAGTTTCATAATTTTAGGATATAAGGATTTGTAAAAAGGGTTAGGATATAAATATTTGTCAAGGGTTAATTAGGATATAAATTGAGATTGTAGATATTTATTTGTTAATGAAAAGTGATTTGATCATTAATGTTATTGTTTATGTATGAAGGATATGGTGGTTGGTGGCACAGACACATCGACGAACACGATAGAGTTTGCGATGGCCGAGCTAATGAGCAACCCGGAGCTGATAAAAAGAGCACAACAAGAGCTAGACGAAGTTGTAGGCAAAGACAACATTGTTGAAGAATCACACATCACAAGACTTCCTTACATATTAGCCATTATGAAAGAAACACTTAGGCTTCACCCAACCCTTCCTTTGTTAGTCCCTCATCGTCCGGCTGAAAGCACCGTGGTGGGCGGCTACACTATCCCTAAAGACACTAAGATCTTCGTCAATGTTTGGTCTATTCAGAGAGACCCAAATGTGTGGGAGAATCCAACTGAGTTTCGTCCTGAAAGGTTTCTTGATAACAACTCTTGTGATTTCACTGGAGCCAATTATAGCTATTTTCCATTTGGATCGGGCCGGAGAATTTGCGCCGGTATAGCACTAGCCGAGAGGATGGTTTTGTACACTCTCGCGACACTATTGCATTCGTTCGATTGGAAGATACCGGAAGGCCACATGTTGGACTTGAAAGAGAAGTTTGGGATTGTCTTGAAGCTCAAGACCCCTCTCGTCGCCTTGCCCATTCCGAGGTTGTCCGATTCAAATCTTTACCTATAGATGCGAAGATTGTACCTTAGGCAATTCTTATACTATTAAAATAAAATTAGTACTTGTTATTTGGGGTAAAGTTTAAAATAAAATTAGTACTTGTTACTTTTGTTCAATCTGACTTGCATAACTAACATGGTGTGGTTCTATCTCGATAATTGCTAAAAAAAAACCAAAAATAGAATAAAACTACTTATCAACATCCCAAATAATGTGTAGATGATAATCACGGATTTGTTTTCTATATAAAATCTTGATGGCTGGTGAATATGCATGATGACGTAAATCAGTACAATACTTATCAAATTTTCCTCTAAATGTTAACATTATTAGGTGAGATAAGGACCTCCAAGCGAGTAACATTTATGTGTAAGCATGTAACAAACAATGAGTCGATAAGCCATGTGACGTCTTTGTCAGAAGCTTGAACGAACTTACATAAGTTTTTGTTTTTCTTGAACTTACAAAATTTTCAAAACCTCTAAGAAATTTAAAAGTTTCATAAAATTCTGTAAGTGAGGAAAAATTGATTATCACCGATTTTGTTTCACCAAAACGTGATATATCCGCCACCCGGCTTCGAGTCCCGGCCACTGCGTAATTTACATGCGGGGCGCAGCGTCCCAGACCACCAGTTCCAGGGGCTCTTAAGTGGAGGCTTAAAAATCCCAGAGCGCGGGCTAATGCCCAGTGGACTAGTTGGATCACTGTGTGGTCTGGACACTGGGTTATCAAAAAAAAAACGTGATATATTAATGGCTAGGAGGCTAGAAATTGGCTGCCTAGGCACCGTAGGAGATATGTAGATCGTGACCATTATTTTATAAGCAAAAGAATAGAATCAGATGGTTCTATTTAAATTGAATTTGATTTTATGAATTCCTTATTGACGACACCTATATAATTTAATAGTTTGTTGAATTTCATATTTTAATGTAGGTTAAGCTCAAAATTGAAATATTTTGTACTTTATTATACATTATCATGTAAACACTTTTTAGATTGTCTAAAACGGTCTAACTCCAGATTAAATTCTCAATGCGCTAAGTATTGTTCCCAGCTAGTTTAGTATCAAATTAGCGATGTCTTATCTCATGATCATGATTGTTGGCAAAAAAAAAAGTCAGTATATATTACTAGTTTGCCATCTTCGTAATAGACCAGTCCCGTCTGTGTCTAGCGATAAAATTGAATGGCAGAATATAATTCTTGAAGTCAGCTTTGAAATCATCTTCTGGAAGACGAAGAATCGCGACATTTGTATCGGTTAAACTTGACTCCGGAAAAATCAACAACAGAAGTAACAAAAAATTGTTGTAAGCAGATTCTTTTATAGTGAAAGTTACCGAGACAGAAACAAGATAGTGTGTTTTTTTCGTCGTAACAATTCCATAAAATAAGATATAAGTTCTTATTTTCGAAAGAGTTATACTCATACCTAATCCACATGTATGGACTCGCGTTTATACACATACACAAAAGCATTTACATCTATACATCTAAGTACCCGTTTTAAGGCCACACACTACATTGTGTACCTTAAGAGTATCACAAATTATGGAAGATCGATCCAAAAGTGGCAATTTCTTTATTTCGTACTTCACTCTTCTCAAGCAGAAACAGATTGAACTCCACAAACTGGGAGGTCATGTTCAAAGTTTGGAGCGGCCCTAAGGATTGGATTGCGCTCGAAAAAATTAACGGGCTTCAAATCGAAACTCGAAGAAACCGTGGGCATTATTGGAAAATCTTCTTGACATGGAATGTGATGGAAGCCAAGTGTGTACCACACAACTATGTCCTTGTTCTCTATGTACCACACAACTATGTCCTTGTTCTCTATGTCTCTATCCCTGTATCACACCAAAGATTCATCAAATATAAAAATCGAATCTTCACTATATATATAACTAATAATTATTATTTTGGAATTAATATAATCACCTTTCTGACCAAACTGCAAGAGTATCATCACCATGGCTTTGGTAAGTGAACAAACCACCAGCCCATTGCTCGGACTTATTGTATGGAGTAACCCAAATTTGGTTATTAGTAAAAGCTCCTCTCTTCTGCGGTGGATCATCATGGTCAAGCAGACTAGCTGCCGTAGTTCTAGGAACGACCTTATAACCCGTTGGGTTCCCAACCCGAGTGGTTTTACCAGAGTTGATGACGTGGAATTCCGATGGATCATACAAGCTAAGCTTGATCTGACCATCCTTTTCGGTTTTCGCAATGTTCCTAACAGCTTTCAGGTAACTTTTCCTCGGTGACTCACCTGGCTCGGTCTCTTGCCTCTTGAGGTTCACTTTAACAAATGAATTATCCGGGCCATCGACGTCAAGATCAAGGTAAAAAGTGACGTAGTGATCGTGAATTACTCCGATTACATTTTCAGACAGAAGCGTGCCGTGAAGCTCTTCTTCATTACCTTCTCTGTCTTTCTCCACTTGGTTCTTGTTTTGATATGTTGTCCCTTTCACCATTAGTATTCCACTAAGCCCAACCTGTCATTATCACTTATACATTAGTTAGTGACAAAAAAACGAATATTCATTATCCCACGGAATCATATGGAATCTTTTATATTTTAGAAATGATATAAAGTAGAAAATTACCTTAGCTTTTATAAGCCCATCAGTTTGGAACTCGTAATCAATGATGTAATCATAGTTACCTACCGAAGCTGCCATTCGTACCACTAGCGTCACTTTTGGTCTCACTTCCCTTATCTACTAAATCCAAATAATAATTTACTTACATTAAACACACTCAATCTTTTAAGATTTACCCTTTTAAATCCTAATATTTTTTTCTATGTAAATAAAACCCATAAACAAAGAGACTTACCGGTATACCGGTGATGGGACTTTCGGAGTGGCGCCACCCAATATCTCCGGCGTAACTCTCAAAGATACAAACCATGTTTTCTCTCACGAACGGTGTTCCATCGGCCGCCGCGAAAACTCCGTCCATATACGCTGCGTTTCGTGGACAATCATTAAGTGGTACGAGTGGCATGGCTTGTAACCCGAACCCGTATTCCCCTGCGTCCATGTAAGTCTTGAAGTACCACGCGTCCGATGGATCCATGTACGGAACAAAAAGCTCTGACACAAACCCTTTGTACATCACTTCACGTGTCTCTTGAGTATCCGGGTCGTGTACTCTGACCCGTGATATAACCACACCTGCTCTCGGGTCAGGTTTTAGATGAAATTCCCAATTTGCCCATTTCACAAGATGGTTGTCCTCGATTACGAAGCTTGGACCACGTGGCTGCTCGATGGATATGGGGTTTAGAAGTCGGGTTTTGTCGGTGGTCACGAGTTTTTCGAAGCGGTAATCGGTATTTGTTGAACCGGGTATGGGTATAGCCCGACCCGTATCGGATATCTCGATCACTTGCTTTGTATCTAAATCGACAAGGATGGTTAGACCTTCGATAGGACGCATGTAGAAGTTAGGTGTTCCTTGTGTCAAGAAACACTGACTTTTAATAACCCTCGCGTTTTCTTCTTTATTACCAAACCAACCACTAGAGATTGGGAAACAAATCACGTCCGTTAGATTAATTCCACGAGAGATGATCGTACGGTTGAAATCTGCGTTTGCGAACGGTACAACAGTCATAGCGTTCATCTCCTCGATAGTCATCATCGGGTAACCCGAAACACTAACCGGGCTATTCTCTGAATCTACCCGACCCGTAGAGATATCAACGGTGAGCACGTGCGTGTCGGGGCCAACACGTGCGATGACGGAAGCTTTCCTCGGAGGAAGTGGGTTACCTTTTTCCCAGTGACGGACAAGATTCTTGTCAGGCTCTTCAAGAACGACGGTGTGGAGCGCGTGTGGTGTACCGGAGGTGAAAAGCGCGTGAGTGTTGAGTATTGATCGGACTTTGTTAATCTCCACCACCGTAAGTGGGTCTAGAGGATGGTTTGGTGTATCGGAGAAGTGATCATGGTTTTTGGTTTTTGGTTTAGGATCGTGTTTAGGAATGGGACGTGGTTGTTGTTTGTTGAAAAGAAAGTTTCTAGAAGCGCAAAGAGGTGAAGAAGAAGAGTCGGTGCAATCAAGAATCCCCGTCGTGGACGACGGCGCGTGAGAGAAGTAAGTGGAAGTAAAAGAGAGAATGAAACCAGCTGTGACTATGAGAAAAATCAACCGGAGAAAGCTTTTTTGGTCCATGTCAGGTTTTTTTTTGTTTTGTTGCTTTGGTGAGTGAAGATCATAGGAGTTATCGTATTATATAGAAAAATTAAAGAAACTAGTGAGCTTAATTCAGTACGTCACCTCACAGTATAAAGAGATATACAAATATCATTCCCGAAATAAAATATCTACCACATGCTATAAGGAATCTTAAGGAATCTTATCTTTGACGATTGAAAAATGGAGAGGTAAACATTTGTCTACTCCTAGAAACCTACAATGCTATATGTGCGGTGCCATATTTGTGGTACGCAGAATGATGAAGAATGATGAAGGCCCAAGAGGCTCATGATGTCGATAGATAAATCCAACAGAAGCCCATATTTTGTCAATATCTTGTGATGGTTTTATGAGCAGAGAGTGATGAAAATTCTTTATTTTCGACTGAATATCTCCTAGATGAGATATAAGCATTTTTTTTATGTCAAATCAAGGAATTTAGGTAGTAGCATTATCAATCTGAGTCTCTGGATTATCTCATCCCACAAAGTGTTTCAAGAATGTGAGAAGCAGATCAAGTAGATAAAGAGCAATGGAAATCCAAATCCTAATAATTAAGTTTTATGTGGAAAGTATCATATAAGAGAAAAACTTAAAAACAGAAAAGAAGCAAATGACAAAAACAATCTAAGAAACATGGCATAATCAAGAAGAAAGCTGAGGGAGTGGGTTTAGCCAGCGTGGTAGAACGTACTGTGAAAAGTAGAGGTTGTGAAAACCACCTAATATATCATTGACGAAAATTGGATAGATCAAATCCATATACGCCTTGCAACCGTTAAATCTCATGTTGCAACCATCCATAGACTTGTTCTCCTCCTCATCGGGCACCTCCTTGTGAAGACTAAACTTGTGTGTCCTCAAGTTTAACAAGACCAAACTGTTCTTGTTCCTACTCCACAAGTATATGATGTCAGAGTTCAAAGGATGCATCACCACGGGGAAATAATCAGCACCAAACCCGATCAAAGACGAGTTGGTGTTGAGTTTCCACGAGAGTTTCCATGACTTAGGATGATCTTTCGTAGAGACCAACCTCCAAACCCTGATTGTACGACCTCCACTATCGTTGAAAACGTTGCAGTACACCACGGATCCCGCAGAAGTTGTGATTGTTCTCTTGAAACGCTGATTCCGTTCAAATCGCTGGATACCAGGAAAAGGTATAATATTGCAGTCAAGATCATCATCACATCCTTTGTAGAAATCATAGGATACAACATAATCTGCGTCCAGGGAGCAACCAGACGCAGCAAGCCAGTGAAGAATCCCGTTCAAAGGAACAGAATACCCTAGTCTAGACCACAACAAGGCACGGAGACAACGCACCTTCTTGGTTATCCACAATCCTGTTTCAGAGGAATAAATCATAAAAGTGAGTTCCTTAGATGCTGGATATGATGCCAACATCCAGACAACCTTGTAGCCCACGACAATACCCTTTTCCATCTTTGTGACCAATCCATTGTCACTGAAATGTCGATTCTCCTGTAACCTCACGACATCGAAAGCAGAGAGATGTGGAGGAAGAGGGATCCGTACCCATTGTCGCAACAAGGGGTTTCCGACATGATACATTAGTTCTCCTTCGACGGTTTCGGTGTAAAGCAATACAATTCCATCCGTGCAGCTCAAGACAGAATTGTTTCTCACTTTGGTCTCGGGAATGTGATGCATGTAAGAGCCTAGGGAATTGGTAAGTCCCCATCTCTCACATCCGTGGTGTCCCACGATTTCAACCGACACTCTTTTGTTCCTTGTGTTCATGATTGACCACGACACGGAGGAGGAAGATTTCAGTGACTCGTAGAGATCTCGGAAGAAGTCGGAATCGATTATCGATTTCCATTCTTTGCACACTGATCTGAATCTAGCAATGTATTTCAATGATAATCGAGCCAAAATCTTCACCAGTGCTTCCTCTGGCACCAAATTATTTTTCTGTTTTTTCTCCATTTGAGATTTCGTTTAGGGTTCTCTATCCTCTCTCCGTTTCTAATATCAAAGAGTACGTAACCCTTTTTTTTTTTTTTTTTGATAATTAAGTACGTAAACTTAAAAGTCGAAAAAACAAAAACAAAAATGTGAAAGGATATTCTGTTACTTAAATATTTTCATATCCTAAAAATCCCTTCTTTACTGTAATTTTTGTAACTGATCTGTGCATATTCGATCATTTGATACTAATTGGGTATAGGGTTCTCTTGAACAGATAACACTTTTATAGGTATTTTTAATTTTGATTGTTAAAAGAGGAATATTGGAAAAAATATAATACTATAAATTAATCTATCATTTTATTTGTTTCATCCCTTAAAATACATGTATATAGAAATAATGTTTAACTTAGACTCTTTTAAATTTAATCGAAAAGAGCATAGAAAAGAAAATTCTTCAAATTCTTTTTATAATCGAATGTCATCAAATATGTGATATATTTTAGTTGATATATCACTCGGCGAACTCATAATCTAACCATGTGAACCCAATGACGGACCCAAAAACTTTTCACCGGGCTCAACTACATTATTAGAAAACGGTATATTTATTATTGTTACAATCGTTCCAATAGCATTGCCATCGCTCCGATTCCCATGACCATCGTTCCCATCGTTATTGTCATCATCATTATTACCCGTTTTTCAAAGCATCATCATCATCCCCCAACCAAAGGATGCATCTGAACCGTTATTTGTAGGGGAATACTAATTTCTTTTAAGAAAGAATTAATGTGTAATCAGAACCAAAAACAGTATCAAGGTCTTCTATCACTTTGTACATTTGGAACTAATCATATAGGAATTCTTTTGTTAATATATGCACAAAAGTAGTTTCACAATCTATTTTCGAAAATAATCATATGGGGAATGGATATTTCTTAGTTGCCAATACATTTCCTTGAGATTAACATTACGGTGTGAATTGGACATGCTGTATACACTTTTGCGCTTATTGTTTTTGGTGTAGGAGTTGGGATTTCACCAATAACACATAACAAAGTGAATATCTTGTAACTTTATTTGAAGTTGTGCTATAAGATCCAAAATTTGGATAATTCTTTCGTTGGTTCTTCATACTTCTCAAGCAGAAACAGATTTGGCTCCGCAAACCTGAAGGTCATATTCAAAGTTTGGAGCGGCCTTAAGAATTGGACTGCGCTCGAAAAAATTTGCGGGCTTCAAATCAAAACTTGAAGAAACCGTGGGCATTATCGGAAAATCTTCTTGACATGGAATGTGATGGAACCCGAGCGTGTACCACACCACAATGTCGTTATTCTCTATATCTCTATCCCTGCACCACACCAAATAAAGACACTAAATCAATCATAAAAGATTAACTATAATATCACTAATATAAACGGTAATTCTTTGCAACTAATCACCTGTCGGACCAAACCGCAAGAGTATCATCACCGTGGCTTTGGTAAGTGAACAAACCACCAGCCCATTGCTCGGACTTATTGTATGGAGTAACCCAAATTTGGTTATTAGTAAAAGCTCCTCTCTTCTGTGGTGGATCATCATGGTCAAGCAGACTTGCTGCTGTGGCTCTAGGCACAATCTTGTAACCCCTCGGGTTACCAACCCGAGTGGTTTTACTAGGATTAATGACGTGGTATTCTGATGGATCGTACAAGCTAAGCTTGATCTTACCGTCCTTTTCGGTTTTCACAATGTTCCTAACCGCTTTCATGTAACTCTTCCTAGGTGATTCACCTAGCGCCGTCTCTTGCCTCTTAAGGTTTACTTTAAGAAAGGAATTGTCCGGGCCATCAACGTCGAGGTCAAAGTAAAAAGTGACGTAGTGGTCGTGAATAACTCCAATTACATTTTCAGACAGAATTGTGCCATAAAGCTCTTCTTCATTACCTTCTTTGTCTTTCTTCACTTGGTTCTTGTTCACGTACGATGTCCCTTTTACCATCAAGATTCCACTAAGCCCAACCTGTCGTTGTTATTACCAAAAGAAAATATTTTCAATATCAACGGAATCTTTTAAAATTATTTTTGTGAAAATAAGATAAAAGTCAAAAATCGAAAGTACCTTTGCTCTCATAAGCCCATCAGTTTGGAACTCATAATCAATGATGAAATCGTAGTTACCCACTGAGGCTACCATTCGTACCACAAGCGTCACCTTTGGTCTCACTTCCCGTAACGGCTAAACTAAAAACAATCATAATTAATCTCTTTATCTTACAGTATGAATTGTTTCCTTTTTGACTGTGAGTAGCAGCATCTTATTAAGTAGATGTCTTTTTTCTTTTGTACATATATCATAAAAATCATTGTTGTGCCCGGTGAAATCTCAATCTTATAAAAAAACTAATTAAGAGAATCGATTTATTCATTAGAAATTGGTTTTCAAGTATGTAGAAATTTTGACATGTCTTTTTATGCAATAAGAAATATAAAACGGATGTTAGAAATCTGTCTTCTAGGACTTTTGGCCCATAATCTTCCTTGGTACCTTGAGCCAATGATTCATTCCAATTTAAAGAATGCTTCTCTATCCCAAAAGAGGATTAAACCCGAGATACAAACCACTAGTAGATATTTGACCTTTGAGAACTTGTATAGGTGATTTTTGGGGTTTTTAAAAAAATACAACAATTGATTAGTTCAATTCTGATTTTTAAAGACTATTTAAAAAAAAAGTTTAGAGTTAGTAAAGTTAATTTACACTTATGTGGACATAACTCTTAACAACACGTGATTTGTTAAGTTTACTGTTGCTGTTGATAATATATTTAAATAAACAGAGAAGCAAAGAGAACTTACCGGCATGCCGGGGACGGGATACTCGGTGTGACGCCACGCAATATCTCCGGCGTAACTCTCAAACACACAAATCATATTCTCTCTCACAAACGGCGTTCCGTCAGCCGCAGCGAATATTCCGTCCATATAAACGGCGTTTCTTGGACAATCGTTAAGCGGCTCGAGCGACATGGTTTGTAACCCCAACCCGTACTCTCCTGCGTCCATGTAAGTCTTGAAGTACCAAGCTTCCGATGGATCCATGTATGGAATAAAAAGCTCCGACACGAAACCTTTGTACATCACTTCACGTGTCTCTTCAGTATCCGGATCATGTACTCTGACCCGGGATATAATCAGACCGGCTCTCGGGTCCGGTTTTAAGTGAAATTCCCAATTTGCCCATTTTACTATATGGTTATCCTCGATTACAAAGCTTGGACCATGTGGCTGCTCGATGGAGATTGGATTGAGAGGTCTGGTTTTGTCCTGGCTCGGAAAATTGGAGTATCGATAATCGGTATTGGTTGAACCGGGTATGGGTATTGATTGACCGGTATCGGTTATCTCAAGTATTTGCTTCGTATCTAAATCAAAAAGTAGAGTCAAACCTTCGATAGGTCGCATGTAGAAATTAGGAGTACCTTGAGATGAGAAACACTGGATTTTAGTCACCCTTTTGTTGTCTTCTTTATTACCAAACCAGCCACTAGACATTGGGATACAAACCACGTCCGTTAGATTTATTCCACGAGAAAGAATCGTACGGTTGAAATCTGCGTTTGAGAATGGTGCACTCGCGGCGCTGTCCATCTCCTCCGACGTCACAATCGGGTAACCGGATTTAGGAACCGGACTATCCACTAAATCAACAAGATTTGTAGATAAGTCAACGGTAAGCACGTGTGAATCACCTCCTAAACGTGCGATCACAGAAGCCTTTCTTGTTGGGAGTTGGTCTCCTTTGTCCCATTGTCGGACTAGGTTCTTGTCTGGCTCTTCAAGGACGACGGAGTTAAGCGTGAGTGGTGCACGTGAGGCGAAGAGCGCGTGGGAGGAGAGGATTGATCGGACTTTGTTGATCTCCATGACGGTAAGTGGGTCAAGAGGGTGGTTTGGTGTATCGGAAACGTGGTCATGGTTTTTGGGTTTTGTTTTGGGAACATTTTTAGCAATGGGTCGAGTTTTTTTGTTGAAAAGGAAGTTTCTTGACGCGCAAAGAGGCGAAGAGGAAGAGTTTGTGCAGTCGAAAAGCTTTGTTGTGGACGACGGCCCGTGAGAGAAGTAGTGGAAGCGAAAAAGACGATGAAACAAGCCGTGATGATGAGAACGAACAGACGGAAGAAGAGTTTTGGCTCCATGAAAGCTCTCACACACTCTCTCTCTCTCTCTCTAGATCTCAGTTGGTTTAATTAGTTGACTAATGTGTGATTGTGTGTGTTGTTTTGTTTATTCATATTTACTTGAATCTATACTATATAAAAATCGAAGCCATAAGTTCCTTAGGCCGTCCACGTGGAATTTAGAACGACCAATCTCGGTTGGACATCTCATCGGTTACTATTTTTACACACTACCTAAATTAACATTTTTAAATTCTAATATTTTCTATACTTAAATATTAATAAAAAGGAAAAGAAAAATAAGAAAAATGTAAATTTTTGAAATAACAAAATACAGAAATAAGAAAAATGTAAAGTATATATTTTAATATTATTATGCAGCAAATATATATATTTTTGAAACTTTTCTAATTAAAAAATATAAAATTACATAAGGTAACTATAACGGTTTATCCTAGACATTAAACTATATATATTGAATCTCGACAACACAATTAGTTTTGGTTTCAAAAGAATTTACTATTATGCGGCTTTTTTTTTTTCGTGCTACATACTTTTTGATTTATTTCTCTATTCTATACTATATATATATAAATATCGAGGACATAAGCTCATTAGGCCGTCCACCTATGATTTTAAACGAATAACTGCAGTTAGACACTTCATCAGTTAACATTTTTACACAGCATGTTAATTAACATTTTTAAATACTAATATTTTCTGTACTTAAATATTAATAAAAAGGAAAAGAAAAAAATATATAGAAAGAAGAAAAATGTGCATTTTTGAAATAACAAAATATAGAAGAAAAAGAATGTAAACGTATATATTTCAATATTATTATGCAGCGAATATAGTTTTATTTGAAAATTTTCTAATTAAAAAATATAAAATTACATAAGGTAATTATGACGGTTTATCCTAGACATAAAATATTAAATATTGAACATCGACAACACAATTAGTATTAAGTTTCAAAAAAATTTGCTATTATGCGGCTTTGATTTTTTTTCTCGTGCTACATACTTTTTTATTTATTTCTCTATGAACTATAAACAAATATTGTTTAGTTTTTCTGAATTTAGACTCTTTGATTTGTATTTCAAGTTACACTAATGAATCAATTCTAGGTTCATTCAATTGTGACTTTTAAAGCAATTACAAGGTATTATTGATCCTAAAATTTATGTAGCTTCCAAATTATTTCTTTGTGTGGATATTGTTAATTTCTTTATGTTAAATATATGCATAAAAAATGGTTCGTATGTAGAAAGCAAAAAAATCAAATAGAAAAAAGGGAAAAGAATTATATATTGAAGAAGAAGAACAAGAGAAGTAATAAGGTAATTGTTTTTTAGAAAAGAAAAAAAGTAATTATATATAGGGTTCTGTATATTATAATCGTTTGATTAATTTGAGTTCTCTGTTTTTGAATTATCTTTTCAATGCAAGGCTTCTTCGGAAACCAAAGTGTGGCGTGTTTGTTTGCCAAATCTAACCGATTACGATAACAGTTATATTAAAGATAGCATGTGACTGTTTTTTTTTTTTTTTTTTTTTTTTGTAATTGTCGGTATTATTTTTGAGTATATTTTTATCAACAATAAGAGGACAAGTATAAAGGAGTAGATTTAAATATTATGAAGATTATATTGTTATTCAATTTAAGATTTGTCAAAACTTTATCAAAGCTTGATGTTATTTTTTTTATGTATTTGTAAATAGTAATCTAAAAGTTTCATAAATTTGGAGTTATTTGAGACCATGATTTTGTAAATTTGAAGCTCTAAAAGCTATAAAAATTTCATAGCTTAAGTCGAAACCACTAGCTTCTATACTACATAAAAGTCGAAGTTATAAACTTCTGAAACTGTCCACAAAATTTTGAAAGACTAATCACGATTAGCCATCTCGGTAATTAGGAATTTTAGATTCCAATAATTTTCTCTATAAAGATACTTATAAAAAGGAAAAAATATATACATATATATATATATATATATATATATATATATGAAACAAGAATAATGTAAATTTAAAAAAAAACATATGGATAAACAAAAAATGTAAAATTTTGTTATTAGAAAATATAAAATAATATTAATAGAAAATTAAGACACTTATAAAAATGTAAAAAAAACAAACAAAAGCTATCTATGGAAATGAGAAATATATAAACTTAAAAAAAATATATGCAAAAAAGATAAATGTAAAATTTTTGTTATTAGAATATATAAAATAATATCATTATTAGTCTCACCAAATTTGCCAATATCTCTTCTTAATCACAATTAGGGGTCGGTATTTTAGTTTGATATCGAGTTAAATTTGATTCGGTTATTTCGATTTTAATAAAACATCAAGTCTCTAATCAAACTCATTTTGGTACATTTTAATTCGGTTTGGATTAATTTGGTTTGTTATTTAAAATAAATTATTTATAAAATTGAAAGAATGGCAATAAACTGAAGCAAGAAAAATAGAAATTATATAGTTGGGATAGATAAATAAATTTTTTGAATAGAATAATCAATCAAGAGTTATGTGAAAAAAGGTATAAAATATATAAATGTAACATGTGTAAGTTTACTCATTTGTTTCTTTTCATTTAAATGTTGTTTGGTAATTTTTCATGTTTCGAGTTTGATGTTCAGATATTAGATAATTTTAATCACTAAAATTTTGAAGTCTTTTTTATATACCTGATTAAAATATGACACATCATATTTGTAATATGTTTTATACCAACTTTGATCCTATAAGCTTTTCTTTTATTAAAAAAAAAAATTAACCAACATGAATGATACTAAAAATATAAATAAAACAACATTTATGCTATAAAAAATTTTATAAATGAAACATTATTGTATATAATTGATTACTAAACCCAAAAATATATTAAAACAATCAATAAAAGTAAACCTCCGCGTAGCGGGGGTTATAACCTAGTAGATCTAAACATTGTTTCTTAGGAGACTAAATGGGAAAATTGGAACTAAGGGATAAATATTTAAGTATTTGTCCATATATGAATTCTATGAACAAATATCAACTATTCCTAAACTACCCCTTGCATAAGATTGAACCAATTGTTTCAAAAATAATTAAGAAAAATATGTATTAAAATGATAAAAAAGACATGAAGATATATAAAATTTCAAAAATATATTGTTTTGTTTTCGTTTTAGATGTATAAAATTTGATCTATAAAGTTTAGAATATGTCTTCTGAAATTAGAATGTATATTCTATACACTCTACATGTTCTACAAAATTTAGATTATGTATTCTACACACTCTACATGTTCTACAAAATTTAGAAGTCATTTCTGTTCTACGGTATTTAGAATACTAGTTTCTACAGCTTTTAGAATACATATTCTATACTTTGTTCTTTGTTCTACAAAAATTAGAATATGTTTTCTAATATTTACTCATGTTCTAAGAATGTTAGAAAACATATTCTTAAGATTTTTTTTATTCTATAAAAATTAGAAAGTACATTCTATCTAATTTAGATTTTAAAAAAACAATATCTTAAAATATGGAAATTGAATATAGTGAATTTGATTACATCTGCAAATTACAGAAGTTGAATTCTGAATACTTTAAAATTCTTTATACCTAAGTGAATAAATTATAACACTAATTAGAATTTTTCTTTATACTTCACACTTTTTCCTATAGATTACGCTTAATTTCTTGTCTCAAAACCCGGAAAATTAGTTGAATTTTGAATACTTTAAAATTCTTTATACCTAAGTGAATAAATTATAACACAAATTAGAATTTTTCTTTATACTTAACACTTTTTCCTATAGATTACGCTTAATTTCTTGTTTCAAAACCCGAAAAATTATAGTTGCGCTCCATAAAGAAATTGAAATCAAGGGAGTGAGATAGAGAGAGAGATTGAAGAAGAAGAAGAAAAAAAAATTATTTAATATGGCGTTATTAGAGAGGAGAGAACAATTACGAAAGCTTAACTTTGATGAGCAAGAGAATCAAAGAAGAAGAAGATATGAAATTATCTACGGCAAAACAAATAATGGAATGTAAATATATGTTGATTTTGTCCTATATTTTTTCCAAATTGTTTTTAGAAAGAAATCAATTTAATTTTGAATTTTTTTAATAGTTTAGTAAGATTTTAAAAGACTGGGGGCATATTGGGATTTTAATTATATGAAATCATATATGACTAATATTAAAGTATATATGACCAATCATGAATATAGAATGCATAGATGGACAATAGTTTAATTATTTGTCTTTTATTTCCAATTTTCCCCTAAATCAAACAAGAAGCACCGTCTGAGATATGTAAATTTTCTTGATTTTTATATTCATGTTTAAAAAGGAAAATTGCAAGCAAAATAACATGACTGTTGTGAACTGTGTCTTTCATTAATAGTATAAGGGATATATATATACAAGGATAATAGCAGGATACAGAGAATAAGGTAAAACCCTAATGGGCCATGGGCCGGTTATGGAGTCCATCCATATGGTTTATAACACTCCCCCTTGGAAGACATAACCGTGCCCAATACTAAACCGGGATCTCTATAATGCGCTGGGGAATGTTGCCTCATTAAAACCTTACCAGGAAAACCCAGTGGGACAAAACCATGGTGAAGGAAAAAGAGTACAACACGCATTACTCCCCCTGATTTGAGCATCACTGTAGATCCTTAAGTCCGCGCATCCCGATCTGATGAATGAGCTTCCGGAACGTTGAAGTCGGCAATGATTTGGTGAATAGGTCCGCTGAATTCTCACTTGACCGGATCTGTTGAACTTTGACCTGACCGTCCTTCTGTAATTCATGAGTGAAGATGAACTTAGGCAGAATATGCTTCGTTCGATCCCCTTTGATATAGTCATCCTTTAGTTGATCAATACATGCTGCGTTGTCTTCAAATATGATGGTCTTTGATGTAGTAGCAGTTGCGCCTTAAAGAAGGCTGCCTACGTACCCTTGGAAGGGATCAAGCCACACGTAGTTCCTATTCATTGACCATGCCATAATCTGATCTTATGAATATCCGGCATTAGTAAATCAAACTAAACCAAAGCAAACTGGACCTTCTTTGGTTAGATCAGTATAGAATATACCCAAGTAAACAACGCAGGAAGAATAGAATTTAAAGCTTAATCAAACCTTCCTTTAAACCTTTCCAGTGCCTTTGGGTTGATCATGAACTAAATTTAGACAGGAGACTCACGGCAAAACAAATGTTTGGTCTAGTGTGTCTAGCCAAATTCATTAGAACTCCTATGGCACTGAGGTTTGGCATTTCCGGACTGAATGGATCACTATCCAATCTGAGGCTTCTCACCACCATTGGGCCTGGTCAATGGGCGGGCCTGGTCCTTATTAAATCTCCTTGAGTACTCTTTCAGTGTATGCCATTTGATGCACAAGGATTCCATTATTCACGTACTCAGGTTGTAATCCCAAACAGAACTTAATTATTACCTAGGTCTTTCAACTGTTTGGTCGATTACCCAGAGGTTTAAATCATTCATATAAACTGCTATGATTACAAATCCTTTGTTTGCAAACTTCTTGAAAAAAATACATGGACTGATCGGATCGTTTTTATAGCCTTCTCTGATGAGATATTCGCTTAACCGGTTATACCACATACGTCCGCTTTGTTTTAGTCCATATAAGGATTTTTCCAGCCTTATGCAGTGCTGTTCTCGAGAATCTTTCTTATCTTTGAGCTCAATACCCTCTGGTAATCTCATATATTATCCAGTGGACTTATATAAATATGCAGGCATTACATCCATTAGCCGCAAATCTTTCTCTTTTCTATAGCCAGACTTAGCAAAGATTTAAATGTCTTAGCATCCACCACATGGGAGTATATCTCCTCTATTTCTGGTCTTTGTGTGAATCCTTGTGCGACAAGCCGTGTCTGATATATCAAGCTTTCACTATGTTTATTTCACACAATCACAAAGACTCATTTGTCCCACTGGCTTTACATTGATTCTTAGCTCCACGTTTTATGGTCTTGTACCATTTTAATCAATCAGGTCTTTGAGTGCACTCTAGTATAGACGTGGGCTCCTGATCCTCATTCATTTCAGTTGCTACCTTGTGCGCAAATATATTATCATTTATGTCGACATCTTTTCGGTTCCATTGTATTCTAGACATGATATAGTTTATAGAGATCTCTTTACACCTTCAGGACCTTGAGGTTTGGCGTCCCAAACCTCATTGATTGGTACCTTAGGGTTATGTCTATTAGCCGGCCATGTCTATGGTTTCTTGAACCTTCTCGGTTTCCCTTGCACCTTTCTTTGATTTCCGAGGGTTCTTGTCTTTGGAACCTTTTGGGTCTACCACGTTTCTTACGTGTTGTAGCCTCTGTAGCAACTTGATTGTGTTCCTTGTGAACATCAATACGTACTGGTGCATTACAAGCTGGTATGTACGATTTTGTTACTCTCTTTAGGTCATTATAGGAATCTTGGCAACTGTTTTAGCTAGCTTTTGCAGATATATAGTCTTTTGGATCTCTGATGGAGTCTGAGGATCTTGCCATGTGAAGGATGTTTGATTCCATGTAAGTTCTTTGACCAGCTTGTTAGTCTCTCCACCCAGTGTTGGGAAAACGGATTCATTGAGATGACAATCCTTGTATCTGGCCTTTGGCTCGAGATACTTAATGATGGTGGGAGAATCATTTTTAACGTATATTCCCATCTCCTTTTGAGGTCCCATCATTTTCTCTCTATGGTGGTGCTATGGGTAAATAGGTGACACACCCAAATGTCTTTAGATGGGAAACGTCTGGCTCATGACCCATTAGCAATTGGGATGGGGAATATCTATGCTCATTAGATGGCCGAATGCGTATTAGTTCAGCAGCGTGTAAAACTGCATGTCCCCAAGCTGAGACCGGAAGCTGCGACCTCATGAGTAATGGTCGAGCAATTAGTTGAATTCGTTTAATGAGGGATTCAGCTAATCCGTTCTGTGTATGGACATGTGCCACATGATGTTCCACACTTACCCCATGGCCATACAATAGTCATTAAATGCTTGGGAAGTGAATTCACCAGCATTATCTAAACGTATGGTCTTAAGAGGAAAATCTGGAAAATAGGCTCGCAATCTGATGATTTGGGCCAATAACCTAACAAACGCTTGGTTCCTAGAAGACAAACATGCGACCAGCGGGTCGATGCATCGATTAAAACCATGAAGTACCGAAATGTTCCACAAGGTGGATGGATCGGACCACATATGTCTCCTTGAATTCGTTCCAGAAAATGTAAGGTCTCTTTAGACACTTTGACTGGTGAAGGTCGAGTGATAAGCTTCCCTTGTGAACAGGCTATGCACGTGTGGTGCTTAGGGAAAACTAGGTTTTCTTTAAGGGTGTGCCCTTTAGAACTTTGAATTAATTTACGCATCATATTCGAACCGGGCTGGCCAAGCCGGTCATGCCATTAGTGAATTTCTCAGTAAACCCTTTTGTTTACTTTATTAGCCTTTATCATATTGACCTTGGCATAGTAAAGGTATATGACGCGGGTATAGTCTGTAAAACCTTCTCATGGTCTTGGATGCTGTTAGTAATATATGGGAATCCTTTGTTCCCTTCACCCTTAGTTTCAATGTGGAAACTATTCAAACACATTTCTTTGAAACTCAACAAGCCCCTTTGAGCTGGGTGAATATGAAGCATCTGAGGATGCGTGCCCTTGGGAATATGGGCCTGCCATGGGCCTACCCTTAGCCTTCACTAAATTTAGCTATACCCGCAATTTGGCTAATGAACCATGTCTTTAGATATTTCGTTTATTGAATTCTCATAATCATCTATCTCATGGTCGAAATCTTCTTCACCATCGTGATGAACTAAATGAGCTTCTTGATTCTTTTCAAACTCTCTTGATAGAGATCAACAAGATGCTTAGGTGTCATGCACGTCTTAGTCCAATGGTTTCCCCATTCCTCATCAGTGGCAAACAAGTTTATTTGAGTGTTGTGGTTTGGGTATACCGTGGCCTACCTCGATTACGACCAAAGTCGGGTCGGTGGCCTTAACCATATGAATGGTTTCCTTGATCATATAAATTATAATTTCCACTTCTACCACGTCCATTCCATTTACCATGACTGTGGCCATGATACTTATCTCTTTGGACGTGGTTAGACTCTTTAGTCTCTTTAGGCTCTTTAGGCTCTTCAGCCCAACGGGCTTCTGATAATGGGGTAGGACCAGGAGGTCTCATTTCACTCTTTATAACTCATTGTTTTGCTCAGCAAGTAGCATATCAGAATCAATGTTCTCATCACGGTTTCTCCAAAGCCTCACTCCTTAGCACTCTCTATAGAGGAGTCCTCCCCAAAAACAAGAGTTTAGACTTGCATATGTGGTAAAAACCTTTTTCACGATATTGTTGCTGAGGCAATATATTGTTTGTGTGAAAGGTCGAGAATGCTTTCTCTAGCAAGTCATTCTCAGTAACTTCCTCATCACGGAATCTCAGTATTGACACTATTTTAAATAGTGCTGAGTTATACTCATTCATGGATTTGAATTCCTGGAATCTGAGATTCTTTCGATCGAATCGGGCTTTTGGGTAATAGCACCGTCCTGAGGTCCAGAGGATTCTTAATAGTGAGGTACTGATTTTGAGACTCTCATTGAGGTGATGGCGTATGTTAGTAATCGCCTTATATCTTTCTCTTCTGGTGACATTGTTTTCTTCCACAATAGATTCACCAAGCCCCTTTTTCCTTTAGGATAATCTCAGTGTCCAAAGCCCATTGTAAATAATTGTCACGAGAGGCATTGAGTGCCGTATATTCATAATAGTTGATTTTTGACATCTATAAAATATAGAGTTAAATGAGAACTCATGTAATCGGTTAGACCAAGTCATGCGGTATTTAAGACCGAACCATGCTTGTCTTCAGCAAGTGTTTTCTACACAATCATGTTATATATATATGGATGAAATCAACCCTAGAAGATTGATCTAGTATGCAACAAAAAATAACCAAACAATCGGATCATACTAGATTAGGATATTATGATTTCGCGGTTAAGTTTTAGGGTTTTAGCATCCGCGATTTATAGTACTAGGGTTTTTTCTAGGGTTTCGGTTTTATGTATGGAACTTTCTATTTATGGAATCTTTCCTTATATGGAACTTTCCATTTATGGAAACTTTCTATTTCTCATCTAGAAAGAAATCCTAAACAAACGTGTACTTTAGGGTTTTGGAATATTTCCTTATGAAGGGGTTTCCTATTTTGGTTACTTTCCATTTTGGGAAACTTGCTACTTTAGGGAACCTTTTATTTTGGGAAACTTGCTATTTTACGAAACTTTCTATTTCTGGAAACTTTCCTTATATGGAAACTTTCTATTTATGGTGATTTTATATTTATGAAAACTTTCTATTTCTGGAAACTTTCCTTATATGGGAAACTTGATCTTAAACCGTGACTTAGGGTTTATTAAACCGGTTTAACCTAGGATTTAGGGTTTTGGTTTACTTTCGGTTTAACCTAGAGTTTATATTAAAACATTCAATCTATCATGCCATGCATTAAACATCTTTCCATTCACTAACTTCTCAATTAATTCTCCAATCATAAATCAAATCACATGTGCCAATTTTCATGCAAATTTTATCTTATCAAACTTTAATTGGATCATGTATATAAAGCATAATAAATAAATAGCACTTATCTTAATTGGAGAAGATAACAGAGACCCGAGATCTGATACGGAGATTGGAAACAGTTATGTCTCTTAGCTGGTTGGGACCTCCTACAAAATCTCAATATATATAATCCTGATTCCTGAGAAACTCAAAATTTTGCTCATGGAAACATGGCTATTACATTAGTAAAATGAAAAAAAATAGGGTTTCTGTAATATACTGCATAAAACAGTTCAGAATCAATAGCATATAATCCGTGCATAAATCGTACAAAAATATAGACAGGATTGATAATAAATAATCTGTGCAAAATTTGTGCAAATCTGCAGACAGAATTGACAACAGATAATCTGTGCAAAATTCGTGCAGAAATACAGACAAAATTGATAACATATAATCCGTGCAAAATTCGTGCAAAACTACAGACAGAATAGATAACAGATCATCTGTGCAAAGTTCGTGCAGAAATACAGACAGGATTGATAACAGATAATCCGTGCAAAATTCGTGCAGAAACAAATATGAACAGAAAACTTATCTCGATAGAGTTTAGAATTTTGTTTGCAGAGACGGCTAGAGTTTTGGTTTTGGTTTTTGTGAGAGAGATTTAGGGTTTCGGAATTTTTAATTTTTAGGGTGAAAGACTATCGTGCTGATAACGTGTTGTGAACTGTGTCTTTCATTAATAGTATAAGGGATATATATATACAAGGATAATAGCAGGATACAGAGAATAAGGTAAAACCCTAATGGGCCATGGGCCGGTTATGGAGTCCATCCATATGGTTTATAACAATGACAAGATTTTAAAATGTCAACGATCTACAAACACGTTAACTTTCGAACTCTTTTGAAATCAATTAGGTTAATCTCTAATTTGGGCCAGACTTCAATAGAGGGACACAGCCCATCCAACATTAGAAATCATCCGAATGATGTAGCAATCCTTAAAGGGCCACTCCGACGAGATTTATTAAAACCACATAAAACAGAACATACTAGTTAGAAGGTTTAATCTCTATGCGCATGCCAGTTTTTACTATCTTTTTAACAATTTTTGGTGATATTTACCGATCATCGAAAACCGTCATTAATTATTTCAATATCGATAACAACGATTTTTTGGTAGAGATGAAAAAATCATCGTATCGTACATGTCATCATCTAGTAATTTATGCTATTTAGAAATTATAATTTTTAAACTCACAATTTTTACTAATTAGTTTCAAAATTTTAGTAGCTAAAACTTTTACTTCAAAAGTCTTTACAGTTAAAGTCTCACAAAAGATCTTAAGATCAAAATTTTTACAACATAAAATATACGGTTATGTTTGGTATACCATTTTAAAATGGTACGGATTGATTTTGGTGATGCCTATATCACATCAACTAGAAAACGGGATGGACTTAGAATTTAGATGGGTCTGTGGATAGTTCCAACAGATGTATGAGAAAGGGCCCGTTACTACACCACGTTGGCACGTTGTTTCAGTGAGAACACAACAAACCAGGACTATTTTTGATCAAAAAAATTATGATATATGGAATCCTGGTTTGAGAGCTAATTTGCACTCAAAACTATTACCTCTTAATATTAAGATTTAAGAGCTAATTTGAACTTACACTATTAACAGCGATCAAAATATTTTATATGTCTTGGTCAGTTATCTTCTCCAATGCCTAAATTTTTATTTTGATCAAAATATACACACACGTATGACATATGTAATCTATTGCTTGGAAATGAATCTTAGAAATTGAATCACAAGAAAATTTGGTTGAGTTGGTAGATTCTTTTTAGGTTTCATGTGAGTTTTAACCACTTTTAACATTGTTAGAGACAGAATATATACTCTTTAACTTGGATTAAAAAACAAGTCATGTTCCTTTAATTTTCTGTTCTTTTCTTTAACCATCACTCATTTATACATTTACTTGAAAATGAAATAGGAATTATAAATTAAAATATTGCAGTCCACTAGGGAAAGAAGAGTATGGTGTGATATGAAATTTAAAGTCAAAGCAAAGGTTGCTTATAAACGTGGCGAGGCTTATTGGCTATTTATTTATTGAAACAAGAGAACATATTTTTACAAATCTCTTTTAATTAACCAAAGCTTACACTTTAGTAAAAAAAAAAAAAAAATTCTTTTTTATCTTTGATTTCGATGGTAGAGACTAGAGACGAGAAATAGAAACATATACTAAATTCCAAAACAATATGCAGTCAAGTATAAAACTTTCTGGAAGTATATTAGTCAAATTCATGGCATTTCGTTTTTTTTTTTTTTTTTTTCCTCACATGGCATTTCGTTTAGACTTTTATTATGGACTTCGTTTGTTATATAGGATGCATCACAATATTAATGTTAGTTTTGAAATTGACTCAAAATCATTTACATGCAATATCAGAAGTAACAAGCAACACGTCTTTGGAGTAATTTAGAATTTTGTGCAATAAAAGCAAGTTTCCTTGACTCAGCCGGTTTTGTTCTAACGGCAATAGTAACTTTAGTTAATGATCGAGAGAAGGACAAAGTCAATCTTGATTTTGATAGTATCCTAATCTAACCAGAGTAATTACAAGATTAACTGTATATGGCATGACCGATATTTTGGCAGTAATTGATTTGGCAACTTCTTACCATAAAGAAAGAGATTTGCTATAAAAAAAAATGATCAATTTTCTGATAGATTAACTATAATAAGTTGATAAATATCAGTGTTGCGTGATTATTTGGTATTTTAAGATTTGTAAATCTTAATATTATTAAATGTGGATTGTTCTTAAAGCTTTACTATGAGACTAGGAATATATAACATTAAATTTTCGTCTAATGTCAGAAAATAATGGTTAGGTGAGATATAACAATCATGAACTAAAATAAAACAGTTTAATTTATGTCAATTATACTGTTCACATTGGTAATATGTTTGATTGATAACATTCTACCGTAATGGTAAGAATATATATATATATATATATATATATATATATATATATATATATATATATATTATTAATTAATAAAAGTAGAAGAATCGTATAAAAAAGAAAGATACCACTAATTATATTTTGTATAATTTTTGTAAGAAAATGAAATCATTATTTTTTGTATAATTTCATCGTCCACGTCCTAAAAAAACAGATCATTTTCATAAAATAAAAAATAACTCATAATATAATTCTCGAAAATAACAGATATTGTATCATTATTTCTCACATTTTCGTTATGTCTCACTTTTTCTTAACCATTTTATCATCGGATACTGTTTTTTTTTTTTCCGTTATCTCACACCTCTTAGTTCTTATAACTATTATGTTATTTTGTACCCCTTTTTTTTTCTTTTTTTTTTATCATCAATCAAAATTCAAAACCAATAAATACAGAAGCTAAAAACAAAAGTACAAAAGGAAATATTGCGTATAAAATATTGTATATGTGTTCGTATACAAAAGTACATGCATAACATGATCAATTATAGAATGCAATAAAAATACAAATGTCAACAATCTACAAACACGTTATGAAAAGCAAATCTACAAACACGTTATGAAAAGCAAATCTAAAATACATGAATCTATAATCTCTGACAGCTTTATTATTACCATCACTTAAAGATTGAACAAAAAATATAAATTTTTTATATATATACATATTTTCTAATTTGATCATTAATCAAATTAAATCATCCACATTTAATTTTGATTACAAGTAAAAAGAGATCGTCTCTTCTTCTTTCCCGGAAAATCCTCATTTTTGACTTGCTCAATTTTGCTTCCTTAGACCCAAAAATCCAACCCTAACCCTAATCGACATTTTCTCCGATTTCTTAATTCTCCGGTGAAAATGTCTCACCTTGATGATCTTCCTTCTACTCCCGGAAAGTACAAAACCGATAAAGTTCCTCCGTACGGGATTCTCCACCACCACCGTTACCTCCGTCTCTCGAAACTCACACTTTGGGCTTCTCTCTTCCTCGCTCTGTTCCTCTTCTACCTCGTTTTATCTCCTCCTCCGTCACCATCTCGCCGGAATCTCAACGATTCTTCCTCAATTTCCGCCGCTAAATACGGTGGCTCTCACTGGGAGAAACAAGTTCGTAAATCCGCTCGTCCTAGGTCTCGCGGCGGTTTAACGGTATTAGTCACCGGAGCTTCCGGATTCGTCGGTACTCACGTCTCGATCGCGTTACGAAGACGCGGCGATGGTGTTCTAGGTCTTGACAATTTCAATCGGTACTACGATCCAAAGCTTAAACGAGCAAGACAAGGTCTTTTAGAACGATCAGGTGTTTTCGTTGTTGAAGGCGATATTAACGACGCCGTTTTGCTTAGAAAGCTCTTTGATGTTGTCCTCTTCACACATGTTATGCATCTAGCTGCTCAAGCTGGTGTGCGTTACGCAATGCAAAACCCAGGATCGTATGTGAACAGTAACATTGCTGGGTTTGTGAATTTATTAGAAGTGTCGAAATCAGCGAATCCGCAGCCTGCGATTGTGTGGGCTTCGTCTAGCTCTGTTTATGGTCTCAATTCGAAAGTACCCTTTTCGGAGAAAGATCGAACGGATCAACCGGCGAGTTTATACGCGGCGACGAAGAAAGCTGGTGAAGGAATTGCACATACTTATAACCATATCTATGGTTTATCGCTTACGGGTTTGCGGTTTTTCACTGTTTATGGACCTTGGGGTAGACCTGACATGGCGTATTTCTTCTTTACTAAAGATATTCTTAAAGGGAAGACGATTACGGTTTTTGAATCTCCTGATAAAGGTAGTGTTGCTAGGGATTTCACTTACATTGATGATATTGTAAAAGGTTGTTTAGGTGCGTTAGATACTGCTGAGAAGAGTACTGGTAGTGGTGGTAAGAAGAAAGGTCCTGCTATGTTTAGGATTTATAATTTGGGGAATACTTCGCCTGTTCCGGTAACTAAGCTTGTGACTATATTAGAAAAGCTTTTGAAGATGAAAGCTAAGAAAAAGATCATGCCTTTACCGAGGAATGGGGATGTTGAGTTTACTCACGCGAATATCACGTTAGCGCAAGCAGAGCTCGGTTATAAACCTGCGGTTGATCTTGAGACGGGTTTGAAAAAGTTTGTGAAATGGTATATGGGTTTTTACACAGGGTCGAAGAAGAAGAGTTCTTGGTGATCTCTATGTCTCTCTGTTTCTCTCTGCTCTAGTCATGGTCTCTGTTCTCGCCTCTGGAGCTCGGAGCTTAAGGCCTTAAACCCGAGCACTTGCATCGCGAGGAAAATGGCTACACTGTTAATGGACAAACACTTGGTTATTTTAACATAAGGCTATTTACGTATCTGCATTGTTTCTGTGTTGCTAGATTTTGCTTCATTTATTTGTTAGTAGATTTGAGCAATGTACAGCTTCATCACTTATGTGTTTCAATTGTGGACTCTCAATTGTCTTTTCCATCATGTCGGAGGAATAAAGTAGCTTGGATTTTGATGCATATACTCTGTAGTAATTCAATCTATTTGGTCACCTTTCTTGTGAATCCAACATATCCTGACCAAATTTTACATAGGTCTATACACTTGAATAACCTTGATGGTTTGGAAGAACAAAATCAAAACACTGAATAATCTCAGAGAACAAGAAACAATGAATGTTCTCTAGCCTGAAGTTTATGTAATATGCCAATAGATTCACAAGATTGTTCTCTAGCCTAGACCATGTTAATTTCCTAGAAAGTTCTCATCTTCCTCTGGGCAATCAATTTCGACAATGCTATGATGTTATCGACAAGGTCTTGAAGATCCAACACTATCTTCATTATCTATCTTCCACCAATCACCACCATCTCCAATCTCCACCGATTCCACCTCTCTTCCATTCGCAATCTCATCATCATCGTCATCACAATCAAACTCGTAATCCCAAACACCGCAAGAACCTCCTCTCTCTTTCTCTAAAGCAGGATCATAACTCCACTCCAACTTCTTCAACACATCTCTATCATTCCACTTCCCCACAACTTTCTCAACTTCCTTCTTCGCCTTCCCCATCACAACTTCCTTCCACGAATACGCAACATCAGCTACTCTCTTCAACGCACCTTCATTCGAATCTCCAATCACAACCGTCCTCAAACACCTCTCCTTCGCTTCCCACAAAATCCCCGCATAATCGGAATCATCAGACACTAAAACAACACATTCCACTTCTCTCTTATCCATCATGTCCACCAAATGTTCCTTCAACGCCTTATCAGCAGCTTCTGGCTTATCACTCACCATTTTCACCCAAAAACCAGCTCGTTTCAGCTCATCCGCTAACCCGTAACCTTCTTTCGGCGTCAAAATGTTCCTCGCAGCTCTTTTATACTTCTCAATCTTCATAGAGTACTTAGCCACAAGCCTCACTCTTTGATGTCCTTTAGAAGATTCAATCTGTCTCATACGTTTCTGATTCTCAGTCTCATGAATCTGCTTAAAATGATTGATTAGCTTCTCGTTAGTGTAGAATCTCCGGTCACAAACGCCGCAGAAGTAAGGCTCCGGCGGTTTAACTAAACCTTTGTTCTCTAATTGGTTTAACAATTTTCTATCTTTCCTCTGTTCTCTTACTTCTAAAGGAACGTAGCTAAAGGCGTGACGATTCGCATACGCCATCATTAGCTTCACGGATCCGAAAGACGACGCGGCGGTTCGGAGCTTGACGGCGGCGTCGTAAGGCGGGAAAGAGGCTGGTGGTTTGTTGTCTAGATCCCACCAAACCCCCACTCGGATTTTGGGTTTAGGGTTTATCGAGCTAAAGCTAAAACCTTTGATTGAATTGAGAGATGTGAATTGAGTTTTTGGTTTCCAAATTCTCAAGACGAATCTTGAAAACATCGTCGGAATCTTCAAAATCGACGGAGAAGATGGAGGCTTCAATAAAACCCGGGTTACATTACATACCCGACCCGGATCCGATTAGAGTTCGGCGATTCTCATGTAAAGTTTCAGAATCTGGAGCTAAGGGCATGATTATAGGGAGTATGTTAGCAAAATCTTAGTAAAATCTTAGGAATAAATTGATTACATTTAATTAATTTTCTGCTTTATCAGTAACAAACGTTCCTTAGCTAAGGAACGAAAGTTGGGTTAAGAGACAGCCACGTGGCGTCTTGTGAATGGGCAAGCTGAGAAATATTTAAATAAAAAAACCACACGCGTTTTTATTTTTTCCGTTTTCTCTCTCTCTCTCTCTCTCTCTCGCGAAAACGGAGAAATCGGAGAAATCCCGATGATTTCCGGAAATCGTTTGATATCGGAGATTCCTCCACTCCGGCCGTCGTTCTTCCGTCGGCCCATCATCTCTACCGACTCCGGTGGCGACGGCGTGTTCGGTTGATGTATTCGGCGAGGTGGGGTTTAGAAATCGGAGAGAAGTTCACATGATCTCCGATTTTCGATTCGAAATCGGAATCTCTGCTTCAGGTCTATATTATTCAAGGTATGCATGTCTCATTTGGTGTCTGAATTGATGTATTTTGCGTATTAACAAATTAGGGTTCTTCGGATTAACAAATTAGGGTTTTGGGATTTGGGGATAATCGGTTTTTCGTTGTTAAGTCTATTGTTTGCCTTATTAGAAGCATGTTTGAGTGTGTGTGTGATGTATTAAAAGAGTTTTCAAATTAGGGTTCTTCAGATTTTTGAAATTAGGGTTTCGGGATTTGGGGAAAATATGTTTTTCGTTGTTAACACTAATATTTGGCTAATTGGAAGCATGATTGAGTCAGTGTTGTTGTTGTTTAAGTAATTTATGAGTAGTGTTCTTTGGATTTGTTAAATAAGGGTTTCTGGATTTTGAGAAATAGTGTTATTTGTTGTTAAGTGTATGAATCAGATGCTGTCTAATTAGAAGCATGATTAATCTATATTCTGTAATGTTTAAGTCATTGTCAATTGGAAGCATGTTCTCAGACTATAAAAGTTGATTGTATATGCTTAATATTGTAGGTTCTTCAACATGAATGTCAGTTTAAAGAAGCAGTGGAGTTCATGGAAGCACTTGGTTTAAAGAAGCAGTGCAGTTGTGTCATGTTCTTCAACATGAATGTCAGGTAATACTCTGTTTTTGATGTGTGGATGATTGTTTGGATTAAGACTTTGTTGGATCATTTGTGATGATGATTAATATTCCGGAAACTGTTAAGATAATTGAGCTTTTGTTAGCTGCTGCATATTGATTAGTCTTCATTAAGATTAGGTGAGACTTGAGTGTTGTTGGTTGTGTCAGTTTGTGATAAATGCTTTTAGAGTGTCTTTAATTGTTTGCTATTTGTCTACCTGAAATTGAATTAGAATGTCTACATCAGATAAATGCTTTGTGTAGTGATTATACTTCATAGAAGCTATCTTGAATTTGATTTAGAACATTGATTATTTTTGTAGTTAATATTAGGTGAGACTTGAGTGTTTTGGTTGTGTCAATTTAGTGATAAATGCATCTTAAAAGAGTTTTTAATTGTTTGCTTTCTGTCAGTTTTGATGTTGAATTAGATTGTCTACATCAGTTTTTAATTGATCAATGCTTGTTTGGTTTCCATTAGGGTTTAGAAGTAAGTGTATCATTGATTGTTACCCACAACTGTAAACAAACACTAACACATAAAGTCTCTCTTTCTCTCCCATTCTCTTTCATTCTCTCGGATTCTTCTTTTATTCTCCCATTCTCTTTCATTCTCTTTCATTCTCTCATCTTTCATTTTCTTTAATTCCCTTTGTAAACTCTCTGAAACTCTTGGAGATGAATCCATATACTAACTCTGCTGGCTTCATGGAGATGTTAACAAGTCAACAAGAAAGAGGAAGCCTAAACCCCAATGCTTGTGAGTCAGCATCACCAAGTATCCGACTTGGTGAATCTGATCTCCCTGCCTACAGCACCCAATGGACAGAAGCGACAGAAGCTACAACTCAAGGTGGAAGCGCCAAAGCTAAATCCACACCAAGAAAGAGGAACAAGTGGACAAGTCAAGAAGATTTAGTCTTAATATCAGCGTGGCTTAATACAAGTAAAGATGCCATTGTTGGCAATGAGCAAAGAGGAGTAGCATTCTGGAAGAGGATTGCAGCATATTATGCAGCAAGTCCCAATATATCTGGTGAGAAAAAGAGAGAGCCAACCCACTTTAAACAAAGGTGGGCAAAGATAAATGAGCAAGTTTGTAAGTTTGTGGGTTCTTTCCAAGCTGCAGCAGGACAGGTGTCAAGTGGTATGAATGATGACGATCTCATTAAGCTTGCGCATCAGATATTTGAGGCTGACTACGACAATAAGTTCAACTTGGAGCATGCATGGAGAGCGTTGAGGAATGAGCAGAAGTGGTGTCAAGAGCAGTCCACTAAATCCACTGACAAGAATAAAAGAAGAAAGGTAGATTCTGAAGCTTCCCAAGCCCATAATGAGTCTCAAGCATCTCAATCTCGTCCTGCTGGTGTTAAGGCAACCAAGGCAAAACTCAAAAAGCCTGCCACAACTGCGCCACTTGTAGAAGAAGAAGGGCAGGTTGTAGAAAGGATTCAGGCTTTATGGGAGATAAGGCAAAAAGAGTTTGCTTTGAAGCAGCAAGAACATGCCTTTAGAAAGGAACTTACCAACTCGAAGTTGCTTGATTCTCTTTTATCTAAATCAGATCCTCTATCTGAAATTGAGGAAGAACTAAAGAACAAGTTAATTAGGGATATTTTGCTTTGAATGTCTCTCATGTATTTCTGTCTTTATATTTATGTCTATGCTTTTAATTTCTTGCTTGGATTTCTGTCTTTATGTTTATGTTTCAATTTGAAATTGTGGTTGTATTTCTGGTTTATGTTTGCTAAATGAAGTTTATGTTTCAATTTGTTTTATGTCTTTATGTTTCAATTTGGCTTTGTATCTTTTTGTTTATGTTTCGATTTCTTTCATGTCTTTTAACTTCTGGTTTTTGCAATAACTTGGTATGAATTATGTGCAGGTTCACGTGAAAGGAGAAGAAGAGGACAAGTCTGAATCTGTACTTGGACACCACAAGACTTCTTTGTAACCACAAGTTTCCAGCAAGCTTTTGGACCACTTGATACTCTCTCTTTGGTCACGGACCAAGCGTATTTGTTCACTTCTTTGTAACCACAAGTAATAAATTGATTTGTACCACAAGTCACAAATGCTTTGTAACCATGTATTATTTGAGAACTTTGACTATAAATATCACAAGTTTCATGTTGCTATGAATTATCTCTTCTCCTCAGTCTACTTTTTCTTACAAACTCACAACAAAAGAAATCCAAATCGTTGAACCACAACCAATTACTTATCTAAAACCAATTCTAAACCATAATTTATTCCATAAGCAAATACCATCTTCTATTTCTTTTCACTTCAATATCTTGTTCTAAACCCAAATCTTTTTATTCCTAAAAATTATACATACAAAATGGCTTCATCTTCCAATTACAATTTCGAAGAAGCGTTGGACGAAGAATTATCTAATGCTTTATCCAATGCTTTCCAGCAAGCGTTGGATAATTCTTTGGATTCTTACGGTGATCGTCAGCAAGCTGCAAAATCGAGGAAAAAACGAGTCCATATTGAAAGAAATCGAGAAGAAGGACACATCCAGTTATGGAACGATTATTTCGCAGAAAATCCAACTTTCCCTCCTAATCTATTCAGACGCCGTTTTAGAATGAATAAGCCATTATTCATGCGTGTTGTTGATCGCCTCTCCACAATTCCATTCTTTCAACAAAAAAGAGATGCTACAGGAAGAAACGGTTTATCTACACTACAGAAGTGTACAGCAGCAATTCGTATGCTTGCATATGGTTTAGCGGCTGATGCGGTTGACGAATACCTGCAGATTGGTGCAACCACTTCGATGAAGTGCATGGAACATTTTGTTGACGGAATTATTTATTGCTTTGGAGATGAATACTTACGACAACCCACTGCAGAAAATCTTCAACGGCTACTCGTTATTGGAGAGATTCGAGGATTTCCCGGGATGATAGGAAGCATTGATTGTATGCATTGGGAGTGGAAGAATTGCCCTACCTCTTGGAAAGGACAATATACACGTGCCTCTGGAACACCAACGATCGTTTTAGAGGCTGTAGCTTCCCAAGATCTTTGGATATGGCATGCGTTTTTTGGACCGCCAGGTACTTTAAACGATATCAATATTCTAGATCGCTCTCCGGTTTTTGATGACATCTTAAAAGGGCGAGCACCAGCAGTGAATTATACAGTCAACGGGAACGAGTATAATTTGGGTTACTATCTCACGGATGGCATTTATCCTAAATGGGCTACCTTTATCCAATCTATTTCACTTCCACAAACTGAGAAAGCATCTTTATTTGCAACCCATCAAGAAGCTTGCCGTAAAGATGTCGAGCGTGCTTTTGGAGTTTTGCAAGCTCGATTTGCCATTGTCAAAAATCCGGCTCTTCTTTGGGATAAGGTAAAAATAGGAAATATTATGCGAGCATGTATAATACTTCACAATATGATAGTAGAAGACGAACGAGATGGGTATACTCTGTTTGATACGACCGAATTCGAACAAGCGGAATCTGCAGGAAGTTCACGGGTGGATTTCACATATTCTACAGATATGCCTTCAAATTTCTTCGGAATGATGACCAATAGAGCTCGAGTTCGTGATCGAGGTATGCATCAACAATTGAAGAATGATTTGGTCGAGCATATATGGACAAAATATTCCAGAAATTAAGTTTAAAACATTTATGCTTTATGTTATGTATGTTATAAATTGTATCTCATGTATGTTATAATTTTTTTAATTTGTAACAATTATTAAATTTTCTATAATTATGAATTTTTGTTTTATATTAATTTTTTTTTTTTAAGAACCACATGTTAAGAGCCTACCATTAATCACACAAAAATCTTAACTCAAAAATATTATCTCTTAACAATCACTTTTACAAATAAATTATTTAAATATTGCTAAGAGCAAATACTAAGAACCCACCTATAATCATGCTCTAAGAAGACGAAACAAATTGAATTACAAAAATATAACACTTATAACCCTGAATTTTGTAAATGTTACAATTTCTTCCTTAACTTTATTAGGAAAGAAAAACAACATTTCTAGTTTTCTACTGATTTACGTTCATTACTGGTAAATCAGTTATGATTTTGAATAAAATAAAAGATAAAAACAAATAAATAATGAGTGACTAAACTTTAAAAGAGCAAAATGTGTAAATAATAGAAAACACATAGGTTTAATCTCAAACCCACCAAAGTTTTCTTCCAAAAGTGTAATAACTTGAAACATATGGAACATACAAAGAACTCTTGCTTCGTCTGTCAAACTTACACAAAAGTCAAGAGAAACCAAAACAGATCAAAGAAACCCAAAAGTAAAAAAGATTTAAACAACAAAAAAGAGGTAAATAAATAAATAAAGAACACTAAACCAATTGTCTGGAGATAAAACCACCACCGTGAACCAAAACCAATGTACAGTAACACAACGTGAGAACCACACAGGACTGATAAACTTCACCAGCGAGTTGAACAAATATGAGTTTGTTCATTGATGAACTATGCAACTGAATGGTGTCTGTGGGTAACGGCGGATCATTGGAGCTTCCGGAACTTTCTGGAAATGTCGGTGATTGATCTGAAGATGAGCTTCCAGAGCCTTGAGGCATATTGTTGTTACGGTCGTCCTTCTCCTCATCAGTCTTCTTCTTGCTCTGGCTGCTTCCGTCTGTGCCATCTGCGCCGCCTTTTGAAATGCTTTTAACCACTTCGGGTCGTGGCTCTACTCCTACCCGCCTTAGGTGCAGCTACAAACATAGAGTGAGATTCATCATATGATTATAATTTTCTGATGCAGTAACAGGATGTTCCTTTACCAAGCAATAAAACCGGTTTGATTGAAAAAAAATCCCTTCAACGGTATATAACCTAAAAAATAGGTAGAGAAGTTTCAAGTTTCTTTTAGAGGTTCATAATTTCTTGAAAATAACTAAAATGTATATAAATTGGGCTGTAGATACCGAGTATTGTATATTTATCATTGGGCTGTGGATACTGAGTAGATATGTACCTGTAGATGCAAATTGACTTCATCGGGCCGTGATAGGAATGGGAAATCTCCTCCAGTCTTTAAGTAAGCTCTCCTTGCTTCAGGATACCTCTCTGTAAGTTCATCTTTAAGATGTTGTGGTATTGCGCAGTAATCATTCGTCTGATTTTGGAGACAAAACAGCATCGTTAGACAACGAAAAACTAAATTACATTGATAATACGACAAGTCCCGGATATAGTTAATCGAAACCTACATCCATTATAGTGATTGACGAATCAGAGAGTAGTAGAGATCCCACAGAAGCAGCATCCACTGTTAAAGTTAACCGGGAAGCCAAATCATCTTTTGACAATGTCTCAACCTAAATCAGAGTAAACCAAAGGAACCTTGTTCACATGTTATTTAGATCCGTTCAAGAAAATATCAAAGACAAAATAATCAGGGGAGCCACCTGAGAAACAGCAAAGTCGACAGAATCAGCGATAAAGGGTTCATGAGGTCCATCACGTATTCCTGTTAAGACGTATCGTTTCAGCAAAAAAGAAGGAGTCCAACTAACACTGCACAGTGCACCCCAAAAAGCGTTGAGAGTCAGTACAAATTCTTAGTCACAAACAAGAAAAATAAAGATGGAACAAGCATATAAGAGAGACATACAAAGGAGCCCATGGCATAGAAGCAGCAAAAGTGCGAGTATCCAAATATGTATTTGATAGAACTAATGATTTAACCCGCCTTGGACGGTGATGAGCAAACAGTTGTGCTAAGAAGCCTCCAAGGGAGGTACCATAGAGATGCACCTGTTAACAATGGTCAAGTACAATCACTTACAATGTCATATCTTTCCGCACCAATAAAAAAAATTTAGGAACGTAGATGGTGATTGTAACTTAAATAGATCTTACGTGATGAACATCAATGGTGTCCAAGAATTTCTCAAATGCTTGAATCCACTCATGATAATTCCAAACCCGTGGAATGTCAACTGAGATTATCCGATAACCCTGGAATTACAGATTTAACAACATTTAAGAAAACAAGTTCAACATTCAAGAAAACAAGATATCTTAGTTACCATAGCCTAACAAATGTTCAAGGCTACAAGTGATAAGAACAAAGGATTGTTACCTTCATAGAGAGTGCCATAATCTGTTTATAGTAAACATCTGCAGTTCCTGCGATTCCAGGAATACATATGAGCGGAGGAACAGTCTTTGGACCAAAGTCATAGTAACGCCATTGCTTTGTCCCAATCTGCAGTTGAGTTGCATATAAAGATTGTTTATTCACTAACATAATCACATTCCCAAAAAACCAAATACCATAAATAATGAAATCGTTCATTCTGATGCTTGAAACAAAGGAAATACATCTACACAGCTTAACAAATTACAATTTTCCCAACTAGAAGCAACAAAATCCGATAAAACGACAAATTTATAGAACCATTAAATAGCTGTTTTAGCTGCTTGATAAATAACCTTCTTAACCTATCATACAGAACAAGAATCTCAAAAACCTTCCTTTACTTAACCAGAGAAACCTAAACAATTCACTAACTGTGTAGCAGTCTACTCATAGATCAAATCAAAGGTAACCCTAGAGGAATCTGCAGAAGATAAAAGATCAAAACGGAGAGACACTATCACTAAACTAAAAACTAGCTCTTAAACAAGAAACCAAATGTCAATACTAACAAATTTGACAAAGAAGAGGGTTCAATCAAAAATTAACCCAAATCATATGAATTTCAGCTGCATAAACCCAATTATGATCGAACTACACACTCACAGAAAGATTTCTCCTAAAACCCATAAGAGATAAATCGGAAATTAAGACAATTCTCCAAAAACCTCAAGAGCTTGATATTAAACCTAATTCTAAAGCGTAAACAAATGCAGAAAGTCAAAGAGACAGAGAGAGGAAGAAGAAGAAGAAGAGACTTACGGGAATCTTGTGAAGAGGAACCTGAGATTTAAAGTAGACGTAATCTCCAGGCGCCGATGAGACGCCTTTCATCGCCGATCGGAGATTCTCAACATCCGAGAACTCCAAATCGAACAAATATGTATTTAATTTTTTTATTATTCTTTTTCGATAGAAATATTTAACGGCGAGATAACAGAGTCTCCGATATCAACTGCCTGTCAACGTTGACGCCGTGACTGTAGCAGTCACTATACATGTATCCCTGTATAATGGTCATCATGACTCATCTTTTCACATGTTTTATAATTCCTAGGATATTTCAGAAAGAAATATATATAATAAAAAATCAAAATTTATTTAGATTTTTCATTCTATTTCTTTTTTATGAATGTTAAGTTTTTACAGAAAAACCGAAATCTCTATGATAGTAGGTGTTTGTAATTTTTGATGTTCGTTATTTGTTTCGGTAGATTTTCGATTTTTCTGTTATTCGTGTATTTCTATAATGTTTCTATATCTCAAGTATTTAGTTTTTACAAACGTTATAGAAATACACGAGTAACTGAAAAAAAAAAATCTACTGAAACAAGTAAAAGGTACAACAATTTAATCGTTAAACACAAAACTCGCCAACAAAAATCTTTGAAAATATAGATAAAGACCCGTTATAGGTATTACGGTTAGCAGAAAAGAGGCACAATTATGGCAAGCAGCTCAATTAGAGTTCCAAGAAGAAAATCATGGTGTTGTGAGTTCGGCAACTCTGTCCCGAGTGAGGGAGGTTTCTTTTGATTCGAACTATTCATTATATCGTTGTTTCGTGGATGAATCGTGGAAAGAAAGTGATAAGTTCTTCGGTACAGGGTGGTTCTGTACATCGTCAAATGGAGAGCTGCGAACCTCCGTAGAAGTCTATCTCCACTACATGCCGAAGTCGAGGCTCTTCTCTGGGCGATGAAGTGTATGATTGGTGCAGATCATCAAGATGTAGCGTTCTTTACAGACTGTTCAGACCTGGTGAAGATGGTGTCTTCTCCAACCGAATGGTCGGTGTTTTCAGTGTATTTGGAGGAATTTCAGAGCGACAAAGAGGAGTTTTCATCTTTTTCTTTATCTTTCATTTCTCGTAGAGCTAATGTCAAAGCGGATAATCTGACACAAAAAGTTCGTACAGAACCGCTTCATATCACATTTGTAAACAACATTCCTCAGGAATGGTTCTTTTGAATTTTAATTAATTTCGGATGACAAACAAAAAAAAACATGTTTTGATGTTGCCACAAGCACCGCAATCCGAAAACAGTTTTCAAACCTTAGTTTTACATGTTTATTTGTTTGATTTATCCAATTTATATATTAGTAATAGAGAAGATTTGCGCATAAACAAAAATGGGAAAGGTAATTAAGTAAGAGACAATAGGAGATTTTGTCCCAGACGGATGAAAAATAAACGTTATCAATGGGCCTCAACTTCGAAAGAATTACAATAAAACCATTTAGAGTCGGAGCTTGTGCTAAGCGCCATTAACTTTTGGAGAGGATAAAGAATGAAATGATAGTTATTAAATGTTCAGAATTAGAAACAGTTGAAGTTTTCGGTTTATTTATGTGTATTTAATAAATCATTAGTTTTTGGACCATCCATCATTTATGAGTTTGGTCCGATCTGGGTATTTTAGTTTCTTAAATAAGAATCGATTAGGAACCGAAGGCTTTTCGGATATTTTCCGGCTCTTTCCCGAATATCCGTCATTTGTGTGTATTTAATAAATAATGTCAATGGTTTCCAATGGTTTCTATTTCAGAGCATTTAAACACATAAACCAGTTGATTTATCAAAAGCATAGGAATTGAAGAGTTTGAAGATGGAAACAGAGTCGTGTTCCATCTACCTCGAGAATCTCTCCGGTCTAAAACCTATCGACCTAACACGGATGACTTGTTCCCATGTCTTCCACAATCGTGTCTCTTGGAGTTGTTCAAGCGTAAAGCACTTGTCTGTTGTGTTTTACAGTGCTCTAGGATCGATGATTGGAACTAAGGATTGAAATTAGGGCATCTACTGATTGATAACTTGGGTCACTCGCACTATTTTCTTTAGAAATTTCATGTAATTTAGTTATTAAAGTTTCCAGTCGAAGTTGATTAGAAATTCTAATTTGGTGTCACACGTTCTACCTACGGCAAGGAATAGAAAATGTAATTTAATTTTTTTGTTTTTAATAAATTCGAGTCCTATCTTAATTAGGTAGTTTTGGTAAACAAAAAGAATAACGACTTTATCCACAAGAATCAATATTTAAAGAAAATAATTCGTAAATTGACAAAGAAAAGAAAAAAATGAAACTAGAATCTGCAACATATGTATATATATCTCCCTAACTACGATACCCTAAAGCTTCACAAATTCTTTCATCTCTCAATTTTCTCTCGTTACGATTTGCAAATTCTCTTTTGTGAATCTCTTAAGAATATTTTTGAGAAGCCTCTTTCAAACATGAATGATCCAATTCCCAAACCCGTAGTGGAAGTTCAGGTTCAAGCTGAGAGACGTCTCTCTTCATCAGAAAAATATACAACCTCAGTCTTCCTCACCATCAATACCAAAAAGGATGAGATCCTTGTAAATCCTTCCACTGCCACTGGCCATCGAACCCTAAAGCCCATTCCGCTTTCCTATATTCCCATGAATTTTAGTCTACTTAGTTGTAGTCACCATCACATCCAGTTGTTACTCCAGTTTCGACTCCATAGGAACGACCATTGGTTGTGCAATCACTTAGTCCCAAAGATCTCAACGGCTGTAATCAACGCAGGTTTTGGGTACAACGACGTTGATTTGACCATGAACGTCACAGTTACTTACCCGTACGTCTGTGTCGACGAGACATCATTAAAGGTATTGAGGGTTCGACTAGGGAGGATCAAAGCAGAGGAATTGAAGAGTTTGAATCTGGAAACAGAGTCTTGTTCCATCTGTCTCCAAAGTCTAGTCTCCAGTTCGAAAACACTTACTCGCATGAGTTGTTCCCATGTATTCCACAACGACTGTCTCGTGGAGTGGCTCTACCGCAAAAACACTTGCCCGATGTGTCGGACTGTTCTCTAGAGGACTGAAACTAGGGTTTTATCTACTTTATTGCATATCTTGGGTCACACGTACGCTCTTGTTAAGAAAAAGTTTATGTAATTTAGTTATCAATGTTTCAAATCGAAGTTGGAAATTTTAATCTTGTGTGTTTTAAGGTTTTAAATCTATTCAAGAAGAGGTTTGAAATTTGTAATAGCACCATTACTTGCAACTGTGCTGGTTTTAAGTTTACATGCAACTCGTAATGTCTTAACTAATAATAACCAAAACCTTTTCACACCAAGCTGTTGCTGAAATCAAACTCTAGCTCTAAGTAAAATTGTTAAAGATTGGTTTATCGAAGTTAAGAAATATCGACACTTAGTGAGAGACATTGGCACCAAAAGGAATTCCCACAAAGCTGCAGGTGTATTCCTTCTTGTAACAGATGCTTCTCCTTTTTCATAAGTATGTTCCTTATTCGGCTTCTCAAAGTTCCTAGATGGACACTAGTGGCCATCTTCCCCACAAATTAAATCCAACAAGCCCCTTTCTCTCCTTTGGATCGATTTTGACCTATCTCTATTCTCTATAATATACAGGTAGTTTTGAATAACAAAAGAAATAACAAATGTTAGCCACTAATGAATCATTTAAAGGAGAATTAGATATCCACCTGGAATTAACATTGGCTCCAATAATTCGAAAATTATCGACCCATAAGCCCAAAAAAAAAAAAAAGGAAATTGCTTTGTGGCAGAAAAAAGGAAATTGTTAGGTAACAAAGAAAAAAGGAAACTAGAACCTGAGATATATCATATATGATATGACCGTTGAACACGCTTTTTTATATATATCCTCACTACGTATACGTAACCCTAAAGCTATTCACAATTCTCTTCTCTCTCAATTTGCTCTCATTACGATTTGCGAATCTCTTCTTCTTCTTCTCTGTTTGAATATTTTTGGGATTTTCTCTTTTCGTTTCAAAACATGAATTCTCGCAAAGTGGAATTTAGCATCATCAATCGCAAGGAACTCTCTCCAGCACAACCAAACTCAGTCATCGTTGTCATCGACACCAAATCTGAAGAGATCTTTGAAAACCCAACAACCGGTCATCAAACCCGGCGCCGGCCCACTCAGGTTTCACCACCTTTTCTCATCGATATCAATCTCCGTAGTTCTAGTCTCGACCACATCCGAACGCTTCTCCACGATCGATTAGTTGGCTACCCTTGGGGTTGCTTGTGCGATATCTTAGCCACAGAGATCTCAACGGAGGCCATCAACTTGGGTTTTGGACGCAACGGCTTTACCTTGACCATGACCGTTACAGTTACTTACCAGACCGTCTTCGTTACGTCAAACGTCGAGAAATCATTGAGAATGGTTCTGCTAGGGAGAGTGAAAGCAGAGGAATTGAAGAGCTTGAAGATGGACACAGAGTCGTGCTCCATCTGTCTCGAGAATCTATCCGGTCCGAAACCTATCGGCCTAACACGGATGGCTTGTTCCCATGTCTTCCACAATCGCTGTCTCTTGGAGTGGCTCAAACGTAAAAACACTTGTCCCCTGTGTCGGACTGAGCTCTACGAATGATGACTGGAACCAAGGACTGAAATTAATTAGGGCTTCATCTACTGATTTCACAACGCTTTAGTTTTTTGGGAAAATAATGTAATTTTGTTATTAAGGTTTCCAATCGAAGTTATAAATTCTAATTTTGTGTCACAACTCACACAAAAAATTGAATGTGTGTGTGTGTGTTTTAGGGTTTTAAATCAGTTTGTAATATCAAAAAGCTGTTGAGATTGATTTTCGAAATCGTGATATTGCTTGTCTCCAATCAAAATTAGGAATCAGTAAGATTTTTTTTGTCTCCAATCAAAGTTAGGAAATATTGACACTTACATATCCACCTAGAATTACCATTGGCTGCAATAATTCGTAATATGTCGATCCAATAGACCAAAAAAAAGAGAGAGGAAACTTCTTAGGCCATCTTCATTTTGGGTTTCAAATGAGATAAACCATCTCTCTCATTTAAACATGAACATTTTTTTTCATTTTATAATTGGTTTCTTGTTTTGATAAATCAATTATCTCAGAGTTTAGTATATTAATTAAAGTAGTGTATGTATTGTTATTTTTTTAATTTTTATAAATGATAAAATAAAATTATATGTGTATAAAGCTCCACTGTGTCTAATTTTCATTGATATTACTTAATGTTAATACAAAATATTAAACTAATATTGTTTTAGTTCATACAATAAATATAATAATTAAAAAACAGATATTTAAAAAATTAAAAATTATATTTTGATATTTTTGTCAACATTTTGATAAAACCATGTCTAGTAAAAAAATTGAGTAAATGTAGAAAAATAGTACCCTCTTTATGACTTTTTGTTTGAAAAATACCCTATTGTTTTTTTTTCTCTTTCAAAAATTATTTTTAATATATAAAATTACTAAAATATCCTCACTAAAAGTTGGTAATAATTAAAATGAATTATCATTAAAACAGAAAATCCATTAATTTAATTTTTAAATTAAAATTTGATGTAACTAACAATTTTGAAGATAATTCTTATCTTTAATATTATTTTTAAATAATTTACGATTCTTGGAGGGTTGGAGATTGATTTTTTTTTATTGAAAATTTTATCTCAAACTTTCTTTATATATTATCTTGTTAAATTTTAATATATAAAATAAATAAACTGTTTTTATCTCAAAAATAGTTAAAAATAATTAATATTTCGAATTTAGTTTATTATTTTTTATTTTAAATTTCGAATTTAATTTAATTTATTAAAAATACAGCATTTTTAATGTGGATAAAATTGTCATTTTACATATTAAAAATTATATTTTTTATTTTTTTGGTACAAAAAAATTGTAGTTTTTATTGAAAATAGAGAACCGTGTATGTTTCAAACAAAAACTGATTAATATGGTAGTTTTCAAAATTATCTAATTTATTTGAAATTAAATATAACTTCCATTGGTGAGATGCCCAATGGTTATCTCATAAATATTTTTCTTTTTTTAGCAAAAATATAGAGATCATGATTATAATTTTTATATTAAAAATATATATTATTTCATTTGAATTTTTTTTGTTAAATTTTCATTAATATTTTAGACAAATATCAAATTACTTGTTAAATATATTCAATATTAGTAATCTTAATCTTAATAACAAAAATTAACAATGCAATCCACTGTAAATAATACAATCAAAGAGTTATAATTTCCTAAATAACAAAATTAAGCAAAAACTATATAGAGTAAACTTAAGAAAAATAAGTTTTTGTTTTGGAGATTTTGAAAACTACCCTATTTATGAGTTGTTGTTTGAAAAATACACTTTTCCCTATTTTCAATAAAAAAAAATACAATATTTTCGTACCAAAAACATAAAAAAAAAAAATTTTAATATGTAAAATGACAATTTTATCCACATTTAAAACACTGTATTTTTAATAAATTAAAAATAAATTCGAAATTTAAGAGAAAAAAATAATAAACATTCTATATAGGAAAATTTAACAAGATAATATCTGTAAACATTCTAAAGTCTATAATATTTTTCACATCAATCTCCAACATTCCAAGAATTTAAATTATTTAAAAAAATATCTAAAGATAAGAATTATCTTTAAAATTGTTAGTTACATCAATTTTTAATTTAAAAATTAAGCTAATGGATTTTCTGTTTTAATGATAATTCTTTTTAATTATTACTAACTTTATTGAGGCTATTTTAGTAATTTTATATATAAAAAATACTCCCTCCGTTTTCGAATAGTAGTCGTTTTAACTATATGCACACAAATTAATAAACTATTAATGTTGTTAGTTTTTCAATATAAAAATATCATTAATTATCTACCTAAACATAATTTAACCAATAGTAAATCAAGTTGCATAATAAAAATAAATATAAAAAATAAAAAGTAATAAATTTTGCATCGAAAACTGAAAACGACAACTAATTAAAAACAAAAAAATTTCTCTAAAACGACAACTATTCGAAAACGGAGGGAGTAGTTTTAAAAAGAGAAAAAAATGGAATAGGGTATTTTGCAAACAAAAAATCATAGATATAGTTAATATTATTTTGGTGAGATAAACAATAAATCATAGATAAAAGGAAACCTATAGTTGAACACGCTTATATATCTCTTACTACCGAACCCTAAATCTTCACAATTCTCTTCTCTCTCAATTTACGACTTCTTGTGAATCTCTTAAGAATATTTTTGAGAAACCTCTTTCAAACATGAATGATCCCATTCCCAATCCCGTAGTGGAAGTTCATGTCCAAGCTGAGAGAAGTCTCTCTTCATCAGAAGAATATACAAACTCAATCCTGCTCATCATCAATACCATAAAGGATGAGACCCTTATAAACCCTGCCACTGGCCATCGAACCGTAAAGTCCACTCCGCTTTCCTATAATTCACTTCGCATCAATTTCAGTGTCCCTAGTTGTAGTCACCACCACATCCAATCGTTACTCTACGATCGACTCCATAGCGACGACCATTGGTTGTGCGAATACTTAGTCCCAAAGATCTCAACGGCTGCAATCAACTCAGGTTTTGGGTACAACGGCGTTGAATTGAACGTGAGCGTCACAGTTACTTACCAGTACGAACGTGTGGACGAGGCCTCATTAAAGGTATCGAGGATGGTTTTACTAGGGAGGATAAAAGCAGAGGAGTTGAAGAGTGTGAACATGGAAACAGAGTCGTGTTCAATTTGTCTACAGAGTCTTTTCTCCAGTTCGAAAACATCACCCACTCGCATGAGTTGTTCCCATGTCTTCCATAAGGGCTGTCTCGTGGAGTGGCTCTACCGCAAAAACACTTGCCCGATGTGTCGGACTGTGCTCTACGATCAATGATGATTCTTGGAACAGAGGATTGAAATTAGGGTTTTATCTATTTTATTGCATAACTTGGGTCACACGTAAGCTCTATTTTAAGAAAAGTTTATGTATTTTAGTTATCAAGGTTTTCAAATCCAAATTGGAAATTCTAATTTTGTGTGTTTTAAGGTTTAAAATGAATTTAATAAGTGGTTTGGAATTTGTAATAGCATCATTAGTGCAACTATTGAAGTCTTAACAAATAACGAAAACCTTTCACATCAAGCTGTTGTTGAAATTAAACTCTCCAAGTAAAACTGCTAAGATAGGTTTATCGAAATTGTGATTACTACGCTCCTGCCAGGCCGCCGTTAACAACTCCATGCTCCAATCTCCATAAACGGTAGTTGTTTTGTGTGTTTCTCCATCTGCCTCAACTTACGATGCTGCGAAACAAACAAGTAACACCAAAAATTAGTAAGCTTTTGCTAGTTACCAATCAAAGTTACAAGAGATACATTGGCACCAAAGGAGCTTCCCACAAAGCTGCATCTTTCTTAAGTGCTCGAGCATTTTACCTTCTTGTAACAGATGCTTCTCCTTTTTTATAAGTACGTTCCTTATTCGGCTTCTCAAAGTTCCTAGATGGACACTCGTTTTTGTAGTGGCCATCTTCCCCACAAATCCAACAAGCACCTTTCTCTCCTTTGGATTTTGACCTATCTCTACTAACAGACCTGCCTCTCACATCAAGTTCTTTTGCAGTTTCTTTATATCCTTCAGAACCAAATTTCAACTCTTTGGATAGTACAGCACAAATTACTTCGTCTAGTGTAAGGCTTGTTCTACCATACGTTAGCACGTCTCTAAGATCATCAAATCGCTTTGGTAAAGAAATCAACAAACGTATAGCTTGGTCTTCATCAGATATAGAGACCTTAGCATTACTTAAATCATCAACTAACTTCTCAAACTCATCAATGTTTTCCTCTATAGACTGGCTATCATTCATCCTAAAACTACACAGCTTATACTGTAGGTAAGTCCTGCTAGTTGAAGATCTAGTAATATAGAGTTTGTCGAGAACCTGAAACATACCAGCAGCTGTGTCCTCCTTCATAATTTTCTTTCGCAGATCTTGATTCTCTATGTTCTGAATTATCATGCTCCTTGCTTTTCTCTTCTTCTCTTCTAGACCTGTTCCAACAGATTTGTTCCCATCCTCCTCCTCAATCTTTAAAGCTTCCATCAAATCAAGAATCTCAAAACGAGCAAGAATCCTCGTCTTCCATAAGATGTAATCACCTCTCCCATCAAACTTTTCTACTTCAATCCTTGTTCTTGACCTCTCTCTATACTTTTTTATCATATCCTCTATAACTTTCACCTAATTCCATCTCTTTGGACAATGCAGCATCAATGACTTCATTTACTGTCAAGCTTGTTTTACCATACGTAACCGAATCTCTAACCTCATCAAACTGCTCTGGTAAAGAAACCAACAAAAATATAGCTTGGTCTTCATTAGATATCTCTACTTTAGCATTACCTAATTCATCAATCAACCTGTGAAACTCATCAACATTCTCCATAACAGACTTTCTTTCATTCATCCTAAAACTATGCAACTTCTCTCTCAAGTAAAACCTCCTTGCTAAAGAAGTAGTCATATAGTATTTGTCTAGAACTTGTAACATACCAGTAGCTGTTTCTTCCTTCATAATCTTTCGCAGAACCTTATCTCCTACACTGAGAATGATCATGCTCCTTGCCTTTTTGTTCTTTTCTTCAAGACCAGGACTCAAATTTGCAGAAAGTTTCTCATCTTCAGCTATTCTAACATATTTGTTTCCATCTTCTTCCTCAATCTTTAAAGCGTCCATCAAACCAAGAACACCAAGATGAGCACGGATTCTCGTCTTCCATAAAGTGTAATCACCTCTCCTATGAAGCTTTTGTTCTTCGAACATTGCAAAAGACATGTTGAGAGAGTCTTTTTCTAGTTTCTGTCTCACAGTCAATTCGTCGAGCACCTTGTATGCACAGAAAAACTCTAAAAAACAAAAACCCTAACTTGTTTTACAATGCTCTCTCATGAGCTAGAGAACATACATATATCTGTTATATATGGAGACTTTAACGGCGTTACAAGAAAACAAACGGAAAAGATTACGGAACTACGGAAGATTCCCTAAACAGCCAGAGCCGTCTCTGTTTTCCATTCTCAATGAAATTATAGTAATACCACAGGAAGGGCCAAATTAGTAAACCGGATACTTAACCGGAATCGGACCAAGGTTATTTAAAAACATACCATGATTCAAAACCAAACGTTCTCCTTCTTTTTGAAATTTTGATTTATTTACGCTTATATAGAAATTTGATAAGACAACCAAATTTGTAGCAATTAGTACAAAATTATCTGGCGGCTAAAACTCGCCGGAAGGTTCCAACATTTATTAGTTAAACAGTGGAATACAATGAAAGCGACGAGCTTGTTGCTTCCCGATCCAGAATACCTCGCCGGAAAGTATTCAACTTTATTTTTTAAACTGCAAAAATAATCTGACAGAAGGAACAAATTTCCATTACTAAAGAGACCATTCAATCCTCAACTCTTATCAAGTAAAATCATAAAATTTTGTAAAAAGATTATTTTACCTTGAGTTGTTACTAAGCTGCAGCAACTCCTGATTGATTCTGTTGGAACCATTCAGCTGGCCACCATGTTGGTCTGATTGCCTCGACTTTCACGTCCTCTAAGTCCTTTACTGTTAATTCAGCTGATGGTTTAAAGGCTTCCTCTACCCTCATTACACCCATTCCCCGGCTACCCAAAGCCGTTGAAACCGTTCCCATTTTCTTGCCCGTTCCTGATTCAACTACTTCAGCTCCAGCCGCGATCTTCTGGTTTACCTCTGCAGTTTATACGAAAATTTAGTTTAAGACCAGAAGTTGCTTTCTTGATCATAAGATGTGAGATATTCGATTTTCTTTGTAGGGAAATTCAGTTTACCTTTTCCATTGCTATCGATGAATCGTAATGGGATCAAGCGTTTGCGGATGACACCTCGGTGATGGGTACGAGCTATAAGCTCTTGACCAACATAACAGCCTTTGTCAAAGCTTATCGCATTAAGACCAACAAAATTATACTCAAGCGGAATTGCTTCGCCTGTAAACGCCACAAAAACATGTTGTAAATACGAAGACGAGAACAATGAGTTAAAAACAAAAGAAACGGATAATACCTTTAGGGATTTCAGCTGATCCTTCGGCAACTCCATGCTCTAATCTCCATAAAAGGTAATTGCTTTCATCTGTTTCTTTATCTGCTTCAACTAAAGGAGCTGCAAAACAAACAAAATAACCCCCCAAATTCGTAAGCTTTCGCTTAAGCTCATGACATAAAAGCTTCTATTCGATTAAGAAACTCACGAGTTGCATCGGCCGGAAAGATACTTCTGTAACCGAGACATTCCAACCTTGGATCCTTATACCATTGCCATCCATACTTATTACCACTAGCTGTAGACTCACCAGCACGATCAACACCACCGCCCCAACCGACAGATGATGATCCAGAAAGATTCCTACCGTATCGCTGCCAACACGAAAACTCCTCCCCAACGTTTTCTATATCCACTTTGGACCTCAACCGATACCTATCAACATTCAGAACACACAAATCAGAAATAATACTAACAAGAGAGTCGTTCCTTCTCTAAAAATCTGAGCTTTTTACTCATTCCAGCAAAATCAATAGAGATAACATCTAAATCAAAACATAAGCATTATCTTATAATCATCTATAAGTCAATAAACCCTAATCTACATTGACATTGCTAACACTGAGATCCCTAAAGACCTAATTTTTTCAATTTTTTCTTTAAAAAGCTTACTTTTTGAGAGTTTCAAGCAATTCATCGAGGACGTCAACATCAACATCAGCAAACAACTCAACCGACCCATCATGACCCGAATCCGACCCGGGTCCTGAACCAGTCCGATTAAGCTTTTCCTCGGATTTCGAAGGGCTATACAAGAAAAAATCGTATAGAAACCTTCCTTGAGGAGTTAACAACGCCGCGTACATAGGCGGAGTCGAAACGGAAGCCATGTTCGGCGTAGGAACCGCCGAGTTCTTCTCGCCGGAGGATTCGCCGAATCTTCTTACATCGTTGGTTAACAAACCTTGAAGAAACTTAACCGTATCCGGTCCGCTAAACCGGACAACGGAACGTGATTTGAGCCGAGACGCCATCGGACCGGCATCTTCTAGACCGCTGTGGATTTTCCGGTGATAAATTCCGGTAGATTTGGAGATTTCACGACGAAAATTGAATCGAAACATCTCTTGTGAAGGCTCTGTTAGTATTGTTCTTCGTTCGTTCGTGGTCTGTGGTTAAACCATTGCATTAGAGAAAGCTCAGGACAAAGCCACGTGATCGAATACGTGGCAGTGGAAATGATCTTTGGTTTGTGACACGTGTAATAAAAGTACAGAAGTTGTACTATTGCTTAGCAAGTGTTTTTAAACGATTCGGTCGTTTATTCCCGTTTATTACGACCCGTAACTAATAATCTAAATTTATAACAGAGCATTTTAGTAAATTTTCTATAGAAATTGGTTAAGTTTCTTACATTTACAGTAGTACTGTGTGCTACATTGTTTGATGTAATCAATCACTGTAAAATATGAATCATATCTCTTCACTAGGACCAACTGTTTAATGAAAATTAGTTATAGAGATGTTTAATGATAATTTTTGTGAGAACTCGTAAATTTTTTTTTGAGAATTTTTACCACAAAATAATATGATCTGGAATTTATCTAACAAGAATTTTTGTTTACCTTTTCTTGTTCGTTAAATTGATCACAATGTTAGAAATAAAATTTGAGAAAAATGGCATGCTTGATTGAACCAGTTAAAACTTAAAAACTCAACAAGATTTATCTCTCATAACGTTTTCTGTAATGATAATAATAAAATAAAGATTTGGAACTAACTAAGAATAAATGAACAATGTAAAAGAAAGATGTGAATGTAGAAACTTAAAGTTTGGAAGATAAACGTAAATATAAAAAGCAAGATTACTTTTGTAAAAGGATTTGTATGCTAAATAATATAGGTAAAATTGCAAACAGACCCTCAAATTAACCAAAGTATATCTCTCACCTAAGGAATTTGATCAAAAAACATCAAACTACTATAAAAGCCTCAATATGGCTTAACTATCGCGATTAGATAGTTTAAAATTCGTCATTTTGATATGACAAAAAAAAATCGTCATTTTGGTTTTAGTAAAAACAATACACAAAAAAAAATATATATATATAGTTTCCGTGTCAATCTCTACAATAATTATTTGAGAAGTAGAAACGCACCATATTGAAAGTTAGGGCATTGGAGGCCTGTGGTTAAAAGTTGGAATGATTTGTCCTAAACACCCTTAATGAATTATTCTTCTCGAAATTTCTTCTTCTTCGTAATTAGGGGTATATAAGTCTAATCGTGTGTTGATCTCTATAATAATGTCTCAAACACCCTCAATTTCGAAATTTTTTGTTCTTAATTGTTAAGGGTATATAAGTCTAATCGTGTTTTGAGATGATTAGTCTTAATCACCCTTAAATTTTTTTATTTTATAGTGTAATCGTTGGGGATACGGATGTCATAATGTCTCGACTTTAATGATTATGGAATCTTAGCTTAAATTTATTTGTTAATTTTTTAGATAATTCTATATCTTAGTAGTTAATATTCGTTTTTGTTAGTTTTCTGATTTTGTTTCTAATTAAAAAGTTAAATTTCTTAAGATAATAATTGATGTTTGCCCTAATCTTAAAGCTATATATATTGTTGATCGGCCAGAGAATTAGGTATTATTTTTTCTGTGCCCATTAGATAGTTTTCACCATTATGGTTTTTTTATACAGCTACGATTTTGATAAATCAAATTGTTTGTCATGCATATATTGTTTTCATTTACCTTTAGAGGTCGTGTGCATATTGTTTGCTGTTTGTTTTATTTTTTACATTAGTTTGTTAATTTATTGTTTTGCTGATTTGATTCTTTTGGTATGTGTTTCAGTTTTGTAGAGCGTGGGAGGTTCTATCGACAAAGCTTTTGGACGAAAGTGGTGTTGATGATAACAGAACGAGGTTTGGAAAGGTATTTTTACATCTATTTACCTATTTAAATGTTTGTGTTTCTTTCTGTTATGTACATAGTTTGGATTATGATCACTCGTGGATCGTTAATAATTTATGATCAATTGTGCTGACTGAGAGAAACTAAGATTTTTTTTTTGGTTCTCACCGTTTTTCTAAGTTCGCTTTGAGAATTTATTATATATTTATTTTGTATGAATAATTTTATTGGAAAAAATGATGTTTAGGGATAGTGTACACGTACTCGACGGGGGTGAATTACACCTAAGCTTAGATGTCTTCAAAAGGCCATCACTCACAACAACATCCTCTTCACCTCAATGGCTTCACGTAAGTGGATTCAAAATAATTTCTCTATATAATATATCAAGTTAAGTGAATGAACATATATAATGTAATGTTGTTGAAAATTGTGGTTGCAAGATATGTTGTGTTCGGGACTAAGAAGCATGGGAACGGGAAGATTGATGAGCTAGAGAGGCATATTGAGTCTTTGATATGGGAAACTGTTAAGGAAAGAGAAAAGGAATGTGTGGGATTAGATGATTACGAGAAGGTAATCTCTAATCTAACTATATATATTTGTATTTTATTATGAATTATTTATATGATTTTCTTTTTGTTTTTTTGAAACTAACATTAATTAATTTACTTTCTAAAATATACTGGGTCTCTTTTGAATCTCGAGAAAAACAGAGTTCTCTAAAACGAGATCGGTCGAGATTGCATAGGTATGTCTATCGTGATGAAACTGTTAAATAGATATTGGGCTTTTAAGCAATTCTATCGCTTTAAAAAAATTTTGTAATCGTGAGAGAAAACTTTAGGGTTTGATTGTTTCAATTTTGATTTAGAATACGGAATTTTCGTTTTCTTTTTCTTTTTTTAAATAGTAAGGTAAATTCTAAATATATTACGGATATTTTTATCAAGAAAATTTCTAATTTTTAAAAATTAAAATTTAAGAAATAATTATGACGGTTTGCCCTAGATATTAAGGTATAAATATAGAGCTTCGGCCACACCATTAAAACTCATATTCGTTAACCTAAATATATAGTTTTGATAATATATATATTTTGTATTGTTTTGGTTCTAATGAATCGAATTTACTATGGAATGATTATGATTGTTTTCTTCATGTTGAGATGACACTGATTTCATGATTTAATTTTTTATAGATTCTGATTTCTTCAAATTGAAATATTAATTATTTTTACGTTTGTTTGCAGGTTGGATGTGTGGAAAGAACACATCGATGTTGAAAACGTTGGAATGCAAGCTAACACAGCCAAGATATTGGTCATGCAAAGATCTCTTATGATTTTGTGACTAAGAATTTAAGTGTGACTTGGGCTTATGAGCTAACAACCTCTGATCCTAAGGAGAGTTCAAGCCTTTCTTACATCATCGACCTCGCAAACCATCAGAAGTAATGTTCGGGTTTATAGCTGCTGCTGGAACAAACACAGAGGAACATAGACTTTTATCATGGGAGCTCAGTTCAAATTTGGATATCGAGAAAGCCGATAGCAAGATAGGATTGGTAGTTGGCATTTCGGTTTCCGGGTTTGTTTTACTGATAGTTTTGGTCCACACGATCGTGGTGGTTTGGTCACGGAAGCAAAGAAAAAAGAAGGACAGAGATATAGCAAACATGATATCGATAAACGAAGATCTTGAAAGGGAAGCAGGACCAAGAAAGTTTTCTTATAAAGATCTTGTGTGAGCAACCAACAGATTCTCAAGCCATAGAGAGCTAGGTGAAGGAGGATTTGGAGCGGTTTATGAAGGAAATTTGAAAGAAATCAATACAATGGTTGCGGTGAAGAAATTATCCGGTGATTCAAGGCAGCGAAAGAAAGAGTTTTATATGAAGTTAAGATCATCAGCAAACTGAGACATCGAAACATGGTGCAACTCATTGGTTGGTGTAATGAAAAAAACGAGTTCTTGCTGATATATGAGTTAGTGCTAAATGGTAGCTTGAACTCCCACCTCTTTGGCAAAAGACCCCATTTACTTTCTTGGGACATAAGGTACAAGATAGCTCTTGGTTTAGCCTCTGCTCTGCTTTATCTTCATGAAGAATGGGATCAATGTGTACTGCACAGAGACATCAAAGCAAGCAATATAATGCTTGACAGTGATTTCAATGTAAAGTTAGGTGATTTCGGTTTGGCTCGGGTTATGAACCATGAACATGGTTCCCATACAACAGGATTGGCTGGAACTTTTGGGTACATGGCACATGAATATGTAACGAAAGGAAGTGCGAGTAAAGAGTCTGATATATATAGCTTTGGAATTGTTTTACTAGAGATTGTCACAGGGAGAAAATCGCTGGAACGAACGCAAGAAGATAACAGTGATTCAGAGAGTAATGAGAAGAGTCTTGTGGAGAAAGTTTGGAAACTTTATGGAAAACAAGAAGTGATGACTTCGTCTGTTGATGAGAAATAGGGTAATGAATTCGATAATAAAGAAGCTGAGTGTCTTCTGGTTTTAGGGTTGTGGTGTGCTCATCCTGATAAAAAAGCTCGAGACCTTCGATAAAACAAGCGATACAAGTCTTGAATTTTGAGTTACCATTACCTGATCTTCCATTTAAGAGGGATGTTGCTATGTATTACATCTCAATAACTACGACTTCTTCTTCTTCTCCCTAGGTTAACTCAAATGGAGTTTCGGTATGTATTACATCTCAACTCTGCTCTGTTTTTTTTTTCATCTTAAAGTATTATTGGTCATGCTCTTGGAAAATGATTATTCTTTGCATAATCATACTTAATATCATTTGTACATTGTTATTAATACTACTTTGTATGTATTAGAGATGAGAATATTTTAAACATTCCAGTGTTTTCCTTCTTTTAAGTTTTATATATATATATAGATAGGTAATACTCGATCTTTTATGAACTTTATGAACCGGTGGATAGGTAATATTCGATCTTTTATATATAATTTGTTTTCATTATGGATTTATAATTTAGATTAAGGTTCCAATGTTTCCACGTTTTAGAGTTTGTAAACGTGGTATTTCTCTTTTTTTAGTCAAGCATAAATTCTCCAAAAATATTAGGGTTTGTTTGATCCTTTTTCTCTATGAGCGGCTATCCAAGACGAGTTCAAAGTTGAGATTGTAGAGGTATCATTGTTTTTTATTGGTGGTTGTGTTTTCATATTGGTGTATTTCTACTTTTACATTGATTTCTCTGGTTGTGAATGATCAGTTGATTAAGTTGTTTGATATTTGAGATTTTGGTTCTTTTTGTTTTGTTTTAAATAATTTGTGATTTCGTATATTTAAAATAATATTTTCATTTTGTCTTTCATATTTATGATTCGGTTACATCCAGGGATGGGTTCATACGAAAAATATAGATATTTTTTTTAGGATATTTGCTTTCTTGAAACAAAAAGTTGAGTGAATTGTTTTTAGGTTACGCAATTTTTATTAGGTTTAAAATATTTTGAGATTGCTTTTGATCGTGCAATATACGGATTCGTTAGTGCCAGATTAATTTATTGAAAAGTTGTTCCTCCTTCTTTTTCTTTATTTTATCAATACCCTAAGAGATCTAATATCGTATGCATCAATAAAGTATCTTCTTTTACATTATCGGTGGATCCATTATTTTTTTATATTTATGGATAGTAAGAGATCTCACCGAACTTGATGCAGCTACAACTACGTTACAACGGTGTACAAGAGTTACATGACCAGAAGGAATTTTTGCAGATTGTGCCATCGTTGTTGAGGAGCTCTGGTGAGTTACTTGATCCATCTTCTTCTTTTTAATTTCTTTTAAAGATGTTTAGGCTAACCCTAATTGGTATTGCTTGAAATGTTGTAGGTGGAAGACTCTAGAGGGTAATGCTCTGGATTTGAGCTATGTTCTTTTTTTTTTTATAAGAAGAGAAACATGAGGCGATGTTTCGAAATGGGCGCGAGCTAGAAAACGAGGTGCTAACGTCTGACATCATTTTATCTCTGTTTACTTATAACTCAAGGTGTTGTTAGTATATCTATATCTCTCTTTATTATGAAAAACCAACGTGAATCTCACTCTTTAGGTTGGGAAAGGCTTATCTAAAGATGAAAAGACTCAAAAATTAGCTCTTTAGCATTGGCTTGAAGTTGTAAGTCCTTATATCTTTTTGTAACTTTTTATCAAAGACAAGCTAAGTACATGTGAAGAAACAAATCTATGTGTTTAGTAGCAAAACACAAGATCAAGAGTTATTAGTTCCTTTTGGTTTCGTTGATCTATTATAATCTAATGACCATCTAATATAATGACCCCTCTCTTGAAATTACAGATTGACCCACATCATCGTTATGGCCACAACTTGCACTTCTATTATGATGTCTGGTCAGCGAGCAAGAGCTCACATCCATTCTTTTACCGGTACGGACTTAGATCCAATATCCATCTTTAGATCCTCCTATCTTGAATGTGTTCTAAACTCTGTTTTCACTGATTTGAAACTAAATGTTGGATATAGGAGACGACAAAGATGTAAATCTTGAGAAACACCCGAGAAGTGTTCTGCAAAAATAATGCATTAGATGCTTGGGACTGGTGAGCTTTTTATCTGATTTGACTCGACCATAATGATTAGCTATAACTCTTGAATACTCAATAACCTCTGTGTTTCTTTGAAACACGCAGATGGAGAGAGAAGCATATAAATAATAGTGGAAGATGGGAGACTAATTTATAAATAGGGCGTGACTCTGATTAACTCAACAGTGGAAGCCAAGTCGATTTTTGTACTTAGTAAAATAAACAATTTGAATAAAAGACGACGGCAGAAGCTCGAGACGAGTCGTTTCAGCCGTCACCAGAGACTAATGAAAGTCATGCTGAAGTGAAAGAAACACACTATATAATATATATATATATATATATATATATATATATATATATATATTTCAAATTATTTAATTTTTAAAAGAATAAGTAAAGCTGCCATTTATCTCTATCGTGATTGAAAATATTTAAAACTTTAACAAATCTTTATGAAAAGAAACTAATATAAGTTGACTTTCCGAAAATTTGATATGTCAAAAAGGTAATCTTATTACTTTGTGTTCAAAGCAACAATATATATAAGTATTAATTTTTTGGATTTTCCGGTTTACTTGAGAGTCACGTTTCTGATATCACTTTTGCTTTGTCTTTGTGTTATCATCAACCGGAATCAGCCATGGTGAATTATATAGTGAAGCAATACAATGTTGCAATGGAAGGAGATACGACATTGGTCGCAGTGGAGAGCATTGGTATACGGAATAGAAAATGAGTCAAGATCATTAGTGATTCATAATTGGTCAATTAAATTCCGATATATAATGGTTGGTCCATCATGTATATTTTATTTTAAAATTAATATTAAAATTATTTGATAACTGTTGACAAAAACCTACAATATAGTTAAGTTACTTTAGAAAAAAACCTTCATCCTGCAGAAGATACAAAATTTTATTATTAATTTCTAACTAAAATTGAAAACCTGGTCCAACCGGTTTAACTTGATCAACATGATAACAAAACAAGAGGAGCAAAGTTGATGGTTTTCTGAAGTCTGATGAAAGAGATCTTGATAAACGTAGAAATCATTTGCTGATTGATGAGTTTGGCTATAACCATGATAACAAAAAAAAATGGAGCAAAAGTGACGGTTTTCTACAGTGTAATGAAAGAGCTCTTAAAAAACGTAAAAATTATTTTCTCATT
>NW_003302550.1:21728990-21847926 GCF_000004255.2 Arabidopsis lyrata subsp. lyrata | reverse complement strand
TTTGGCTATTACCATGATAACGGAAAAAGAGAGCAAAGTTGACTGTTTTCTGCAGTCTTATGAAAGAGCTCGCCCTAAACGAAAAATGCAGCTAATTGAAGAGTTTTACAATAACCATTATAACGAAAAATGAACAAAATTGAAGGTTTTCTGCAGCCTGATGAAAGACCTCTTGATTAACTTAGAAATTATTTGCTTATTGATGAGTTTGGCTATAGTCATGATAACAAAAAAAATAGGAGCAAAATTGACATTTTTCTACTGTCTAATGAAAGAGCTCTTGATAAACGTAGAAATCAATTGTTGATTCATGAGTTTGGTTATAACAATGATAACAGTAAAAGAGAGCAAAATAGACAGTTTTCTACAGCCTGATGAAAGAGGTCATGATAAATGTAGAAATCATATACCAATTGATGAGTTGGCTATAACCTTAATTACAAAAAGAGAGAGCAAAATTGATGGTTTTCTGCAGGCTCGTGAAAAAGCTCTTGATAAACATAGAATCATTTGCTGATGATGAGTTTGGCTATAACCAGGATAGAAACAAAAGAGCAAAAATTGACGGTTTTCTACTGTTTAGTGAAAAAGCTCTTACTAAACATAAAAATCATTTGCTGATTGTTGAGTTATAACAATGATAACGAAAAAAAAGAAAAATAGACAGTTTTTCTGCAGCCTAATGAAAGAGCTCTTGATAAATGTAGAAATCATTTGCTGATTAATTTGTTTGGATATAACAATAATAACAAAAAAATGAGCAAAATTGACGGTTTGGTAGCCTGATGAAGGTGTTTCCTGATAAACGTAGAAATCATTTGTTGATTGATGAGTTTGGCTATAACCATGATAATTATAAAAAGAGGAGCAAAATCGACGGTTTTCTGCAACCTAATAAATCGCTCTTGGTAAATGTAAAAATTATTTATTGATTTATTAGTTTGGATATAACAAAACTAAAGAGCAAAAATTGACGGTTTTCTGCATTTTGATGAAAGAGAACTTGATAAACATAGAAAACATTTGATGATTGATGAGTTTGGGATATAACAATGATAACGAAAAAAAAAGAAGCAAAATTGACGATTTTCTACAGACTCATGAAAAAACTCTTGATAAACGTAAAAATCATTAGATGATGATGAGTTTGGCTATAACAAAAAAAGAAGAACAAAATTGACGTTTTTCTTCAGGCTCATGAAAAATCACATGATAAACCTAGAAATTATTTGCTGATGATGAGTTAGGCTATAACCATGATAACAAACAAAAAGAGGAAATTGACTGTTTTTTGCCGTATGAAGAACGAGCTCTCGATAAACGTAGAAATCATTTGCTTATTGATAATTTTGTGTATATAACCATTATAGCGAAAAAATGAGCAAAACTGAAAGTTTTCTACAGCCTGATAAAAGAGCTGTTAATTAACATAGATATCATTTGCTGATTGATGAGTTTGGCTATCGCCACGATAACAAAAAAAGTTGAGTAAAATTGACGGTTTTCTACTGTTTAGTGAAAAAGCTCTTGATAAACATAAAAATTATTTGCTGATTGTTTAGTTATAACAATGATAACGAAAAAAAAGAAAAAATAGACAGTTTTTCTGCAGCCTAATGAAAGAGCTCTTGATAAATTTAGAAATCATTTGCTGATTAATTTGTTTGGATATAACAATAATAACAAAAAATGAGCAAAATTGACGGTTTTGGTAGCCTGATGAAGGTGTTTCCTGATAAACGTAGAAATCGTTTGTTGATTGATGAGTTTGGCTATAAACATGACAATTAAAAAAAGAGGGACAAAATCGACGGTTTTCTGCAACCTAATAAAGAGCTCTTGGTAAATGTAAAAATTATTTATTGATTTATTAGTTTGGATATAACAAAACTAAAGAGCAAAAATTGACGGTTTTCTGCATTCTGATGAAAGAGAACTTGATAAACATAGAAATCATTTGCTTATTGATGAGTTTGGGATATAACAATGATAACGAAAAAAAAAGAAGCAAAATTGACGATTTTCTACAGACTCATAAAAAAACTCTTGATAAACGTAAAAATCATTAGATGATGATGAGTTTGGCAATAACCATGATAACCAAAAAAGAAGAACAAAATTGACGTTTTTCTTCAGGCTCATGAAAAATCACATGATAAACCTAGAAATTATTTGCTGATGATGAGTTAGGCTATAACCATGATAACAAACAAAAAGAGGAAATTGACTGTTTTTTGCCGTATGAAGAACGAGCTCTCGATAAACGTAGAAATCATTTGCTTATTGATAATTTTGGGTATATAACCATTATAACGAAAAAATGAGCAAAGCTAAAAGTTTTCTACAGGCTGATAAAAGAGCTGTTAATTAACATAGAAATCATTTGCTGATTGATGAGTTTGGCTATCGCCACGATAACAAAAAAAGTTGAGTAAAATTAACGGTTTTCTACTGTTTAGTAAAAAAGCTCTTGGTAAACATAAAAATTATTTGCTAATTGTTGAGTTATAACAATGATAACGAAAAAAAAGAAAAATAGTTAGTTCTTCTGCAGTCTAATGAAAGAGCTCTTGATAAATGTAGAAATCATTTGCTGATTAATTTTTTTAGATATAATAATAATAACAAAAAAAAAAATGAGCAAAATTGGCGGTTTTTGTAGCCTGATGAAGGTGTTTCCTGATAAACGTAGAAATCGTTTTTTGATTGGTGAGTTTGGCTATAACCATGATAATAATAAAAAAAAGAGCAAAATCGACGGTTTTCTGCAACCTAATAAAGAGCTCTTGATAAATGTAAAAATTATTTACTGATTTATTAGTTTGGCTATAACAAAACAAGAGAGCAAAAATTGATGGTTTTCTACATTCTAATGAAAGAGATCTTGATAAACATAGAAATCATTTGCTGATTGATGAGTTTGGGATATAAAAATGATAACGGAAAAAAAAGGAGCAAAATTGACGATTTTCTACAGACCCATGAAAAAACTCTTGATAAACGTAAAAATCATTAGATGATGATGAGTTTGGCTATAACCATGATAACAAATTTTTTTGCAGTCTTATGAAAGACCTCTTCATAAACGTATAAATTATTTACTAATTGTTTAGTTTTGCTATAACCATTATAATAGAAAGAAAAAAAAAAGCAAAATTGACGGTTTTCTGCAACATGACGAAAGAGTTCTTGATACACATAGAAATAATTTGTTGATTAATGAGTTTAACTCTAACCATGATAAAAAAAAAATGAGCAAAATTGACCGTTTTCTGCAGAGTGATGAAAGAGCTCTTGATAAACGTAGAAATCATTTGTTAATGGATGAGTTTGGTTAAAACTATGATGACGCAAAAAGAGACAAAACTGACAGTTTTCTATAGCCTAATGAAAGAGCTCTTGGTAAACGTCGAAATCATTTGCCGATTTATGAGTTTGGCTATAACCTTGATAACAAAAAAATGAGCAAAATTGACGGTTTTTTGCAGCCTCATGAAAAAATTGTTAATAAACATAATAATCACTTTCTGATTTATGATTTTGGCTATAACCATAATTAGAAAAAAAACAAGAGGAGCAAAGTTGATTTTTTCTGAAGTTTGATGAAAGAGCTCTTGATAAGCGTATAAATCATTTACTGAAGATGAGTTTGGCTATAACAAAGATAACAAAAATGAGTAAAATAGCGATTTTCTGCAGCCTGATGAAAGAGTTTTTGATAAATGTATAAATAATTTGATGATTGATGAGTTTTTGATAATTATGTTGAATATGGATCTCAGGTATTACCGACGAGATGCTTTGTTGGTAATTACTTTTTTTTTTTTGTCGTCCATAATCGAAACTCTAAAATTTTTGACGGAACGTTAACTGATTCTGATGTTATAAATTGGGTGTCACGAATCCTGAAAACGAAGAAGTACCTATCGTCACACGCAAAGGGAATGCCATGGAGGAATGATGTTATGATGACGTTCGTTGTTTTCTTATTGTCTTGGAATTTTTTTTGTTTTTTTTAATGATTATTATAATACGTATTTATAAGTTTATGATAAATGTATAAATATTTTGCAGATGATGAGTTTGGCTATTAATATGATAACAAAAAAAAAAATTGACGGTTTTCTGCAGTCTAATGAAAGAGCTCTTGATAAACGTAGAAATCGTTTGCAGATTAAAGAGTTTTGCTATAACCATTATAACGGAAAAATGGGCATAATTGATGGTTTCTGCAATCCGATGAAAAAGATCTTAATACACGTGGAAATAATATTTGATTGATGAGTTTGGCTATAACCATGATAATAAAAAAGGGGCAAAAATGACTGTTTTTTGCAACGTAATGAAAGAGGTCTTGATAAACGTAAAAATTATTTGCTCATTAATGAATTTGGCTATAACAATGATTACAAACAAGAGAGATAAAATTGACGTCTTTATGCAGTCCGATTAATGATATCTTGATTAACGTAACGTATAAATCATATGCTGATTGATGAGTTTGGATATAACAATGATAACAAAAAAATGAGCAAAATTGACAGTTTTTTGCAGGCTCATGAAAAAGCTCTTGCTAAACGTAGAAATCATTTGTTGATGATGAGTTTGGCTATATCCATGATAACAAAAAAAGAAAAAGCAAAACTGACGGTTTTCCGCAGTTTGATGAAAGAGATCTTTGATAAACGTAAAAATCATTTACTGATAGAAGAGTTTAGCTATAACCATTCTACCAGAAAAAAGAGCAAAGTTGACGATTTTTTGCAGTCTGATGAAAGAGATCTCGATAAATGTAAAAATCATTGGCTGATTGAAGAGTTTTGCAATAACCATTATAACGGTAAATGAGCAAAATTGAAGGTTTTCTGCAGTCTAACGAAAGAGCTCTTGATTAACTTAGAAATTTGCTGATTGATGAGTTTGGCTGTAGCCATACAAAAAAAAAAAATAGGAGCAAAGTTGACAATTTTCTACTGTCTAATATAAGAGGTTTTGGTAAACGTATAAATCATTTGCTGATTGATGAGTTTGGTTACAATGATAACAATAAAAGAGAGCAAAATAGACAGTTTTCTGCAGCCTGATGAAATAGATATTGATAAATGTAGAAATCATTTGTCGATTGATGAGTTTGACTATAACAATGATAACAAAATAAAAGAACATAATTGACGGTTTATTTCAGCCTCATGAAGAAATGTTGATAAAAGTAGAAATTATTTTCTAATTTATGTGTTTTGCTATAATCATGATTAAAAAGAACAAGATGAGCAAAGTTGACGGTTTTTTCCAACTTCATGAAAAACTCTTGATAAACGTAGAAATCGTGTGTTAATTGATGAGTTTGGCTATAACAATGAAGCAATTAAACAGGAGAAAATAACGAATTTCTGCGTCCTGATGAAAGAGCTTTCGATAAATTTAGAAATAATTTGCTAATTGATGAGTTCGACTATAACTATGATAACAAATAAAATAGCAAAATGACGTTTTTTGCAACGTAATGAAAGAGCTCTTGGTAAACGTAATAATTATTTGTTCATTGATGAGTTTGGCTATAACCATAATAAAAAAAACAACAGAGACAAAATTGACGACTTTCTATAGTCGATGAAAGAGATCTTGATAAACGTAGATATCATTTGTTGATTGATGAATTTGGTTACAACAATGATAAAGAAAAAAATGAGCAAAAGTGACAGTTTTCTACAGGTTCATGAAAAAACTTTTGATAAATGTATAAATTTTTTGCAGATGATGAGTTTGACTATTACCATGATAACAAAAAAAAAAAAATTGATAGTTTTCTGTAGTCTAATGAAAGAGTTCTTGATAAACGTAGAAATCGTTTGCAGATTAAAGAGCATTTTTATAACCATTATAACAGAAAAATGGGCATAATTGATGGTTTCTGCAATCCGATCAAAGAGATCTTAATAAATGTAGAAATTTTTTACTGATTGATGAGTTTGGCTAACCATGATAATAAAAAAAAAGAACAAAGTGACGGTTTTTGTAACGTAATGAAAAAGGTCTTGATAAACGTAAAAATTATTTGCTCATTAATGAGTTTAGCTATAACCATGATTACAAACAAAAGAGATAAAATTAACTGGCCTTCTGAAGTCCGATTAATGATATCTTGATTAACGTACAAATCATATGTTGATTGATGAGTTTGGCTATAAAAATAATAACAAAAAAATGAGCAAAATTGACAGTTTTATGCGAGCTCATGAAAAAACTCTTGATAAACGTAGAAATCATTTATTGATGATGATTTTGGCTATATCCATGATTAAAAAAAAAGGCAAAATTAACGGCTTTTCGCAGTCTGATGAAAGAGATCTTTGATAATCGTAAAAATCATTTGATGATTGAAGAGTTTAGCTATAACCATTTTAACAAAAAAAAGAGCAAAATTTACGATATTTGACAGTCTGATGAAAGAGCTCTCGATAAACGTAAAAATTATTGGCTGATTGAAGAGTTTTACAATAACCATTATAAATGTAAATTAGCAAACTCAAAAGTTTTCTGCAGCCTAACAAAAGAGCTATTGATTAACTTAGAAGTTTGCCGTTTGATGGTTTGGCTATAGCCATAAAAAAAAAATTGGAGCAAAATTGACGGTTTTCTACTGTCTAATGTAAGAGGTTTTGGTAAACGTATAAATTATTTGCTGATTGATGAGTTTGGTTATAACAATGATAACAATAAAAGAGAGCAAAATAGACAGTTTTCTACAGCCTTATGAAAGAGTTAATGATAAATTTAGAAATCATTTGCCGATTGATGAGTTTGACTATAACAATGATAACAAAATAAGAGAACAAAATTGACGGTTTCTTTCAGCCTCATGAAGAAATGTTGATAAGCATAAAAATTATTTTCCGATATATGTGTTTGGCTATAATCATGATTAAAAAGAACAAGATGAGCAAAATTTACGGTTTTCTTCATCTTCATGAAAAAGCTCTTGATAAACGTAGAAATTGTTTGTTGATTGATGTGTTTAGCTATAACATTGATAACCAAAAAAACAAGAGAAAAATAACGATTTTTTATGTCTTGATGAAAGAGCTTTCAATAAATGTAGAAATAATTTGCTGATTGATGACTTTTGCTATAACCATGATAACAAAAAAAAGATAGCAAAATAGATGTTTTTTCAAAGTAATGAAAGAGCTCTTGGTAAACATAATAATTATTTGTTCATTGATGAGTTTGGCTATAACCATAATAAAAAAAACAAGAGAGACAAAATTGACGACTTTCTGTAGTCGATGAAAGAGATCTTGATAAACGTAGATATCATTTGTTGATTGATGAGTTTGGTTACAACAATGATAAAGGAAAAAATGAGCAAAAGTGACAGTTTTCTCCAGGTTCATGAAAAAGCTTTTGATAAATGTATAAATCTTTTGCAGATGATGAGTTTGGCTATTACCATGATAACAAAAAAAATAGACATTTTTCTGTAGTCTAATGAAAGAGCTCTTGATAAACGTATAAATCGTTTGCAGATTAATGAGTTTTGTTATAACCATTATAACGGAAAAATGGGCACAATTGATGGTTTCTGCAATCCGATGAAAGAGATCTTAATAATCGTAGAAATATTTGCTGATTGATGAGTTTGGCTATAACCATGATAATAAAAAAAGAGCAAAAGTGACGGCTTTTTGCAACGTAATGAAAGAGGTCTTGATAAACGTTAAAATTATTTGCTCATTAATGAGTTTGGCTATAACCATGATTACAAACAAGAGAAATAAAATTGACAGCTTTCTGCAGTCCGATTAATGATATCTTGATTAACGTATAAATCATATGTTGATTGATGAGTTTGGCTATAAAAATAATAACGAAAAAAGAGCAAAATTGACAGTTTTCTGCAAGCTCATGAAAAGCTCTTGATAAACGTAGAAAGTATTTATTGATGATGAGTTTGGCTATATCTATGATAACAAAAAATGAAAAACCAAAATTGACGGCTTTCCGCAGTGTGATGAAAGAGATCTTTGATAAACGTAGAAATCATTTGATTGATTGATGAGTTTTTGATAATTATGTTGAATCCGGATCTCAGTATTACCAATGAGATGTTTTGTTGGTAATTACTTTTTTCTTTTTTTTGTCGTCCACAATCAAAACTCTAAAATTTTCGACGGAACGTTAACTGATTCTAATGTTATAAACCGGGTATCAGGAATCCTGAAAATGACGAAGTACCTATCGTCACATGCAAAGAGAATGCTATAAAATGATGACGTTCGTTGTTTTCTTATTGTCTTGAAATTTTTTTTTATGTTTTTTTTTTATTATTAGCATCTTATTTTCTTATCATTTATAATATTCTTTTATCTCTCATGATTTTACCGTTTATACACGATAACTTACACCATTTGTATATATTATTATTATGGTTTTGATAATAGAATGATATATTTTTATCATTAAATTTCGATAGAATATATTTCAGTTTAACTGTTGAGATTTAATTTTTTTTTCTAAACTTAATTTATTAATTTTATGGATAAATTCTATATCGTTTAATCAATATCTGTTTCGCGTGGCTCGGGTAGAGAGCTCAATATGATTTTGGGTGACGAACATGTTAGTATTTTAATAACTTACCTTCTATACATGTTTTCGATATTAAATTGAATTGATTTTTTCTTTAACATTTCATTTGCAGTTCACCCAAATTCAAGCCGTTGTTCGTGATGAATTAATTGATAATTATTTTTCAAGATCGATAATCGATGAGTGGGTGAGCATTAAAAATCGCAATAAAACCGGGTTAACATCATCTTGAGACCAGTACCGCATAGATTCAAGATTGTGTTTCGTTCGGACACTTTAGTGCAAAGTATTAATATGTGCTCCAGTAGAACCTATTTCAATCTAACTGAGTTTGTGAGTATATTGAGTGGTATTGTTAACCCGAATATTTGCGTTGGTAAGCCTAATTTATGAATTTATTTGTGCTTTTGGAGTTTATTTGCGATTCATGTTCTGACTGTATTATTCATGTGTGTGTTTCATAGATGTTATTGGCAAAATTGTCAACGTGATAGAGTTGGTTTTTGTTCCTTCCGTGGAACATTCTCAAGGAGGATATTTTGAGCTGTACTTTGGTTTACGTGATACTGAGTAAGTCACTATTTTTTTAAAGATTTAAACCAGAATATAAAGTCTTATGACTTCTTCAAATCTTAAAATTAGGTGTATCCATCTAGAGTGTCGTTTGACGGGTGACCTTGCAGTCGAGTTCTATGACTTATGGAAGCGTCGTTCACGTAACACAATGATATGTATTATCAAGTTTGTGAAATTAGAGCTACCACAGGAACATAGGTGGAGATGTACCAACGTTACCGGATGTACGAGGATTATGTTGAATCCGGATCTCAGTATTACCGACGAGATGCTTTGTTGGTAAGTATTTTTTGTTTTTTTCCTGTTTAAAATCAAAACTTTAAAGTTAGCGACTGAACATTCACTATTTATGGTGTTCCAAATCGGATGTCAGGAATCCTGAAAACGACCAAGTACCTATCATCACACGCAAGGAGAATGCCATGGAGTGATGATGTTCGTTGATTTCTTATTTTCTTGGTGAATGGTTTTAAAAGATGATTTATTATTATTTTTTAGCATTTATAATATTATTGAATTTTTTAAATTTCATCATTTTCCATAATTTTATCACACTAAATCCTAAACAATTTACCATATTTTTCTTACACTACCAAGTAACACCTAAACAATCCCTTATTTCACATGATTTTACCATTTATACAGCATTCTTCCCGCGCATGCGCGCGGGCAATCACCTAGTTATCTATAAAAAACTGCATAGAACTCAAGGTTTTTAAATTTTGAAAATTGGTTTTTATTCACAAACTATGAAAAAATTAAAACAAATTTGAGAAAAATCGGGTAAGGTTGGACCTTGTTTGGTAAACTTATTCTAAGGTATGGATTTCATTTTTGTTTATACTGAATGATTTGTTGTAGGTTATAAGTTGGATTATTAACTGTTTGATTTTTATAGCTTTTGTTTATGAGGTTGACTTAGGTTTCGAGTTTTGGTCTATGAACTCGATTTAGGTTCTAGGCTTCTATGTACTAAGCTTAATTTGCCTATTGGCTTTAGTTATAAGTATCATGATTCGTTTTCATAGAGTTTTGATTTAGGGGCTATATTTTAAATTTTAGTTAGTTTGGTGATTACTTTAAAGTTTCTTTATGTGATGACTTACTTTGCAAATATTATAAATCTGAAGGTTATATTTGTAAATTCGAAGTATAATATTACACAATTCGTCCCTATAATTTTGACTTTAACACACGTCTGAGAAAACTTCAAAGTTTGAAAATTCATGGGCTCGCTGGAGCCGACCCAGAGAACGGCAAATGTCTAGAAGCGCCAAGTTTTCTTTACTCTTTAACGTTGTTGTTGTCTTCGTCACCAAGTAAACCCTAGATCCACAATTTCAAAATTGAAAATTTTCTTCTTCTTCTTCTTCTTCGCGAATCTGTTTTCAAGTTTTTCTTTTTATATTCGATTCGGTTCCTTTCCATCTAAAAAAAATTCTCTTTTTCGTCGACGATTTCAGGCCATGTCTTTCTCCGATTCTGGATCGTCCTCTAATGGCGGAGATTACAAGAATTTCAGACAAATCACTAGAGAAAGTAAGCTTCTTTCACCTTTTCTCTTCCCAATTTTGGGTTTTCGAAATTGGGTTTTTGATTAGAGTTAGATCATTAGCCTCTGTTATAGGGTTTGTGTGGAAGCTTCTGGTTTCTAGGTTCTAGGGTTTCGTCGGATTAATAAAGAGAAATTTTATGGGTTTATGGAGTTTCGAATTAGGTTAACATGATCACAATAAATTAGAGGTTGTTTTTGTTAAACTAATTTCATTGAAGCAAAAACTTTGCATATCAGGAACATGAGGGTTTGGATTTTAGGTAATTATTTTGTCTATTTTGATTTCAGGATTACTCTATGAAATGCTTAGGCCAGAAAAAAATGGAAGCTCTAAATTAACTTGGAAGGTAATTTTTTTTTATCCAGCTTACTTATAAATTTACCTTAAAATCTTGGTTTTACTTTGGGTTGTTCATTGATTCACTGTGAATGTATTATTAGGTACTTGTTATGGACAAGTTCACAGTGAAGATAATGTCATCTGCTTGCAAAATGTCTGAGATCACACAAGAAGGCATTTCTTGTAAGAAATATCTTGTTCAGAATTTGAAGCGATCAATATTGTTCTTTTATCTTCTTGGCGTTTGATGTTTTGTTATATTTTTTCCAGTGGTTGAGGTTATAACTAAGCATAGACAACCTATGACTTCCATGGAAGTTATATACTTTATTCAACCGACCGAAGAGAAGTAAATAATTTTCCATCTTTGAGATCAATTTCTCGCCAATGAACTTTTTATGATTTTCTGAAGCTTTTGTTTTTGTTTTTTTTGCAGTGTTACTGCGTTTTTATCAGATATGACTGGAAAATCACCACTTTACAAGAAGTATGTAAATAATTTCTTCCTGTTTCACAAGTTCTTATATCTATGGACTGTCTTTTCTGATATGATTAATCCTTTTCTTTATTGTGGCTTTAGGGCTTTTGTTTTCTTTAGTTCGCCTGTTTCGAGAGGCTTAGTTAATCTCATTAAGAAGGACATGCGAGCGATGAAACGAATTGGGGCATTGAAAGAGGTTGCTTCTATATGCCACTTTTATATCTACATGCAATCTCACAAGATAGTTAAGATAATGTAAAATTGGATTTCTATATTATGCAGATGAATTTGGAGTACATTAGCATGGACATCCAGGTATCTTATACGTTTAAAATCCCGAATTAGTTGTGTCTATTCCTCAAGATTTGCATAGTTTGACAATTGTGATATCTGATAGTAAGTTTCGTGCTTGACCTACCAAGTTATTGATTTCTTTTCTTGAGGCCAAACTCCAATATAGCTTTCACGTCACTTCTATCAAACTTATAACAATTTAGAACATGCCTAAAAAATTCTGCAGTTTGTTAACGTTATCAAAAGCACTTTGTTTGTACGACAATGCTTGTGTTTTAACGACGTTATTAATTTGGTGTATATGTTGAAATCTGTTTACTTAATTGCTCGTATGTATTATGTCTCGGCAGGGGTATGTTACAAATAATGAAAATGCTTTAGAAGAACTTTTCAGTGACGATGAAAACCATCAAAGAGCAGATGCTTGCTTGAATGTGGTAGCTAAACGAATTGCTACAGTTTTGGCCTCGCTAAAGGTACGAGGCACAAATTTCAAAGCTTGTTTATTGATTTGGCATTCCTATGACAGTTCTTTAAATTCTCATGATATACAGGAATACCCCTTTGTTCGCTACCGTGCAGCCAAAGCTCTTGATGCCACAACAATGACAACTTACCGAGAGTTGATTCCTACAAAGCTTGCTGCTAGTGTATGGAATTGTCTGGCAAGATACAAACAGACAATCGAAGATTTTCCTCAGACTGAAACATGCGAACTACTTATCTTGGATCGATCCATAGACCAGGTCAGGATTTTCACTGAGACAATCAGCTCTGCTTGGTAATGTCATAGCCACTTAATAACAGAATAACTTTCTTATGCTTCTTAGATCGCACCTCTCATTCATGAGTGGACATATGATGCGATGTGTCACGATTTGCTTAATATGGAAGGAAATAAATACACATACGAGGTGACATTTTGGTTTCGCGTTCAAATCTTGTTAAAGTTGGTTATAGCTCATCACTACAGCATATGGTAATTTCCATTTTATTTCTTAGAGTATAGGTTCCGAGTAAAACTGGTGATAAACCTGAGAAGAAAGAGGTTCTTTTAGATGAAGAAGATCCCATTTGGGTGGAGCTTCGTGATGCTCACATTGCAGATGTATGTCGTGCTATATTATCTTGCCTCCTCTTTTTCAGCATTTTAAGATTTCACATGGTTATGTTGTTTGTTAGGTAGTAATCTGTGTTTTTTTTTCAGGCAAGTGAAAGATTGCATGAAAAGATGACAAACTTTGTGTCGAAGAACAAAGCTGCGCAATTGAAACACAGCTCAAAGTAGTTATCAGTTTTGTCTGATTTCTTGTTTCTAGTGATCCACTAGAACTTTGCTGATTAATTTATTGACTTCTTGTATGCAGAGACTTTGGTGACCTTTCATCAAAAGACTTGCAGAAGATGGTTCACGCTTTGCCTCAGTACAGTGAGCAAATTGACAAGCTTTCTCTACATGTAGAGGTCAGTTTTAAGCTTATAATATAAACCATGGAAGAAAGTTTGTTAAATTATTTTTACTGTGCTAGTTGATTTGTTTGACGTGATAATGTAGATCCTTTGTTCTTCATAAAATAAGTATGGTTAATATCACTGCAGATTGCTAGAACAATTAACAGAACTATCATGGAAAAAGGTCTAAGAGATCTCGGGCAGCTCGAGCAGGACCTTGTATTTGGGGATGCTGGAAGAAAGGACGTTATCAAATTTCTGAGCACCAACCATGTAAGATGCTCTGCTTTTTAGTTTCATATATCAGAAGATTTTATACTGAAAATGAGCAACATGTCCAGATTATAAGCCACGAAAGCAAGCTGAGGTTAATGATGATTGTTGCGGCAATATATACGAAGAAGTTCGAAGGTGAAAAGGGACGAAAGATGATGGAGGTAATAAAAAATCTTGAACTTCAAAAAAGTTTGCTTAAGGTGATTAATTATTATTTCTCAAGCTTTTCTACTTCTTGATTAAATCTTTCAGCTAGCAAAATTGTCGGGCGATGATGTAGTAGCTGTGAACAATATGAGATTACTTGGACCAGTACATACGGAGTCCAAAAAAAGCACAACAGGGTCTTTCCCTCTCAAGTTTGATGTTCTTAAGGTACATATTCTTCCTCATTCTTGTTTTCATTAGAATGACTTAGACCAAGATTTTGCTGACAGTCTAATATCTGGAATCTTTTGATCCATGTGCTCAGAAGAAGCGAGCTGCTCGAAGAGACCGGGTTGATGAAACTCAAACATGGCAACTGTCTCGTTTTTATCCGATCGTAGAGGTCTTTACCTTTTTGAAAATTTAAACTTTCTATTACTTTATGGAATGTATGTATGCACGAAAGAACTAGTGACATGTTTGGCTTTGTATTTGTGGGTAATATCTTTTTCAGGAACTTGTTGAGAAACTTAGCAAAGGTCATTTGCCAAAGCAAGATTACCCTTGTATGAATGAACCAAAGCCAACCTTTTATTCTGGCTCTCAATCTCCATCAGCTAGTCCGGTATTGCCTCACTCAAGACGAACACCAACATGGGCAAGACGCCATCTTTCCGATGATGGATATTTTAGGTAATTTCTAATGAAAGTTTACACCGAATCTGAATCTCAAAAGTCAGTAATTTGCATGAAAAACAACATAAGTTGGCCAAATTCATACAAATATATGAAGATGTATTGAATATTGATAATATGATTAAAATCAGCCTTATGATTCACACCTAGAATTCTCTCCATGTGTTTCAGTGACTCGGTTCTAGGACGAGCATCTAGCGGATTCAAGAGAAAGGGACAGCGGATTTTCGTGTTCATAGTAGGAGGAGCAACGAGATCAGAGGTACTAAAATCACCCGGTCTGAGAAATAAATTTTGTTATGACCCGTATGCAATTAATGGGTTAATTTTTGATACATTTTGTGTTGTGCAGTTAAGAGTCTGCCACAAACTTACGGAGAAGCTCGACAGAGAAGTGATCTTAGGCTCCTCCAGCTTCCTTGATCCCCAAACTTTCCTCACTGTATGGAATCTTTTCACAGTACATTGAACACGTTGGATTTTTGCACACTCAAATTCTCTCTCTTTGTCTCTGTCTAATGACTAAGATTGTGTTCTTGTTATGTGCAGAAAATGAAACAACTGAACGAAGAAGAGGAGATCTCACTTGATGATATTGTCATTTGATTTCATGTTTTCCTTTTACTTAGAGAACTTATTGTGGGAATCAACTTTTTGTTTTGGAAATAAAATGGTGAGATATGGCTCCATCTGTAAATAAATACAAATATTAATTATTTGTTTCCTTTGTTACACTAAAAAAATTAAGGGATTGCTTTATTTTCTCTGCTTTGTTAACACACAAAAAAAGATGACAGAAAAAGAAAATCGCCCACCGTGGGGCTCGAACCCACGACCACAAGGTTAAGAGCCTTGCGCTCTACCAACTGAGCTAGACGGGCTAAGTGTTTTACATGGTTATAAACGTAATATGTTACTATTTATCTCAAGTGCGTAAATAATAAAGAAGAGTATTACGAACAAGGTTCTCTTACAAACTTTACTATGAAAAACAAACAAGGCTTTGATGATGACATCTTCTTTCTTCTTCAAGAAGACGAAACAAAATATTAAAAAAATGCGAGAAAGAGCAAAACCCAGTCCCGACACACTTATACATGCATGACCCACATATGTCGTAGTTAGTAACAACTCTGATGACATAAGACACACCCGAAAATTCAAACCACTCCCTTTCTCTTTTCGTGAAGCTGACTACGTAACTTGTAGTAGTAGTGCATGCTTAGCAATTCTTTAACTTGTTAAAATCTTCTTCGCCGGTTTCTACTAATCGGATTTGATTCCTCCGTTATGCTTGTTGCCCTTCTTAGACGATTCCTTGATCTGCAATGAATGAAGTATGCATGAAAATCACGGTTAAATAGAAACATTTTCGAGATCTTAGCTTCTTCTTAGATAAAGATTTTACCTGCTCAAGAAGCTTCTTTTGGAATCGGTAACCCTGATCCAGGAAACAAAAAAAATATAACCAAATGTTAAATGATTTCAGCCAGAAATCAATTTGGTGAGTTTTGATTAAACTTTGGATGAACACTAACCTTGTCAGTTCCATAAATGTAATCACAGTAAGTGAACACCGAAGCGAAGTTGCTTTGGCTTTGTCCTCCAACGTAGTGATGATAATCGTGGTACTCAGCGCCACCGTAGAAAGGGATGTATTTTGTTGGACTCCACGGAAAATCATATCTGCGATGGAACAAAGTGAATATATGCTTTATTAACACCAGTTCCAAGCAAGCAAGAAACATTTCTCATTCTCAGAGGAGTGTAAAGTAAGAAACCAATAAACTAAGGGCGCCTAGTCCTCTTTGCCAACTTGACTCTTACTTAAGAATGTTTTGGGTTACTCCAAAAGTTAAATCAAATTAAAAAATAAGCCTATCGAATTGTTCATCAAAAGGTATATCTAACCAGTTCCAAAACAAACCACAATAGCTTAAAAAAAGCCTAAAAAGTAATCAAAAAGAAACCTAATACCTAACTTAGCTCCAGTTGAATGTACACACCTTATATATAATAAATACATACACTAACAAACAATTCAAATTTGGTATGATGCAGTCACACATATATATAATAAACAAAAAGGCTATAACAAAACTGTAAAGTAAAAAAGCAAAAGGATTTGTTATTTGATTCTTTCAACCACGCTTTCTTACCCACTGTGAGTCTCAATAGCCTCCATTTGCCTTAAAGCTATCCACAACCAAAAGGTTATCATGTGACCAGGAGCAATAGCTGGTCCCATAAACGTCGGGATTCCGAGAAGCAAAACTTCAGCCCAATGTGCATATGGAGCAGCATATCCTATCGGAGCTGTATACTCGTGATGAACTCGATGAATCTTGTCGTAACCCCATTTACTATGAAAGAATCTATGGACCCAGTAGTTAGTGTAGTCTTCTATCAAGAAGTAGACTACTAACTGTGACAGTATCTCTGTTATTGTTGGTAATGGTAATCCAGATCGAACCTCAATCATCTGTTAAACATAAAATTTCAACAACACCTAATCAAATTCGAATCAAACACACACAAATTCTGTAACAAGTAGCTTAAACATTCCTTCATTCATTCCAAGTGCCACTCGAACCAGCGACCTCGCTAAGAGTCTTTACTAGTTGAGCGATTGACACTTGGTAATTCTGTCACATTCAACTTCAACATTCAATAGTTTCAAATTCGAAGCGATTCAATTCAAAACACACACAATTTCAGTGAAATTCCTTCAAATGTCAAATTCAAAACCAAATGTGTTCACAAATTACCTGAATGGAAGGATAAGAAACGAGTTGCAACGGACCAACGACGAGGATAAACATGGTCATGACGTCTTTGTAACATTTGAACATATCAGATAAAGAGTAATTAACCTTAGGTTGGATCTTATACCGATTAAACCAACCAGAAGCAGATCGAGCCAATTCGACGAAAACAAGAGGGAGAGGAACGAGAGAGAAGACGAGGAACAAGAACAAAATGTTGTGACAGTAGAGATAGTAATCGGACTTTGTGGCGGAGTAATCGAACCACAGAGTTTCGAGCCGTGTGAGGTTTCGTCCGAGTGCGATTGAAGCTTCTTCGATTGTAGCGTAAGGAATCATGGTTTTTCACGGTGAGTGTTTTCTCGTATCTCCGGTGAAGTGGAGATCTGAAGATTTTTGGGGGAGATCGAGAGAGAAGAAGAGAAGAGAAGAGAAGAGAGTGTTTGTTTTTGTTATGTGTATAGTTGGCGAATGTTTTTTGGACTGAAGACGTGGCTCCAGTTATCAGTATTTATATTACTTGAATAAAATTAATTAATAAATGCCAAATTATTAAAATTGCATCACGGGAATTTTATTTGGGAAAATTAGATTGAGTACCACATTTGGTCTAAAATTTAGGTCCAGTACCACTTTCGAAGCTCAGTTAGCATCTATACCACAATTGAGGTGTGTAAAGACCATTTTGCCCTTTCTTTTGTTTGCTCAAATTTCGGAGACAAAATTCATAGATTGAGGACACAAAAAGAAGTTTACATACAGTTGTTCCGAAGTTTGAGTTTCTCCATAATTTTATCTTATTTTTTGCATGTTTGCTAGTTTTTGTCCCTCAATTTTAATTCATTGTTCTTGGATTTTAGTATGTAAACTCTAATTGCGGTCTTTTCGTTTTGTTTGATGTTTATATTTCGTTTGATTATTGTCCCCGAATAGATTTTTTGTCATCTAGGTACTTGTTCCTAAATGTTACACTTTATCTGTCACATCAGCCGAGGGTAAAACCGTCTTTTTCATACCACAATACCACATGTGTGGTATAAGTGTTAAATCATTCTCAATTGTGGTAGAAATGTTAAGGAATTTGAAAAATGTGGTAGATTTAGCAAAAAATCCCATTTTATTTTGTGCCACTAAATAGTTTTTAACTTTTTGTGATATATTTTTTTGTTATGGGGTTCATTGGGAAATTAATAAATAGTTAAATACTAAATAGTACGAAAAGACATATAAAAATTATATTAATTATGATATGTGTTTTTGATAAATATCATGACATTTGAGTTAAAATTTTGTTTTACTTATCGTTTTAGAGTTAAAATTTTGTTTCATTATAGTTGTCGTTTTAGGTTTTCGATGCAAATCTTTGGTAAAAATTCTAGTTTTATTATTATTGTTTTAATGTTTCGGCCAATGAATTTTTTTATAAAATATATTGATGGGTAAAACAAAAAATTTAATGTTTTTCTTAATTTGTGTGAGAAAACCTTAAACGACAACTAAAACGAAACGGATGAAGTATTATATTAAATAAATTGGGAAGAGCTAAAGGAATGTCATGCATGATATATTTATTAAAAATTAAACAAGGATGTACATAATCTACTTTTTAAAAGTAAACAAAGGAATATCCATTTTTTTTGTAGGTTATTGTTCATATAGAGCACTAACTTTTAAGTCACTAACTTTTAAAACGAGAGTTTGTTTTTAATTAGGAATTGATTCGTCGCCTCACCGGTTTTCGTTGATGACAAGAGTTTCTCTTGAACCATCAGATGCGCCTCTTCAGGTGGGGACGTCGATAACTCACGGCAAGTCTCAAATCTGACATATGGCTCTCCTATGTGCTTCATTGCTGACCATCACCTCCGTTTTGCCGAGCGGCAGCGACCCTAATATTTTTTCCCCAGCAACAACTACTCTAAGGTTTGGATGGATGGGACTCTCCGCCAGTTGTTGCCCAATGACTCTCATTTAACCCATGTTCGAAAGATGTAAAGAAGCCCAAATCCTTTATATTTTTCAGGTCTTGTGTAAGTTAGCCGACTCAAGTCCATCTTTATCAAGATCTAACATTGGGAATCAAACTCCACTCGTAGCCAGGGCCGGCCCTACGAGTTATGGGGCCACAAACAATTACGGTTTGGGAGTCTCATAATCTATATATAAATTTTTTTTTACTGTTTGGGGCCCCAAAATCTATACATATTATTCGTTAAAAATTTGGGGGTCCAACACGAATGTTTCACCCGGCTGTGCTCAGTTACGGCCCTGCTCGTAGCCTCCTTTTTAGAACAATTCATCAAAAGCTTTTATGTGCCATTCGAACGAGCTGTTTATGATCACAGAGAATTCTTAAAAGTCGTCTTCAAAATTGAATCCTTACAAGTGTTAAAAGATCTACCAACTTTTGTAAACTTTTTAAAGTTGTGCAGCTTAGAGAATTCATTGAGCCTTTATCTTTACTTTTCCTGTAATGTTTTAATTTCACTTTGTATGAACTCATTTCCTTTAAAGATTTAGATGAATGAAATGTTTTTTGTCTAAAAGATAATAAAAATTAGGAATTGATTCAAATAGTCATGACTTTTATACTGATATCTTCGGTCATTTAAAAAAAAATGTTTTAATATTTAAATTGTAATGTACAAAATGATTTGCAAAAGGTGGAAGAAAAAGAAAAAACTAATTAGCCACCCATTCGAGTTAGCATTTTGAACAGAAATTAAAAGCTTAAAATTATTTACAAAATATCATAAAGGTGTTCTTATTAAGGACACGTGTACCACAAGAAAGGACAAAACAAAATGAAAACGAATTTCTAGATACATACATCCAAGATTATGAAATCGCAATAAAAACAAACTTTAGAAATTGGTGCTATATATCTTAGTGTTTTGCACAGTAAGTTATCAACCATTTTCACAGTTGATTGTTTCTCCACTATATTTCAACTTTTGGCTCTAATACTTTTTCCATTTCATTAGAATAATTGACGAGGACAGACAAATCAGTCATTATCAAGATATGTAGCTAGTCAAGGTAAAAATAAGTGACGATGTTTTTTTTTTTTTTTTGGAATAAATAAATAATTGACGAGGGTTCGAGATAAAAGAAAATCTTTAAGTTCAATGATATTAGTAATTTAGTATCAAGTTTTCAAGTATTAGGTTCAATGTAGATTACCTTTTAATGATTTATGTGTCGTCACGCTTCTTTGAAATTTCAATCCAAACTAAGCAAATCATTAATCAGTCTAAAAGGGTTGATTAACGTAATAGTCCATATTTACATTTGCGGCAAAACAATATTCTCTATCACGCATGGCAAAGCTATTTTTTCTTTGGTTTTAAAAATAAAGTTTTACTCAACTCATATAAGGCCACCTTTAGACCGTCGATGTAACGTTAGTAGCAAAATGAATATTATAATGAAAGAAATCATTAAGTTAACTACTAACTAAGTTTTGTTTAATAGGAAATTTTGGGTTTGGGCCAAACAGTTAACATGGTAGTTCAGTAACAAGTGATCTGATTACTCTCTGGCATTTATAGAAAAATATTCCAAACTCAGGAGGCAATATAGTAGTCCAACACCTAGATGTTGACAATGAGTCCACATTATAACACTTCACTGCGTTCACTCCGAAACTGACCGGATAAGCCGATCATGTATATAAAAAAAAATGAAATGGAGAAAAATAGAGATTACTTACGTTAAATTTTCTAACTATTTTTCTGAAAAAAAAACTAAGTAAAGAAAAATGAAAAATTTTCTATGATGAATGTGAGAATGAAATTATACAAGAAATTAGAATATGCATTCTTGCAAAAATGATATAGATGGTTATTTAGAATTTCATTAGAAAAAGTTATCTTAGTGACGAGGATAAACAGTAAATATATATATATATATATATATATATTAATGTGTATATATAATTAATATGTATTATGTATATATGCTAAAGAAAAACCTTTTATAGCTATTTATTGGAAGGTTTGCAAAAACTATTTTGTGCTCGAGCTAAATAAAGCGAGGCAAGTTTGAAATCCAAAATAATGGCCAAGGATAATCAGAACTGTATCTATTATCATCATTTGGATTTGACAGAGATCAATATTGGTAGACCTATGAACTATGATTATGATTCGACGCTTTCAAATCATTTGTTCGTCACTATTCCATTTCACCTCTCCTTTATCCCAATTCACATAACTATATATGATTAAAATTTAAAGAAAAAGGTAAAAAGCAAATGTTGACATTATTAACAAAATGGAAAAAGTCTGCATTTGCACTGTTTTTCTTTCGAAGAAAAAAAAAGAAGAAAACTAATATATAGAGCAAATGCAGTCTTTTTTCAACAAAACACATAACTAAATTTATCCAATTTTAGTTTCTAAACACATAACCGTTTATGAACAAAAAAAATTAACTATCAACAAAAAGAAAGGACGACAAAGTACAGAATTTAAATCATTAATAAAAAATTAAACTATTAACCCGAAAATAAAATAAACTAGTACAATAATTATTATTTTGTCCCAAGATTCCTTGTACAAATCCCACATGAAGATCACATTTTCAATCAATAAAGAATCTGTTGCTGTTAAAAAAAAAAAAAAAAAAAAAAAAAAAAACTAGTACAAAGTATGGAATTTAAATTATGTATAGTTTTTAAGTGAAAAATGGAAGAAGCTAGCACGCGAAATGAGAGTCTATCATCAAGTGTGATGGGACTCTTACGCAAGTGTTCACTACTCACTCTCTTGTTTATTTGCTCACCACATCAACATCCCTTACTCATATTTATTTAATTATTTATATAGAAATACATATCTGACAAGTTTTGTTGTCCCAATATTTGTTTACTCTGAGATCAAAACTATTTCATCAAAAGTAAACCATTTTCATAATTCATCACTTAGACACTTTACTCTACTAGTCTCGTTCTATAAGCATCCATAGATATGATCTAATTATGGAATTAGGTAATTGCTTTTCTTATTTCATCACAAGGTATAGAGACTAGAGTACACAATATATAATGGAGAATGGAGAGTGTACAGCAAAAAAGGAAAGAGATGACAAAAAGGTTCATAATATCACGACAGTAATTAATTAAAAGGGTTGCTTGGTTAAGAACTTAGAAGGGATTTAATCTTTACTTCGAGTTACAATGTTAGGCCGTATAAGGTACGTTGCTTGTAATCGCAAGACTATACATAGTGAAACAACATCTTTATATGGTCCTCGATCAACAAAGAATATACATATACACATATTATATTTGAATATAATTATATCTAATTATACTATTTCATTATAGTAAATTGAGTAATCAAATTAAAGAATTAATGAATGGTTGGTTAGATGCACCGTGCACGTGACGTTTGCTTGCATGATACATACGTGGTTTCAGCATTACATGATTTTTTTTTATTAACTAGATGAGCTTTATTAGTTGGTCATTTTCGTTTTGTCATCCAATATTAAACTGAAAACAAATAGACTTTATTAATTAAAGGTCTCACACATCCTACACTAATCAACAAATTGATATGAATATTGATTATTTTAGGTAGAAAGTATCTATGAAGTTCAGTTTTAGATTAATTAGATGCATGTTTCCATATCACCTATTTGTTTAGAAAAACTATCTGATTTTTGTTTGAAATAAATTTTGAAAATGGCATGGCACCAACATATGATGTAAGATTTCAACTAATCTAGTATGTAATATTTTAAGTGAATCCCTCTTTCCAATTGTTCGAACCTGGTTCCATCTCAAGATATGCTAGAGAATCCGAATTTGAATCAAAATTTCATACACAGATATACCATATATATTATTATATACTTTGTTCCAAATTAAAACACAAGTATTATTACATACACAAAAAAAATATATATATTAGATGAAAAGAATATGAGTATTATGGGTCAGATACGGGCCGAGATATTGGTGAATGGGTTCTGAAAGTGGAGTCAAAAATATATTACTCACAATTAGATGGTTTGTCATACAAGTAATCAGGATTGTGTTTATATTATAACTTGATGAACATTTTAGATGATCTATTTTCATCTTTTAAAAGGTATAATTAATTTTTTGGTGTTGTATCCATTTTTCACAAAATTTTTAAAAGATGTTTTTCTTTTTAATTCCAACAAAAAAAAATATAATTTTGGATTTACTAATCTCACAAAAGTTTAAGTCCAAAAGAATTTTTAAGTCCAATTAAGTCAAGTTGACGGGGATTTGACTTAAAACACTGTTAAATGGAAGTGTAATCGCATGGTTGAGATCATTCTAATCAAGTTTGACGAGTAGTCGGACGGCTCAGATTATTTGAATTCATACACATTTAATGAAAAAGTTTATGACCATTAATCTAGACATATCTTTTTTGTCTTGCGATCTTTCATTTTTTTCAAAATTTGAAAATGTCTATATAACTGAAGCAAATACTACCGTTTGAAGAAAGAATAACGTTACGTCTTTCTAATTTCTCTCATTAATTTTGAAACCCTAATTTTTTTTTTTTTGCAAAACCTCCGAAGAAGTTTGATCACCGGCGATTGTTCTGTCCGGCGACCACCGCCGATCATGATCTAGGAAGGTTATCGATTCTAAGGTCAGTTAGACGAGATATCAGACTCTCGAATACCTAATTCATAGGGATTTGTTCCGATTTTGTGTTTTTTTTCCTCTTATTTGATTCGATTACTATTACGATGTCTCTCTCTGGTTCTGAGTCCGGAGGTGGATCGATTTTGTATTTCATCTGATAGATAGTTCTGATTTGTGATTTTTTTTTCAATTTGGTTTTGACAGATCATTAACGATCGCGAGACTGTACGATCAAGGGGGTTTTGTTTGGATGGTGGTGATGGCGGTGGATACGGTGATGGTGGTGGCTGGCCGTGAGGGATGAGGAAGCGGTGGTCGTGGCTGGTAATTGAAATAGTTTTGTGGCTCTGTTTTTGGTTTAGATTGCTTTTGCTCTTGTTCTTGTTCTGATTCTTTTGGATTACTTTTTGAAGGTTCAGGAGGCGTTTGATGTTTCCAATCCGCGAGATATTCACAATTATTTCCATGCTTTGTTGTTTACTTACTTGCTTTCTCTATTTTTTGTTTGCTTTTTTTGCTTACTGATTTGATTCCTACCAACATGTCTTGTTTCCTTAACTTGCTTCCTTGTTTTCTCTTTTTGCTTCATTGCTTGTTTGTTTTCTTCCTTGGTTCCATGCGTGCTTGGTTACTTGATTTGGTTTTGCTTCTTTGATTTCTTCCTTGGTTCCTTGATGTGTTTGTTTGTTTCATCTTTTGGTTCCATGCGTGCTTGTGTGTTTCATTCTCTGGTTCCTTGCTTCCTTGTTTGGCTTTTTTCACTTATACCTTGGTTACTGTATTTGCTTTTGCTTCTTTGATTTCTTCCTTGGTTCCTTGATGTGTTTCATATTCTCCGTTTCCATGCGTGCTTGTGTGTTTCATTCTCTATTTCCTTGCGTGCTTGTTTTGTTTTCTTGCTTAGTTGTTTGGTTCTTACTTGCTTCTTGTTTCCTTGGTTCCATGCGTCCTTGTCTGTTTCATTCTCTATTTCCTTGCGTGCTTGTTAGATTTCTTGCTTAGTTGTTTGTTTCTTACTTGCTTCCTTGATTTTGATTTTTGGTGTTTCTTCCATTTATATCGTGATGTTGAAGATGTCCACAGGATTCAAAGTGATGGTGTAAGTCTTATATCTACTTATATAATCAGTAATCTTGATTGATCTAACCGACATGATTGAACTGTTCTAGAGAAAAACCAAGAATCGAGTAGAAAGCAGAGTTATTAAAGGAGAGTTCAATCAGGTTTTGTTCATTTAATTTCAGTCTCTCATCATCTTGTTATTAAAGAACTAGATAAGCTGCGTAATTTGACTTGGTATTGAGTGTCTGTCTTTGTGAAACGTGAAAATTGAAGATGTCTTTTTGTTCTGTATTGGCAGTGTATTGAGTGGTGGTGGGAGTGCTCGACTTCTTGAGGCAAGTGCTCAGAATTGAGTCGATATGATAAATGAGTATCAAACGGGAGCTCTTGTTAGTCGTTTGGGAATTCATGGGCACCATGAAACCAGGTCCCCTTATTTTATGTAAGTCACATACTAGCAACTCCTTGAAAGATATCTTGCTTCATTGATAGTTTCTTGAGTCTATTATGAACTATAAGAAGTGAATGCTTGCTTATTTTTTTGCATGTGTTCTTCGAAGAAATGCTCTGTAGAACAAGCTCACTCTACAAGTCTCCAGCAAAACTACTTAATAAGGTAGCACTTTATCACTTAGTCATTCATGAAGAACATTGTGATGCTAGTCTTGTTTTCTCATAATTGGCAGTCTATCTTTTGATAAATCTAACATTTTTAGTTGAAATTAGTTAAGCAGCAAACTGCAGATACCAAACTGCTGACATGATGGTACCTAAACTGAATAGATCGTCTATTTGCAATAACCACTTGTTTACAATCAAATAAGGTAATACCGTCTTAACACTTCTTGAATTAACATCATTCAAACAAAGCTAGACAGAGGGGTTTAGTTACTTATGTTGAATAAATATTTGGGAACTGAGCAATTTAGGTTATGGACGCCGTCATTGGATTTCGCTAGTTAGCTCATTTCACAGCAGTCATTGTGATCATGAACATATGATATTCTCAGATGATTGTGGCCATAAAAAAGTGTTCTCGATGCGTAGTAGCTTATTTTCGATTTTTATGAGCATATCAGTGAAAGTTAAATAAGTGTTGATAAAATCAAGAGTTGCAGTAGTAAGGAAATTAGGCACCAACGACCAATTTTTCTTTATATGTTTGTAATCTTTTATATATTACACATGGAGTTTAATATATTACCGGTTTTTTTTTCTTAATGCAGAGGGTCTACAACGAGTGTACAAAGCAGGGCATGTTCTTACTCATATAGTAATTTCATTTGCTAGAGCCTGTCTTCAATTTTTTTACTTTCAAAGTATTGTTAACTAATTTCTCGAACTGTTTCAGGACTACGTAGTACCATGAACCCAAACACTGAAAATTTAAGATGTCTTTTTGTTCTGTACAGGCAGTGTATTGAGTGGTGGTGGGAGTGCTCGACTTCCTGAGGCAAGTGCTCAGAATTGAGTCGATATGATAAATGAGTATCAAACGGGAGCTCTAGTTAGTCGGTTGGGAATTCCTATGATATATGGCATTGATGCCATTCACGGGCATGACAATGTCTATAACGCTACTATTTTTCCTCTCAATGTTTGTCTTGGAGCCACCAGGCAAGTATTAGCTGATATGTTTCTTTGATTTTGCATATTCGAGCTGGAATGGTGAGAAGATGCATGCGAATACTTATCACAGGGTATCTTAAGGGTACCCTTAAGTTTAAGGTCTGCTTACTTTTTTCCTTTCATTTTAAACATGACATGTTACACATTTTCTCTCTACCCTGACTCCAATTTAGTGATCGGTTTTGAACTATTACTAGAAGGGTTATTCTCTAGGGATGCATCATAATCTAGTATTTGTGAATTGTTTAGTGGAGTAACATGCATCAGTTATGGGTTTTCTTAGAAATACTTTGATAAACAGTTTAGCCTCACTGCTTCAGTTGCTAACTTTCAGAATATGATTACTGAAGCGGCACAAAAATGGATGGTGGAATTCTTGTGGTTTTAGGTCCAGATGGACCCATGCCACAGACAAAAGAACATATCCTACTTGCACGCCAGGTTCACATTATTACAATATGAACACTTGAAGCTACTCAGTTGAGTTAGGTTGTTTGCCACTATTTGAATTATTGAATGTTCCACAGGTTGGTGTTCCCTCACTTGTGTGCTTCTTGAACAAAGTTGATGTGGTGGATGATCCTGAGCTGTTGGAGCTTGTCGAGATTGAACTACGAAGTTTGTAGAGTTTTTAATCTCACAGAATTTCTGTCTTTCAGCATACGAAGTAAGTACAAGCTTTCTGACATCAACTCTTGTCTCTATAAAGAACTCCTCAACTTCTACAATTTTCCTGGGGATGATATTCCCATCATCCGAGGATCTGCTCTGTCCGTGTGCTTGACAAGGCTTTCTTGATGCCAATTGAAGATGTTTTCTCAATTCAAGTACACTAGTCTACATCCTTGTTGTTTTCTGATTCACTCTTTAAGAAAAAATCAGTTCTGATACTTTTCTTTTTTCTTGAAGGGACGTGGAACTGTTGCAACATTGAACAGGGAACCATTAAAGTGGGTGAAGAAGTTGAGATATTGGGTTTACGTGAGGTGAGTGTGCATAAATATTGTTTTGGTACTGCCAAAGTGGTGATTTACTGGGGGATATTACAATTAAGCATTTTCTTTAGCGTAACTGTGAGATTTGATTTCCAGGGGCTTCCACTGAAATCGACTGTAACTGGGGTTGAGATGTTCAAGAAGATTTTGGATAATGGACAGGTAAAGCCAATATTAAGAGATTACAAATAAAAGTTGTGGGCATGTAAGATACTGATTAAACCTTGGCTACTATTATGCTAGGCTGGTGACAATGTAGGACTTCTTCTGCGGGGCTAAAGAGAGAAGACATTCAGCGTGGAATGGTAAGCTTATGACTACCATTACAGCAACACAGCAAAACAAGCTTTACATAATTTTTTAATTTTCACTACGGTTGGTTATTAGGTGATTGCTAAGCCTAGTTCATGCAAGACATACAAGAAGTTTGAAGCAGAGATTTACGTGCTCACAAATTAAATTCTTCCTTAGGTCTGTGTTCTGGCTGTAATGTTTCTGAATGAATATTGCTCTTTCTCCTTGTATTTTGTAGAGTCTTGAATAGAACTTTTATAGAGCATCTGTGAACTTATCATCTCTATGATATTTGCAGGGTTTTGTTATTTCGGATTGGCAAGGTGTTGATAAGATTTCCTCACCACCGCATACACACTACACAGCTTCCGTCCGAGCTGCAATTCAAGCTGGTTGGTGTTTCAAACTTCACAGACATTCCTGGACTGAAATAGGAAACTGTTACTTATGTCTGTGTTAGCTAATGAAATAATATGCAGGTCATGGTCCCTATCTTATGTCCTTGGTGAAGGACAAAGCAATTCCTATCACTCGGATTGATGATGCTGTCGGAAGAATCCTGCTTGTCAAGTTCACCATGGGTCTTTTTGAGAACCCTTTGGCTGATTACAGTTTTATCCAATGAATTAGGAATCTGTTGCAAGTACTACTACAAAATCTTGATGGAATGTTCTTAATTTCTATTAGGCACACAGAGACTTGGCAAAGGGGGCTGTTAGAAAATCCTTTGTGCTGCTGAAAAACGGGAACAAAACCAATACTATGCTCCCACTTCCCAGGAACACTTCAAACTTTTTATTTCGCAGTGATCTGCACTTATTTAGAACATTCCTACAAGATTCACCGCAGGTAGCACCATTAAATCATTTTTTATGTAAGGCTTTTGTTTTTTGGCGTCAAATATTTATGTTAGGACATCTTTTGATTTGTACCTATATTTTGTTGCTAAGATATCCACAGAATTAACAAGGATGGCATGAACCTTTGATGTACCCATTTAGTCAGCAACCTTGACGTTACATTGGGTATAATTGGTAAGGTACTTTAGTTATCTTTTTAGACATTCGAAAAATATTTGTTCTATGTAAGGCGTAGCAATCCTTCAGAACTAAACATTGAATATGATGTTTTGTGTAGATATTACAGATTGCGGCGGTGTGGAAGTTTCTTCACGGGTCGAAAGGAATAGATGTATTACTGACGAAAAATGGCTTTGTCGTGCAGTAACATCCGAATTGAAGAAAACTACAGGAGATTTTGCTGTAGGAGCTTGGGCTGGTGCTGCCCATTATCTCCTCTGGTATATGCTTGCAAGCCACGTAAGCGTCTCTTGTACATATAACTCTTCTTAATTAGGTTTTGAGACATTTATTTATAATTGTGTCATTTCTCTTTTGTAGACACATTTTTGCAGATAACTGGAGCATTCTGGTACATGTTGTCAGTGGAACGTAATGATACTTGTTGGAGATTTGCGTGTAAGTTCAGCCAGATCCGTGACTCTGTGTTCAGATTCTGTATTGTGGGAGTAAATTTGTGTCCCTGAGCTTCTCAAGAGCAATTGTTCTGCTAAAGGAGATGATTCAAAGTTTAACTTTGGGATATACGGTCAAGCTATATCTTCAAAAAAATTCTCCAAGTTCTGTTATTGTATATGGTGGAGTCTTCAAAATCTCAGGTAAGGCCTCGAAATCAATGAATAAACCGTTGTTATGCAGTAATTTGATATCTTTGGTGTTTTCTTGAACAGCGCCTTAGTTCAAGGGCTGCAAACAAGTACATTTCCAGGAGAGGTTTTGTTTTCCAGCGCGTTAGGTCAAGGGTTTCTTCTTTCGCGCTTCTACTCGGGAATATGCTTACTGTTCGTCTTCATTTACTTACTGTTCGTCTCGAGGAAATGAGGATCAAAAGATGTGACTCGGAACAGTATCACAGGTCACTTCCACAAAATTTGAGGGAAAGAGTCAGACGCTATGATCAATACAAATGGTTAGAGACCAGAGGTGTTAAGGAAGAAAATTTAGTTCAGAGTTTAGCTACGGATCTCAGAAGAGACATCAAACGTCATCTTTGCCTGAGTTTAGTTAGGAGGGTAGGTTTTCACATTCAGAATGCTAAAATTGCTTGAGATACTAAGTAACTATCTGTTCTGTTTTTGCAGGTTCCTCTGTTTGCTAATATGAATGAAAGATTACTCGACGTGATAAACTAGATCGAAGAAAGAGTCATAGTAGAACTGTGAGAGATTAAAGCCGAGTCTTTACAAGGAAAGCACTTTCATTGTGCGTGAAGGAAACCCGGTTAATGAAATGATGTTCATAATCCGAGGCCGGTTAGAGAGTGTAACACTAGATGTAGGAAGAAGCTGTTTCTTCAACAGAGGGTTAATATTGAAAGAAGGAGACTTTTGTGGTGATAAGCTTCTGACATGGGCTCTTGACCTTAAAGCAGGCTCAATCTTACCTTCTTCCACAAGAACAGTGACGGATCAGTCATCTTCTTATTCCTGAAGGTATGTGTCTTATTATGGTTAGTCGATTGATTTTGCTCTTATAGTTTGGAATTACATTCTCGTTTTATTTATATTCTACAGTAGCGGAGGAGTATTTTGTTGTCTATATATATGACTGTGAGCTTATCTTAGAAACAAACTTTTGATTTGAGGAGATTTTCCTTTTCTTCATAAAGTAGCTTTGAATGATCAAACTTCCATTTACTTCTAATGTGTTTTAGGTATGACATCACTTTAGATTGTTGCAAGCTAATCTTGGTTATGAATGTTTCCTCATCTTGAGACATGTGAAAGCTTGATCTCACAGCAGGGCAAAAGCTAGATCCGAGAAGACTTGTCGTAGCAATAATGAGAATTGAGCAAACACCATTTGATATATATTCTCTTCTCACAGGTCTTGACTCTTGACTATTGATTTCTTCTTGTCTTTCTGCTTTCTTTCTGTTGCAATCAATTTGAATTCCATGTTAGACAGTTAGAGCAATTAGAAAATAAACCAATATATACTTGTTCATATAGTTAGAGCAGAGTAGTCAAGTTTTAGTTCACAGAAACTGCAAAAGTGAGACTTCACTTAATGAGTTAATATATACTTGTTCATTTTTTTTTCCCATTTTAGGTGGTGGTGGTGATGGTGAGGTCATTTCTGAATATTTCCATACTCATTAAGAAAATGCCTCCGAGATTCCCAGGTAGCACCATTAAAATGCCTTCGAGATTTGGTTTTGTGACATATGCTGATTCCTCGGTCGTCGACAAAGTTATCCAGGACAATCACATTATAATTGGGAAGCAGGTTAGATGGAGACGTGCCTTACATCTTAAGTGTCTTAGTTGTGTTGTACCTTACAATGCGTAACATTCAACTTTTTGATTGCTCTTCAGATTGAAATTAAGCGGACGATACCAAGAGGATCCATGCGCTCTAACGATATCAAAACCAAGAAGATATTTGTTGGTGGAATTCCTTCTTCTGTGGATGATGGTAAACACTCTTCCATACTATCCCATATTTGTATCACATGATTTTTTATTTCAGAATTTTTATTTATGAAGTTTCTCATCTGGTGATTGGTGTTTGTATAGATGAGTTCAAAGAATTCTTTATGCAATTTGGAGAGCTGAAAGAACATCAGATTATGCGTGATCATTCAACTGGAAGATCACGTGGCTTTGGGTTTGTTACATATGAAAAGTGAAGATATGGTTCATCATCTCTTTGCGAAAGGGAACAGAATTGAACTTTCAGGGACTCAGGTAACTACACGTTCTTACAAATATTGTTGGGATTCTAAGACTTTGTAGCTATAGTCAATCTGCCCTGTTACTTTGCTTAATTGTCTGTGGAAATTATCTCGTATAGGATAAAGAAGGCGGAGCTACAAAACAAACTCAGTTACAACCCCGTCAAAGCGGTTCGGTGATTCTCGCTCTAACTTTGGTGGTGGTAATGGAGATGGTTATGGTGGCGGACATGGTGGTTAATGCATTGTTTGCTTCCTTGTTTGCTTCTTTTGATTCCTCTGCTTAGTGTAGTACTTGTTTCTTTGCTTGCTTCTTTGCTTGTTTCTTTGCTTGCTTCTTTGCTTGTTTCTTTGCTTGTTTCTTTGCTTGCTTAGTGTATTACTTGTTTCTTTGCTTGTTTGATTCCTCTGCTTAGTGTATTACTTGTTTCTTTGCTTGTTTGATTCCTCTGCTTAGTGTATTACTTGTTTCTTTGCTTGTTTGATTCCTCTGCTTAGTTTATTACTTGTTTCATTGCTTCTTTGATTTCTTTGCTTAGTGGATACTTGTTTCATTGCTTCTTTGATTGCTTAGTGCATTACTTGTTTTTTTTTGCCTCTTTGATTACTCTGCTTATTGTATTACTTGTTTCTTTGCTTCTTTGATTCCTCTGCTTCTTTGATTGATTCTATTTTTATCTTTTTTCTTCTTAATATTCTCGATTGCTTCTTTACATGCTTAGCTTTGTTAATTTGATTCTTTAATTCATTTTCTTAGTATATTGCTTGTTTCTTTATTTCATTAATGCATTATTTGCTTCCTTGATTCCTCTACTTAGTTCTTCTGTGCTTTTTCTATCTTGTTAAGATATTGAAATATTTTATGCAGCTGAGACTTGAGAGATTTTGTAAGATGTATTTATTTCTCGATTGGATGACATTATTATGTAAGAACATATTTTTTATATAATAAATAAAATTTAATTTATTTAAATGCTCCGAAAATTTATAAAATATCCAATCGCAAAAATTTTGAACGTCTCCCCAATCTCAAATTAAATCAAAATCCCGTGTTCATGGTCTTTTTTTTTGTTTTATATTTTGGACATTTAAAAAAATCATGTTTACTGATGATACACAACAAGATGAAGTTGAACGTGAGAAGGGAAAATTGAAGCTTGCTTGGCATACATTAAAAAAGGATCGAATTCGAGAGATTAAATGAACTAAACATAACCGAAACTAAAAAGCTTAAAAAGACACAGATGTATAGTTATAGTTCATTGATCCAACCAGCTGTTCCGGTGCTCGAATATGCCGCCGCACGACGCATGATGTTGTTCACAAAACAATATATTGCCGTAACCATATCCGACATTGTCAAGTTGATTCACCCATTACCGTCCCAAGAACTCCCAAAACCCACATTGAATCAATGCTGATTGAGAGTCTTTTTAAATCTCTTGGGCATTTAGCCAGCCATGGTCATTTGCACGATGCTTTCAAAACGTTTTCTCTTCTCCGTCTTCAATCTTCTTCTTCTGCAGTTTCAGGTGACGTTATTTTGCATAGCGCGGCTTCCCTTTTATCCGCGTGTGTTGATGTTCGTGCATTTGTGCCGGGGCTGCAAATTCACGCGCACTGTGTTTCGTCGGGTGTCGAATATCACTCTGCTTTAGTCCCAAAGCTGGTTACTTTTTACTCTGCTTTTAATCTTCACAGTGTAGCTCAATCTATTATTGAGAACTCAGACATTTTGCATCCCTTACCAAGGAATGTGCTCATTGCTTCGTATGCCAAGAACGAGCTTTTTGAGGAGGTTGTTGCTGCTTACAAGAGAATGGTTAGCAAGAAATCTGACCCGATGCATAAATAAAGTTGCATGTAAAATTAAAAAAAGAAAAGAATAAATGTTTGCTTGACACATAAGCATCAAAAAATTTCTTTTAAATAAATATATATATATATATATATATATATACTAGGATCGGACCCGCGGTCTACCGCGGGAGAATATTGGTTTACATATGTTGCGTTTAATATTGTGTGTGTTTTTTAGTAGAACGAATCGTGTAGTATACTTATAAATATTCATAATAACGAATTGTAGAGAAAATGTAAAATTGTTTATAAATATACCCATCGTAATAATTATGATTTCCAAAATAGAATTTTGTGTTTTAAAATTCTAAAATTAGACGATTCATAGGAATTAGAGCAGTCAAAATAGGTCAAAAACCGCGGGTCCAGCCCACATCATCTCACTATGGGGCAGATTTGGGAAAATATATTAAACCCGCAAATAAGCGGGCCACATGGATTAATTCGCAGTGGGTCATAGGTTTAATCGGTTTTCATCCGCGGGTTGGCGGATCAGCCCACATACTAGTATTTATTGATAAAATTATAATTTATTCAACATGTGGTAATTTAAACAAACTTTTAATAGTATTTTGATTTATTTATTTATTTTAGTAGTATTTTAAATTTTGGTTACTTTAAAATTATTTAAACAAAATCCATGGACATTCCCGCAAATCCGCATACATTCGCGGGACGGGTTTGTATTTCATATATGCTACCCGCGGGTCGTGTGGACCGACTAACTACAAGTCAAAATATTTTTTGTCTATCGCAAAACGGACTTAACGGGACGAATCAACTAGCTTTGACAGTTCTAATGAGAATATTATTTAGTCATACAACAAAATGAAGTTTGGACATAGTAATAATAGAATATGTATCTTATTTGTTAGATGAGAGATTGAAAGATGAAGTATAATGATTAAAAATTAATTATTATTTTTCATGATTCACAAAATTTAATAAATACTTATCATCTTGTTGAATAATTCTAAAATCATATTCAAGAAATCTTTATAAATTGAAAATTAAACTTCTTTGGTAAGCTATAGGTATGAAAATATCATAATTTCGATTTAATCTAATTAAATTAAAATTAGTTACATGGATTTCATATCTATTTAATTTACACGACCAAAATAAAAATATCTATTTAATTTACACGACTAAAATAAAAATATCAATTTAATTTATAAAACAGATGGATTATTTGTGATAAATTTTCTAGAAATCTTTAGAAGCAAGTAAAATATCTTTCAATTAATGATAATTGGCTAAAATGAACGAAATTAATGACAAAAACGTTGATTGTTATGGAATTAGTCCCAAAAATATATGAACAAATTTATTATACGTAATTAATGTATAATATTGTTTGGAATATGCTTTTATTATTAGTTACCATAAGTACAATCAGGTTTTATTTGATTTCCATAAATATTTGATTTTATTTCGATTTTTCATTATTAATTCGAATTTATATTCCAAAAAAATTTCAAAGATCCGATTTCAAAATTTCGGGTCAATTTTCTGATTTTAACCCGACCCATTTTCATTTGTACTTCTCTTTTAATAGTATAGAGATTTTAGAAGAAACTCTATTTTAGAGTCATGCATTGGAGCAAAATCTCCTCTAAAATAGATTCAAATTTTGGGTTACCATTTACAATGAAAGTTTGTTAAATTTCTCATCTACAACAAATTCTTCTTTATTCTTCATTTTGGCCATTTTCCTTTTTACTATGTTCTTTTTTATTCATTTTCTTATCAATCATATTGTTTTTTTTATGGTTACTAATAGGAGCCAAAATCCGTCTTAACACCGATGTACATATAGATAATATTTTCATTCATTTGAACTATGAAAAACTTGCGATGGCTATATTGGTAAGTTTCATTATCTGATGTTTTACATGATGACTGTATCAGTTCTCTTTATGATTAGTGAAAGTATGTATTCAGCTGTTAGAAGAAGAATAAAAAACGAACCAAAATTCGGATTCTCTCATTTGGACTACAGTTTAAAACGCTATATTTGTGTATATGTCTTAATCTTTGTTTAAACATGTTTATGCTTCTAAAAAGCAAGCACAAGATAAACCAAACAGAGTAACAAAATTGAAAGACTAGTTTTAAATATGTTATGTAAATTTTATTGATAGGTTAAAATTATTCAAGGGACTTTAAAAGTAAACATAATTTCGTTGAAAATACCCTTTTTACAGTATTAATTTTCAAAAATGCTTTTAAATATTTTCTATTTCCATTATAACCCTTTTATATAAAAAAAAAATTAAAAGGTTTTATAAAAGATGATTTTGAAGTCCAAGTAATGTAAGCTGTCATAGACATCAAAGAGCATTTAAAAAAAAATGGGAGTCTTTGAAAATAAAGCGGTTGTAATAGCGGTTTAACATAAAACTTACCAAAAATATATAATTTATATATTTTTTTTGTCAACCATACATTAAATATTAAAAAAACTCCTTGATTGGTTGCCCAATATCTATACTATTAATTGGGAAGGATTACCTGAAAAATAACCTTACAATCTGTAAATAATTACAAGAGAATGCCATTACAATTAAAGTTTTGATGACAAAATAAAAAATTTTGCGGAGGGGTAAAATTGTAAAATTCCCGCTGTTGGGACGCGGATCCCGGATCCTACAGCCGGATCCTGTTTTTTAAAATATGGCTGACCCGATTATGTCATTGGGAGATGACTGTTGGGCTTACAATATGTTTAGGCCCATCATGAATCTCCTTTTAATTTTTTAGGAATCTGCAGTAGATATAAGCAAATAAAAACATTAGCCACACAAATCAAACAATACCATAACTATTTTTCCGGATAAAATATACTACTCTGTATATTGCCTTAACAAACAAATCACATAATTTACACTTCCTAAAATAAAACGTATTTATTTATATTCCATATAATAACAAATCAAGCATATTCTTTACTTATTCTAAATCGGGAATAAGTTAGCAATTAATTTTTTGATTAATTGCACTCAAATCTCGCAAAAATCTTACCATATCAACTCAAACTATTAATGCCAATGTAAAAATATATAGTTTAGACGGTGAATTAAATACAAAACTAATTAATCCATATCTCCATATAATATATTGAAAGATACAGTATTGTAACTTATTAGATAATTATACTACTCTCTAAATTAATTTGACTAATAATTAGACACAAATCTCGCAAAGATCTTTCCATATCAATACAAACTATCAATGCCAATTTAAAAATATCTCTTTAAATGCAAAACTCAATTATTTGTATTTCTTTATATTGAAAGATATAGAATTCTAACTAATTGTATTTCCATTATTAGTTGGTATTAAAAATCACACAATCTCTTCAATATCCATATTCAGTTCGATATTGATATACCAAACAAGTAAATCGGAAATTATATGCAAATAAATCTCCCTAAATCAAGCATATACCTTTAAGATCCTAATCCCAAATTATATTATACGGCCTATATTCTCTAAAACCTAATAAAACTAAAGGCTCCATACGATTACTATAAATATAGGGACCTGCATTAGAAAGAACTCACCTTTCAAAGCTTTACCATTACCACTTCACTATTTCTCTAAGAAAATGGCAGCTGTTCAAGCATTCACCCCTCTTGCTGACATTAAGCCCTTCAAAACACATTGGAAAATTCAAGTTAAGATTGTGCATTCGTGGACACAATACACTCAATTCACCGGGGAAACAGTTGAAATGGTTCTTGCTGATACAGCTGTAAGTATAAGAACTATCATTTTTCAACATATTAAACATTTATCAATCATCAATATCACTGGATGATTAACATGAGTTCTTTTTATCTGTTGCCAGGGTACTTTGATTCATGCTACTGTTAAGAAGCCACAAGTGAGCAAACTGCAAAGGTTCATAGTTTCTGGAGAATGGCGTATTATCGAGCATTTTACGCTAACCAAATCAACAGGAAAGTATCGAGCCACAAAACAGGGTTTCAAGATGTCCATGATGGAAAAAACTGTGATAAGTCGCACTCCTGCTGTTTCTGATGACATTTATGTGGATCTGGCAAACTTTCCAGATATTTTGAATGAAGCAGGATTGAGTGAAAACATCTTAATTGGTACTATATCTATCTTACTTTCCATTGTATATTTTCTTTTTCTATTATAATAGGAACTTCTTCATGAAAATATAATTTATTACTCTCTTATTTTGCAGATGTACTTGGACAGGTAGTTAGTTGCAATGAAATGAAAATTCATGATGTTAACAACAAGATCACAAAGAGACTTGAGTGTGAACTCAGAGACACAAAGTAAGTTTAATCATGAATCTACCTTTTTTATATAATCTTATATACATCTAAACTTAAAACTTTCTCAATATTTTTGTTGTATTGTAGTGATGAAAGGCTGAAATGCACTCTTTGGGGGAGATTTGCTGAGGCAATGTATAATGCATGTCAAAATGCAGGGACTGAGAGAGTGATTTGCTTGCTTCGGCTTGCAAAGATCAACTCATTTAAAGGTATAGAATGTTGTTACTGGGAATAATGCATGATTTTGAAATCGAAATGAAATCAGAACATATGTGAAAATACTAATATCATGCTGTTTTTAGGTGAAAGAGCTGTTTCAAATTCATTTGATATGTCTCTATTGGAAATCAATGCTACCTACCCTGCTGTTCTTGAGTTTGTGGCCAAGTAAGATATGTTTAAACATCACATTTCTTTTACTAATATAGATAACTGTGAATCCTATTTATAATATCTAAAGTTGATTTCGTTTTCTTTTATTTGTTAAAAATAGTTTACCACCTGATGTTATTCCACTGACTATCGAAGACTCGAAGGCAAAACAAGTGAATGCAGAACAGAGAAAAAAGGATTACTATGATCGTTTTCCAAGGAAAACCATCTCTGGACTCTTTTGTTTTTCTGAGGTATTTGTATTTGATAATATTATTTTTTCTAGCAACTATTAAATTCTCTGTCTATACTACTAATTATCTATTTTTTTGGAATAGACTGGAAAGTGCAACATAATTTGTACCATAATGAATATCGACACAGACTATTCTTGGTATTTCTTTAGTTGCCTCAAGTGTAGCAAAACTGCCTATAAGATTCCAAAGGTTGAAAATGAGATTGTCAAGAAAGGCAAGAAAGAAATGTTTTGGTGTCCAACATGTAAGGAAGACACTCCTAAGGTGATACCAAGGTAAGACTTTGTTATTTGCTAATATATATCTACATTTGTCAGATAATAACTATGTACCTAATCTACTTTCCTGTTCCTTTGATATGTAGGTATCTTTTAAACGTTGGAGTGATGGATAGCACTGGAGACACTAAATGTCTTATCTTTGATAAAAGTGCACAAGAGATAATCGGTGTGTCTGCAGAGGATTTGCTGGAAGGGAAGTGGGATGAGGTAAACAAATTTGTTGTTAATATGTATATAGACCATATTATTCAAATATCTTATATACTTTTTTCAATCTATCATAACAGATTCAGGATCCTACAAACTTGCCTCAGCCAATCAGAGATTTGGTTGGAAAGACTTTCCAGTTTCTGGTGACTGTTGGAAAGGAAAACATCAATGAAACTGATGATACCTACAAGGTTTCAACCGTTTGGCTGGGTAATGAATCTGACAATCTAGATACTATTGAAGATTCTGACCAGCAGACTGACCAACGTAATGACCTCTCTATTGATCAGGTAATGTTAGTAGGTGCAACCAAAATCAATCTATCAAAAAGTTATTCAAGTTTATCACTAAAGGGCTGGATCGTGTTTCAATTAAATAGTGAGTACCATCAGTTATACTCAAGTCAGGGAATAAATTATGGATACTTATAACTATATAATTTAATGACTTTGTTATATGAAAGATTATCTATTATATATTGACTATCCTGATTTTCTTACTTACAGGAAGGACTTGCTCTGACCAATAGTGGTGAAACCACTGACCCTTTAGGTCCTACATCATCCACTCCTTCATCTAAGCGTAGTATGGATGCAGTTTCTGAGGACATTGAAGGTCAGGGTTCTACTACTAAAAAGCAGTGTTCTAAAAAGCGGTCTAGGCGGTCGCCTAGGCCCCGACTAGGCGCTAGGCTCTTATGCGACGCCTAGATAACCGCCTTGACCGCCTAAAATTACATAGACCTTGTTTAATGTATTTTATTGATTTTTGAATAAATTTATTTATATATAAATAGTTATAAATATTCATATATTATTTAGTATGAATATAAATAAATGATTTATCTAATTTTTGTTTATGATTTCGTATTTCTAGTTTTTTTCTAGATTTTTTCTATAACTTTTATATATAATATCATACTTATAATGTTTTATGTTATAAACGTCTAAACCGCCTAAAAATCGCCTAGGCCCCGATTAGGCGTTCTAGGCGCTAGGCGCTGGGTCACCGCCCGCTTAGCGCCTAGCGCTTTCTTGAACATTGCTAAAAAGGCATGTGTCTCTTCCCTTCTTGGTGACATTGAGAAGGAAGAGATTGAAGGTGGCAAGAATTAAGTTGTGCTGGCTGGGAATAATGTAGGGAGCTTGGCTGTAGCAATTAGTTTTCTATTTTTTTCTTTTGTTCAAGTTTCAAAACTTATTTAGTTTTTTCCTTTAGCTATGTGCTATTTAATTCTCAGTTATTTTGAATTCAAGCAATAAACTCTAAGCTTCTCCTTATACTAAACTCTTTGCAAAATATAAACTAACTTATGCTTAAACTAAAGATTCCAAAACAGAAAGAGAAAATATACTAACATGTGCTTTGTACTGATGAATTTTCATATATAAGCCCCATTACTGTAGCTAACACTGCAGATAAAAGAAAACACATATTAGTAACAAACATTGAGAGACTGCGATGAATCTATACTAATCTGACGATATCTATACTATAAATGGCTAACTTAATTAATATGTGAGATATATAAGTACATATATTTTAAAGGGCATATGTGCAAATATTTTAAAGATCTTAAGCTATTAAAATCTATCTCCTATTCTAAATCGTTAACAAATTGGAATAGTATAGCAGTATAGATAAATCAGTTTTAAAAGGGTTCATTGTTGTAGTATAACAACTGTTTTCACGACCAAACTGGCATATTTAACCTATTAATATACAAGATTCTATGCTAAAAATAAGAATCAATCAATTAGATTTTATTATGAATATGGAAAAGAAAATATATTCTGTAATCTTTTCAGTTTAATGCTATCACACTAAATCAGGCTGAGACGATTTCTTTATAATCATTACATAACCATTTAACACCTTCAATCCTAATCTACAGCTACTCGCCTCATTAGCAAAGAAACATCTATAAGGTCAGTCTTTTAATCTCTTTCAACATATAACATGTTCATTGACAAATGACATAATTGGAATTATTTTTCCTCACAAATCTATTTTGTTTTTCAGAATGAAGAGAAGAAAAAATGTATCAGTAAAAGAAAATAACAATGTAATGCAGACACCTAACACAAAGCGTTCTAGGTCTCAGCTACATGATGAAAACATAAATCCAAATCTACAGAACCAACAAGATAGGAGTGATGTTCAAGTAAAAGGGATTTTTAATCGATTGAGATCTGGAATAGGTAACATACCAGCCCAGCAGTGTGATTCTGAAGCCTTACAGACAGTAACTGGTCCTTCTTCTTCTGCAGCCATACAAAAGGAAACACAAGGTATGTAAACATTTATATTCCAACAATATAGCATCTACATATGATGCTAACTAATAAATAACCATAATGTATAGGATTTGCATCTACAGTTACTTATAATACGAGTGTAAGATCAGCCAAAAAAACAGCAAGGACACAGAGAAGACCTTTTCAAGATGTGCAGAACATTATTAATACATCACAGCTTCACAGCGAGGTTCACCAAACTCCACTTAAGCCACCAGAAAAAAGGGGAAAAAGTGGAGTCCACCATCTGTTAATAGCAAACAAGGTATACATGCCTCTCAATAATATGAAACTATTACATAAAAAGTATTAATAGATCAACACTGATGGAATAATGTTTATTTCATGAAGCTGCTAAGGGTATTATACTTACCAATTCAAGAATCAATCCGAGGTTCCCAAAGTCTTTGGCAAAGGAGAAGAAAACATCTCACAAGAGTTATAATACAACAATCGAAGAAGACTCTGATGAGATCCTGAATTCAAAGGAAGAAACATATATTAATATGAGTAAGTAAAAATCATTATGATATATTTTCTAAACTTAATAAAGCATCCACTAATCAGGGGAAAAAACTATGATAGGTGATTTGGAGGAAACACGTGAACAGGTTTACGAGTGTAGTAGTCCAGATGAAAATGATTCAGAAACATCTGAAGATTATGAAACCATAGACGATATTCCAATCGAAGTCAAACAAAGATATGAGTTTTTATCAATGTTAGATGAAAGTTTGACCAAAGCTTTTGGAGAAAGAAAAACTCCTAATGTTTCTAGCAGAAAGAACAAAAACACAGGTACTACATCATTGGTTTATTTCTAATTCTTTTCTTACACAAACTTTACTTATGCTAAACTGTCTTTCTGTTATTGTAGAGTATCTAGATCATGGAGATCCTGTCTACTCATGTTCCTACTGCGGTGCTATTATGTGGTATGGCGAACGCATCAACAGACATAAGAAAGTTCGTAAACCAATTTTTACTCAATGTTGTCTGCAAGGATCTGTGAAACTGCCTTTCCTCCATAATCAACCAGAACTGTTATTTGCTTTGCTAACCAATGATGATGACATGAGTAGACACTTTAGAGAGAACATCCGAGCATATAACATGATTTTTTCATTTACTTCTCTTGGGGGTAAGTGTGATAATTCTGTTACAGCGGGAAGGGGTCCTAATATGTTTCAGATACAAGGAGAGAATTACCACTAGATGGGAAGTTTGAAACCTGGAGAAGGTGAATTTCCTAAGTTTAGTCAGCTATATATAGTTGACACAGAGAATGAAGTTGAAAACAGAGCAGGAATTTTAAGGTACATTTTCTAACTCAAAACAAGCAATTACAGTATCCAGACTTTGTGTTTTTTTTCTGTAAGTATTAGTGTCGTTGCTAACTAAATTTATATTTCAGCAAAGGAAAATCTGCTGGGAAATATAAGAAGAAGCCAGAGTTGAGAAAAGAAATAATTGAGGCGATAATAAAGCTGCTAAATGAAGTTAATCCATACGTTGCTCATTTTAGACAAGCTCGTGATAGGTTTAATACCAATCCTGAACAGAGCTTTCACATGAAAATAGTGAGTGACCGTGTCAAAGATGGAAGAACATATGCAGTGCCAACAGCTTCAGAGGTCGCAGCGCTGATTCCAGGTGATTTTCACATTGGTATGCCAAGTCGTGACATTATTATTGAAGAAAAATCTGGGTATTTACAAAGAATCAGTGAAATAGAACCATGTTATCTTGCTCTACAATACCCTTTGTTGTTTCCAAAGGGTGAAGATGGTTATAGGACAGGTATTCAGAAAGGGAATAACCATGGTAAAAAGAAAAAAAAGCCCGAAGGAACTGAGGAGAATGATTGCATAAGTTTGCGTCAATGGTATGCGTATCGTATACAAGAGAGAAAGAATGAACAAAGTATCCTGCTAAGGTCAAAACGGTTGTACCAGCAGTTCTTGGTTGATGCTTATACCACCATTGAAGCTAATAGGCTCAAATATATTAAACTGAATCAGTCAAGTTTACGAGCTACTAACTATGATTCAGTTAAAGAGGCGGCAACAGCAGGAAAGACAGATATGAATGAAGAAGGAAAAGCATTTTATCTACCAGCTACTTTTGTTGGTGGGCCAAGATACATGAAGAACATGTACATGGATGCAATGTCTACATGTAATCATTATGGATTTCCTGACCTATTCATTACGTTCACATGCAATCCAAAATGGCCTGAGCTGGTAAGATTCTGTACTGAGAGAAATTGTAATTCCGATGATAGGCCAGAGATCATAAGCAGAATGTTCAAAATGAAGCTGAATTCTCTAATGGATGATTTAACGAAGAAACATATATTGGGGAAGACTGTTTCATGTAAGTGATTTATTTTAATAGTTGCGTTAACAGTCTACAATTTAATTATCTGTTTCTGCTATTTTTTTAAATGTCGTTTAACTAATATTATTATCTCATGTTGTTCTCGCAGCAATGTATACAATTGAGTTCCAGAAAAGAGGTCTTCCTCATGCACATATATTGATATGGATGCATCCAAGTTCTAAGTTTCCAAAACCAGAAGACATTGATAAAATCATTTCTGCGGAAATTCCTGACAAGAATAAAGAACCAGAACTTTATGAGGTCGTAAAAGACATGATGATTCATGGACCATGTGGCGTCGTCAACCAGAATTCACCATGTATGCTTGAAGGGAAATGTTCTAAGTTTTTCCCAAAAAAACTTAGAGAACATACTAAGGTTGATAAAGAAGGTTTCCCTTTGTACAGAAGAAGAAAGACAAAGCTGTTTGTGGAGAAGTGTGGATTTAAGTGTGACAACGGATATGTTATACCCTATAACAAGAAGTTGCTGCTTCGCTACAGAGCTCATATTAATGTTGAGTGGTGTAACCAAACTGGCTCTATCAAGTACTTATTCAAGTATATCACTAAAGGGATGGACAGAGTTTCAGTAGTTGTTGAGCCTAATGAAAAGTCTACAAAGACTACAACTACTACAGAGAAGTCTGATAGTTCAAACAGTGGGGGCACAAGTAAAAATGAAATACAAGACTTCTTTAATTGCAGGTATAAAATCTACTTGGATTTAGGTAAATAGTTTAGATGCTTAACTCATTTCTAACTAATACATGTTTTATGATATTGTATCAGATATGTATCAGCATGTGAAGCTGGATGGAGAATCTTGAAAAATCCTATACATTATAGGTCAACGTCTGTTCAAAGATTATCCTTCCATCTACCAGGCAAACAACTATTATATTTTAAAGGTGATGATGAGGTGAAAACAGTTTTGAAAAAATCAGAATTACAGAATTCGATGTTTCTTGCTTGGTTTGAATTGAACAAGCGGTGTCCTAAAGCCAAAGATCTCACGTATACTCAGATTCCGGAATATTATACTTGGGATGGTAAAACAAGAACTTTCAATATGAGGAAGCGACCAGGGAAAACAATCGGAAGGATTAATTATGTCCCACTTATTTATGAGGAAGGTTATTATTTAAGAGTGCTTCTAAATCATCAAACTGGACCTGAAAGTTTTGAAGACATCAAAACAGTGAATGGCGTGGTGTACAAATCGTTCAAGGAGGCATGTTATGCTCTGGGTTTGCTAGACGATGACCAGGAGTATATTGATACAATAAAGACAACCAGTTTTTGGGCTACTGGAAACTACTTGCGTTGTATGTTTGTTGTAATGCTCCAGTCTACCAGCTTATCTCAACCAGAAGTTGTTTGGGAAAAAACATGGGAACTTCTATCAGAAGACATCGAAAGAAAAAGGAGAGAGTACTTTAAAAGACCAGGTAATTTTTGATCAAATAATTTAGTCTCTTTGGTTGGTTTAAAGAGTTGTTACTTTGCAATTTTAAGTAGTTTTTGTCATGATTATTCTGTCTTACAAATAACACTGTTTTTTTACATATTTTTGGGACACATAACTAACACTTACGGACGAGCAAAAACAGATGTTGGCTTTAAAAGAAATCAACAGCATCTTACGAAGCAATGGAACATCTCTAACAGCTTTCAGAACAATGCCACAGTTACCTGATGAGGAAATTGATGATAGTAATGTCTTGATACTTGATGAAAAAAGCTACGATCGCAATGAACAGAAGGAAAAACTTGAAGAATCGTTGCAGAAAATGACAGATGAGCAGAAGAGTGTTTATTTAGAGATCATCGATGCTGTTGATAATGACAAGGGAGGTGTCTTCTTTGTCTATGGCTTTGGTGGAACTGGTAAAACTTTTATATATACGACACTCTCAGCTTCTGTAAGATCTAGAGGTTCTATTGTGCTAAATGTTGCTTCCAGCGGCATTGCTTCTCTATTGTTACCTGGTGGGAGAACAGCGCACTCTCGATTTGGTATTCCAATAAATCCAGACGACTTCACTGTATGTAATATTGAGAAAGGTTCAAATCAGGCAGAATTAATAGAAGAAGCGTCTTTGATAATTTGGGATGAAGCTCCAATGATGAGTAAGCATTGTTTTGAATCTATGGATAGGAGTTTCAAAGACATTATTAAAGGTGGTGGAAACAAACCGTTTGGTGGCAAAGTAGTTGTTTTTGGTGGAGATTTCAGACAAGTACTACCTGTGATACATGGTGCTTCGAGAGCAGAAATTTGTATGGCTGCACTTAATGCTTCTTATCTTTGGAATCATTGCAAAGTTCTGAAGCTCACGAAAAATATGAGGCTACTTTCAAAGGATTTGAGTCCAAGTGAGGCTAAGGATATAAAAGAATTTTCAGAGTGGATTCTTGCAGTTGGTGATGGTAAGATAGCACAGCCTAATGATGGAGAAGTGATGATAGAAATTCCAGAAGAGTTTTTGATCACAAACGCTGATAATCCAATTGAGGCAATAAGCAGGGAAGTTTATGGAGATCCTAAGTTATTGAAGGATGAAACCGATCCTGTATTTTTCCAACAAAGGGCTATTTTATGTCCTACCAATGAAGATGTGGGTATTGTCAACGATTATATGCTTGATCAACTCGAAGGTTAGTCTCCACTACTCTTAATGTTTTAGGCATTTCATTGACATATTATGTATTATAAAGACATTTTAAATTATTTGTAGGTGATGAACAACTATACCTAAGTTCAGATTCTGTTGATCCTTCTGATATTGGAGGTGCAAATAATCCCGTGTTGACATCAGAGTTTTTGAACGGTCTAAAGATTTCTGGATTGCCAAATCATGGTATAAGGTTGAAAGTTGGTTGTCCTGTGATGTTACTACGAAATTTAGATCCAAGAGGAGGGCTAATGAATGGCACTAGACTGCAAATAACACAGATGGGTGATAAAGTCATTGAGGCTGTCATTATTACAGGTGATAGAGTCGGAGATAAAGTCCTCCTTCCCAGGATATTGATATCTCCATCTGATACTAAACTTCCGTTTAAAATGCGTCGAAGACAACTTCCAATAGCAATTGCTTTTGCTATGACCATTAATAAAAGCCAGGGACAATCTTTGAATAAGGTTGGCATCTATCTACCAAGGCCATGCTTTTCTCATGGCCAACTCTATGTAGCTATCTCAAGGGTAACTTCAAAAAAAGGACTGAAGATACTCATAGTGGACAAAGAAGGAAAGCCGCAGAAGGAAACGTTGAATGTGGTGTTTAAGGAAGTCTTTCAGAACCTATAAGGTTACACATTGCAAAAGTCATTTTGTTTAAGAGGTAACAATCAATAAAAACTGATTATTATTGTCACCTGTTACACTTTACTAATTTTTTATTGGTTGTCTGAAGCAGGTAGAAGCTGGTATGGAAATGGAAATTTGGTTGTAATCTCTTCAATCTACGACTTCCATTGAAGAGATTATTTTACCAAACTTGGTCTGTTATTCTCTCAATTCTCTTTTAATAATATAGATAGATTCAAAAATTTTGTTTATTAATATCAGCATAACTTTGTTTTAAATAATTTTTCATTTACATTTAAATCATATTAAGTACAAATATGTAAACTATTAAAAGTTTACTAATTCAAAAAACATATACAGAATCTAAATATTCTGTTAATTCATATAAACAAGTAGTATTACTTTAATATCTTATCAACCAATTGCAGAATTTAACATACATGTCAACAGAGATTATAGTAAAATCATTTTTGAAAAACAATTAACACAACACGATAACTGCATATCTAATTGTGGATCTAAATACATCTTGAAGAATTTAGACCTCACTAACCTTTATCAGTGCTTTCAGAATCTGGACTGGCTTTATCAGTGCTTTCAAATTTGCCTTCTTTAAAGATGTTGCCTGGTCTGTAAACATAGAATTATCTATCATCAGTACCATTATAATTGTAACTAACAAATAGCAAAAACTAGATCCTGTTACAAAAAATCTTATAGATATTTACTTATATATTCTATTATATAAAAAATCTATCATGAATAACAAAAACTAAAGAAACTTCCATATTTGACGGTTTATACAATCTAGACAAATCTAAATCGTTGCGTGTATCTTGAAAAATGTAAATTGTATCCTTTTGTAATAATTAGCAATGATTCGCATCAGTCTTTTCAAATTTTTATATTTTATATATTCTATTAACGATTCAGTTTCCTTTTCATTTTCTTTTAATCCTTTGCGTCTCTTAACCAATATATCTATATATATAGATATATGCGTTGAGAGATTTAAGAGTTACAGAGATATCTTCCCAGTTGAAAGGAAAACAAAATCTTTAAGAAACTATGGAGAAAATGCACCTTCTCTCTGATTTGCGAAGACATTCCACAAAGTGGAGGGTTTATGTTAAGATAATGAGTATCTGGCATCATAATCCTCCTTTGAATGGTGATCTAACTACAATGATTCTCGCAGATGAGAAGGTTTGTTTCTAAATCTATTGTTCTGTTTTACACCTTTTTAAAATCATGTTCTAGGGTTGAAAAACTACTTATCTGCTAATGTTTGTTTCCTTTGTATAGGGGAATTTTATGGACGCAACAATTCCACAAGGTTACTACCTCTGGAACTTTCATCCAGGACTCAAACAAGACGTTTGGTACTACATGACTGACTTTCAAGTCATCATACCTCCAAACCAAGTCAGATATTCAACTATGCCACTTCAGGTTAGGTTTATGAGAGAAACTACCATGTGGCCTGTTAGATCTAAGTCCTGGAACAATTACTGGAACTTTGTTTGGCCTGATACTGTCAGAAATGCTCATGAAGATGATAAAAACTCTGTCTCTGGTAATAATTTGTGAAATTAAATGTTTTATACCAAGATTTATTATATATGAAGACTTATATGACCATTTTCCTGTAATATTTACTTAGATGCTATGGGAGTTATCTCTGCTGTTTCCACCATAGGAAGGTTTCCATATGTGTGTCGCAGAGGAGAAACAGACTATGAATCTCGCTATGTCTGCTTCAAAATTAAAAATAATGTGTAAGTTTAGTTTACCCTCTGTGACAGAATTTCAATGGTTGTTCTTAAATTACTTTAAGAAATTGGATTGACTGTTCTTTTTGTTTGGAAATTAAACTTTTAATCTAGGGGGGAGACAATAAAATGCGTAGCTGTGGGAAAGTGGTGTGAGTTCTTTGTGAACACTTGGTCTCAGAAAATAAGCGGAATAAACTACAACTATGATAAGATTGTTGCAGTCTTGCGTTTCTGGAGAATAACTTCTTACTGTGGTTGGTTCTTATTATAGTTTTATGAACTGACTTTACAATTTTATTAGTTACATTGACTGAATCTTTTTTTTTTTCCTATAGGAAACAATGTTTTAATGAGTGAATATGGCTGTTCACGTCTATACATTGATCCAATCTTTTATGAACTTGACATTCCAAGTTATCTGTAAGTTAAAAATTCTCTTATAATTGGCATATATTTTGGTTGAGATTCATAGCCTAGGTAAACATAAATCATATGTTTTTTTGCAGGCGATCATTCGACGATGGATCAAGTGACGAAGATGATGTGATGATGGAGATGGTTGCTGAGAACTAACATGTGAAGGAAGGAGGGATTGGATTTGCAAGGTTACTTCAGTTTCTCTTAGTTTATGTTGTTTTTTTTAAAAATTTTCAGAGGGGATGAACTCTGTTCTACAGAGATTAACTCTGTCTTTTTGAAAATTTCTTTTTGGTATGAAAAACTCCTTTTGTAATCGACTTGAACTAATGTCTACTCTATTTGTTTCTTTTGCATTTAATCTCTATTTTACTCTATTTCCATATTAAGTTTTAGTAGCAGCCAACCTAAATTTAAGAGTTGTTTTCTAACAACTATATTGTAATCATAAATGTTAAGCTAAGCTATATATCTAACTATTATATATTGTATATAATTAGTTAGCATTGCCATTGATATAAATTTTCATATCATAATGTTTCGAGAATATACCTTATGTAATTGGTTTAAGATCCTAAATCATCAGTCAATCTTGATTGCATGATTTCTTTCCTTAATCTGCGCATATAGTAACAATAGTTAGCTTTTAAATATATGATTCTCATCATATTATTACTTATGAAATATAATCTTTCTAATCTATGTCATCATTACACATATATTGATCCTATGCAATAGTAATAATCGTATGAACAACTTATCTTTCTAAATCATCTTCTTTTGGCAACATCATCATCTATGTTATTAGCTGAAATCAATTTACGAACGACATGATGTTAATATATTTAAGGAAACAAAATCGATTGTTCAAATCTATATACAAACCAATTTTGAAATCTTTACAATCATGGCTCTGAAGATTTATGTAGATAGATTTAATTACTTTGTTAAATTTTAAAAATACAGTACATCAATTTGTGATTTCTGTATAAAAATTATTGAAATCAAATTTATTGGGTTTGAAACTTACTCAGAAGCTTGGGTTCTTCACAGTCATCTCCCAATGAATCTATTCAAACAGAGAATTGCACAAACTCGAAATCAAATCGACGAATTGGAAAAAATAAAAAGTTCTATAAAACTGAATCAATCACAAGTTTACCTGTTTATATAATTCGGAATCTGTGGTACAAACTTGATAAACAGCAACGACAAAGCTCGATCTAAGCAGTATTTCGTTGTTAATTTTCAGATCGAAGATTAGTATGAGAGTTTTCTAGGTTTGGTGTTTTGTAGAACCGATAAAGACAATAATGGTTGTTTAGACAATTATCTGTCCAAAAAAAAAAAAAAAAAAAAAACAGTTTGGTAAGTGGACCACAATGTATTTAGGCTCAATAGACAGGCTTTCAGATTAGATTTTATATGGCCCAAACGTCAAACTTAAATATATATCTATATCAAATTACAAACAAACAATTACATAAAATATTTATACATATCTAACTTATCTATTTATTCAAAATTTAAATCCAATTTAACATAAAAAAAGTTGATTTACGAAATTTTTTAAAAACATAGAAAAAATGAAAATACATTTATATTTCATTATCTATTTTAGTATCTGATACCAAAATCTTTTAAAAAAAATACAATAGTTACATCCAACAAAACACATATTATTGACAACAAATGTTATACAACACATTTTTAAAATCTTAGATCCCACACCAAAGTTACCAACAAACTATGTTCTGGTACGAGTGAAACCACGCATATACTGTATCTATTCAAAACAACTCTTCATAAATAAATTTACAAACAAAAAACAACTCTATACATAAATAATAAACCACAATTATAACCCCGCACGTATGTGCGGGTCCGGACCTAGTATAATTTATATAAGCAAACCAAAAAATATATATTATTATTATAAATAAAGGTAAAAGAGTCAAAAGTTCCAATTGTAAATGAATGATAGAAGAAAGAATTAAAAATATATATTTGGAGTGGTTTGGAATATTTTCTATACACAAAAAATATTTTCTAGTTATAAATATATTTAAGTTTAGTTAAGATATAGAAAATATTTATGAATTTGATAAGAGAGAACAATGTCATCGTACTATTTTATATTATGGTTGCAATTAGTGGGCTTTTGACTTAAAGTTGTATCCTCTTATGCAAACCCATTTGTGGCATCTGTTTGCCGGAAGACTCTTTCGTCGTGCAGGTATACAAATCTTCAGAGATCGATAATGCCACCTGCACGGCGAAAGAGTCTTCCTATACGGTCACCCAAAGAAGATATGAAGAAGAGAGATGGAGACAGCAAGAGACACGAGCGTGAAGAAGAAGAATCATCTAGGTATGTCTGTTTGAATTTATTTTTGTTTAGTCCTGGCAATTTCTTCTAATTCCCGAGTTGTTGAAACAAAATAAAATACTATGTCATTCTGATTTCTTACAGGCCAATGCGCTGTTCTTCTGGTGCTAAGCCAATGACTCGTAATAGGGCCACACAGCATATGAGAAGTCCCCTGAATCCTGAAGAAATTAGCGAAACACTCACTAAAGCTGAAAATTCTGCTGTATGTTTTCACTAGTTTTTGTTTGCTTTCGTCATGTCTTTGATGTTTTTTTACAAATTTGGTTGCCTGAAAATAGGCCTCTGGAGGGCCGGGAAAGAAGAGGGCTTATGCTGTGATGAATGATAATACTCCTCCAGTTAGAAGTAAGCCAGCTAGGGTATCAAAAGCAAATGTGGTGAATGAGACGATATTCACTGAAGATGATGCGTTAGTAATACTTCAAGAGATTTTCAGCTTTTACAAGACTTCTGGCGATCCTAAGGAAAACTTTAAAAAGGATATGTCTTCTTCTGGCGACCTGTCTGGCTTTTGTAACCATTTGAAGCCAAAGATTATGTGCAAACCTTCTATCGCCCAACTCAAAAATAAGATTTATAACTTGAGGAAGTCACTTGCAAACATTTTCAATTTTGTGGTTACGGCAGAAGGTGGACTAGACATGGTAGTAAATTTTTAGTTATTATAAAAAGAACATCGTATATATGTTAATAGATTGAGTTTTAGCCCAATAATTCTTATTCAAACAAGTTAAATATTACAGAGCACAATCATTACTTGTGTTAACAATAGATTAATGGGTTCACATTTAACTGCTCTAACAAAATGAATTACAAATAATTGTTCATATAGTTAAGTATCAAATTGAACCGGGGTCAGTTGAACCCGTATCCTACAACATGGGCCGTCGGTGGTTAGTCTTGATGTCTTAGAGTGAATGGTATTTTAGATAAATAATGGTTTTGAAAAAATGGCAACTATCATAATCGATATTGAATTTCTTATAATTGAGAAATTTTCACCTTAAAGAACAAGGAATCAAAGCGAAGCACATGATATTTATGAATTACTTTTATGTGATTTTTTTTTATTGTCCATGTATTCATTTTAATTTGTATCTTTTTATTTAAAATTTTGATTATTCTCTTCGTACATCAAATTTATAAACATTTTTAGTACAAAATATTTATATTTTTAATAGACTGATTACTTCTATTAAACATAATCTAGTATTACTATATATAATTTCTTTTTTGATACGCTTTTCCAGTAAGATGTATCATGATCTACTTATTTTTTTAGTGATTACTTTGTATCCACGGATGGATTAGTAGAATCTCTTACTTTTAGAACAGCTTTCTCGACATGTTTTTAAGTGAAGATGAAGTTTTTCAGCAGCGGTGCATCGGTTTAGGGTGGGTTAGGGACCAGGGAGGTCACTTCGAATGCTGTGTTTTTCTCAACAAGTGTCATGCCAAGTGTAATTCTTTACAAGAACAAGATGCTGCAGCACAAATATTGTTGATGCATGTCCGTTTCAATGTGATTACTTGAAAGATAGGTAAGCTAACTTTTTCTCTCTTTTGTTTCATATTTGGATAGTTTTTAATATATGTGGATAATGGATATTCTTGGTTAATCTAATTCTGATTTGAATGTTTAAATTGGACAGTGTTGTAGTTATTAGGAACGATGGATTTGTATTTTGCACATTGAGAGATATTGCGAAATCTTGCAAGAGTATGATGGCATCATGTGTTAGACGGATATGTCACTATGAAGAAACACAATCATGTGCTATCATTGTTGAAAAAAAGCAACAGATGAAAACACACCACATACTTCTACACAAAGAGAATCTAACATATCGTCATCATTTAAGTTGGAGGAACATGAAGTTGGCCTATCAATAGTCAGTTCTCGGTTTGTTGGTGCGAATCTCTCATACTATTGTGTTGGGACGTCACTCAATTTTCCAAGAGAGGATGATATTATGTGATGATATATATGCCAACTCGAATCATAAAAAAATACATTGACAAATATATACATAAACAGACTATATGTATATTGATCTATGTTGTAAGTTATACAGTAGTACTAAGAAGTGAAACCTATAGTAATAAATTGGAGCTAAGACAAGTAAATATTATCTACAACTCGAAGTGTAAAACATACATAGAACAATACTTGCTATTACTTCAACCGATTCTGCTGTTCATTGAGCAAATACCAAGATGTTCCAATATAGTTTGATTTCGGTATACTAGTTGAACATCTATACTAATTTATATTTGATTTTATGGCCATTTTGTAAAAATATTTCCTTAATGTTTATGTTGAGATCTGTCAAGTTACAAAGTTTTGCTCTGCTTAGTTCGATTGATTTCATTTTGATGGCCAAACCGTTCCAGCTAAACTATTTTCAATATATTGTCAAATTTGTTTTGCTTACTAAATAAATTAGCATTTCAACCCAAAAAAAACACACTTGTGTGTTTAGTGTTAGAATGAATGATATTTTAGATAAAGAATGCATTTTGAAAAGATGACAACTATATGCCATCAAACCAATATTCTTAATACATTTGCATCATGATCGATATGAATTTCTTATAATTGAGAAATTTCACCTTAAAGAACTAGAATCAAAACGTAGCTCATGATATTTGTAAATTATTTTTATGTGATTTTTTCTCTATTGTCAATGTATTCATTACAATTTGCATCTTTTTGTTTTTTTTAGTTTGATTTATCTCTTAGTACATCAAATTTATAAACATCTTCTTATTTCATTATATGTGCTATTATCTTTTTCAAATTTATGATTCGCTACTTCTTTAAAATTAGGTTGCTAAAGATTTTGTGAGACTGATTAGTTCTAAGATTGGACCATTTTTATTTTTTCAAAACAAAAAAAAGATTGGACCATTTAAGTAAATATGGACAGCTAAATCTAAAATATCATTTGCATCGCCGACTGCTAATCGTGTACTATCTTTGAACTGTGAGATTTGGAAAATAAATTTGTTTGTATGTACTCCTTGTCACAAAAGGTAAGCTACTAACCTCTTATATGAAGGTTTTATTTAATTGTTTTGGAGTCCATATTAGGATATTTTGTTTAATTATTTTCTTGTTTGTTAAAGGTTAAATTATGTTGTAATTAGATATTGTCATTGCGTCAGAGATGGAGTAACCATACAACCATTCAAATGATTGATAATAAAGTTTTGTTGTTAGTGATGCTCGATATATCATCATATCACATAGCAGACTTAACAACATGGTGGTTGGCCAATGTATTCTAGGGAGTTTATAACATAAATAAAGGTAGAACCCTCTCAAAACTATCATATAAAGATTATGCTCAAGTACAAGTATCAATTATCTTTTCTACAGTAACTTGGACAGTTAAAGTTATATATTCATTCTATTTACAGTCTACTAGTATTTAGAGGACCACGAGACGAAGATGAGACTAGCAAAATGCTCGTGCTAAACATTTCATTGCTGGAGACTTTTTAGAGTCTTATATGACTTTATCTACCGTAGATCATATGAAAATTACTAAGAAGATAAAGATACATGTTGGAACACAAAAACCAATACTTGAATATCTCTTAACCTATTTCATTGTTAGTTTAAACAAAAAGGCAGAAAATACTAGAAAAATTGTATCTTGAATTTGCTCTTACAATATTTTTCTTTACAAATAATTTTAAATATTCTATTTTTAATATTATATGAAAAATATTATTAAAAAGTTTTAACAAGGTTTATTGTTTGGCAGATGCTACTGATGAAAACACAGATTCAACTAACACATTTGTTTTGACAAATCAAGAGAAAAACTCTCTACACAAATCTCGTAAGGTTTTACTCCTAACCTCGAACGATCTATTCTCCAACATTAAGCCGGTTTAAGATCTGTACTCATGTTATTTTTATTTTAGCTAGCATTGTGCTATATAGATTTCTTCATTTTGGACTAGGTTTGGTCATTGGAGAAGTTCGTTATATTTTCTTTGATTTTATGTTTGTATTTCTTTAGAGATGAATTTTCTCTTTTGATTTTCATGTAGTAGACATGTATTAGGAGAATATTCTTTTGGAAGAGCTTCGTAGCGGCTCGAAGCTATGACACTCTGAAGATCTTCGAAAAAGAATTTTTTGGAGTTTATTGATAGAGACTGAAAATCTAACCCACAATTGTTAGTGGGGGTGAATTGTAACACCCCGATTTCAGAATTATGGTGGTGCATGCGGAGATGTTTAAAAGAATTGATTTGACCACCTATGTCACCAGAGTGCACTTATCTCTTCGGTCAACTGTCTTGAGAGAACTCCACAGTTAAGCGTGCTTGGGCTGGAGTAGTTTCAGGATGGGTGACCTTCCGGGAAGTGATAGTCGAAACTTTGTGAGTGAGGACAAAACACATGGAAAGATCATGTGGTGATTTGTAGGGTCGGTAAACAAGTCTTTAAAACCTCCCGAATGTAGCGGACCGACCGTCAGACACGGGTGGGCCCACGGGCCGAGAGAGGACGTGGGCCAATTTAGAGAGATGGTGGTCAGAGCGTTATAAATTTACTAAATTCTGTAAATGTAAATTTTATATCTAAATTCTGATTTCACTAATGTCACACGGGTCAATCTCTAAATGTGTAATTGAGTTACTAAATTACATCTGTTTTATGGGTTAAATCTTAAAAACCAAAAAGTATAATCATATAACTTTAATACTAGATAAAATTTATTGTAAAAATCCAACATTTTAAGTTTTTATAAGTTTTAATCTCCGTCCAAATGTGTAATTGCAATACTAAATTATTCAATTACATATGTTATACATGTTAAATCTAAAAATACCAAAAGTTTAATTCATATAACTTTAATACTAAATAACAAAATACCAAAATCTAATATTGCTATATATATAAATAAAATATTGTCCCGGTTAAATCCTAGATTTTTGAAATTTTTACATATAAAAAGGACCAAAAAACATACAAAATAAATACAATAAATTCATCAGCTTAAAATAAAATTATAAAATTAATTAAATATTTTAACCCGCGGGTCATATCCTAGTTTTTTTAAAAAAAAATTGGGAGTCTTTGAAAATACCTTTAGTAAAAGCGGTTGTAATAGCGGTTTAACATAAAACTTACCAAAAAATATATAAACTATATAATTTATATAAGCAAACCAGAAACTATATATTATTATTATAAATAAAGGTAAAAGACTAAACGTTCCAATTGTACATGAATGATAGAAGAAAAGAAAGAAATAATCAAAAATATTTATTTGGAGAGGTTTGGAATATTTTCTATACACAAAAAATATTTTCTAGTTATAAATATATTTAAGTTTAGTATATAGAAAATATTTAAGAATTTGATAAGAGAGAACAATGTCATCGTACTTTAATGGGCTTTTGACTTAAAAGTTGTATCCTCAATCTCGTCTTCCTCCTTGCTAGGGTTAGTTAATCCCGTCTTCCTCCTTCCGTCAAAAAATCGATCGCCGTCCTTACTGATTGCGAATTGGGGATATATAGAATCGCCGTCCTCCATTGAATCGCATTTCCAGTGTCTATTGATTCACGATTGGATTATGATGAAACGCTCGCTCAGCCCCGACTCTTTATCCTCCGCGAAGTCGCCGAAGCTCTTTCACCACTCACCGGATGATGGAGGAGCAGAGGGCAATTCTTATCGTCTTCCTTATACCTTAAGCGATGAAAACCTCTCCTGCCTTCCTATATCCCAGGCGAGGGAGCCTCCTGCTATTTACCTGGATCCCGCTCTTGTTAAAGGTACGTTTTTTTTTTATTTTGTGATTTTTCTGTTCGTCGATTGATTTCATGTTTTGATATCATCCAAATTAGTTAGACGAGACAGAAAAGAAGGATACTTAGCAAAAGCTTGGGACTTGCTAAAGCCAGCGATCAAAATCATCTTAGATGATGAATACAAGAAGCCTGGCGTTCTCTGTTTCAATACGATTTTTAGAGCTGTTAAGCGTGCTTGCTTTGGCGATCCTCGACAAGTAGAACTGATTTTCGATCTTGTCCAGCATGAGTGTGAGCCACACATTGCTGAGGTTATACAGTCTTTAGAAAAGCAAAGCAGTGGCAGTGATCCCTCTGTTTTCTTGCCACTCGTGTACAATTGCTGGCTAGACTTTAAAAGGAAGATGATGCTTGTGTCTGACGTACCATGTATCAGACTCTTAATGGGTTGACATTGTGGGACGTGGGCCAGAAGCTTTTCCATAAGCAACTCTCCACGGCCCCTCAACTTCAAGATCAAGTTATTACCGGCATTTTAGGACTCATCACTGATGAAAGGTTAGTATGTAAGTAAGAGGAGTCTCTTCTTTCCTTAACCGTTCCAGTCTCGATCTACTCACTCTTTCCCTTGCATTTTGTGTTATGTTTGTCTACCAGATTAGGCAAGGCTGCTAACAACACTAGTGGTCTCCTAAAGAATCTTATGGACATGTTCCGTGGGCAGTGGCCAGATGTGTATAAGAACCCTTTTCTTGATTCCACTTCTAAGTTTTACGCCGAGGAAGCAGAGCTAGTCCTGCAGCGGTCCGACATTTCCCACTACTTGAAATATGTCGAGGTACTTAGCGTTTTCATTTTATTTTTTTAGGCGTTCCTTCCTAAACCCTGAAAATGAAAGCTATTCTTCTGGTGATTGTTTGTTGCAGGGGAGTTTCCTTGCGGAAGAGAAAAAATGCGAGGAGCATTATTACTTCTTTGCATCTTGCCGGTCACGACAAATGAAAGTCTTAGAGAGTCAGCTCCTCGAGGCTCACGCTTGTTTCTTGAAGATGGTTTTAAGCTATTAATGGATGAGAGTCTCATGGATGACCTTAGAAGAATGTATCGTTTGTTCTCTAGGGTAGATTCGGTGGATTATATAGACCGCATTCTGAGAGCCTACATTTTGGCAAAGGGAGAGGGAGCGAGGCAAGAAGGCTCCTTGCAGGAGTTGCATACTAGCATTGATAAGATATGGCATCAATGCTTTGATGTGTATGATTTATTGGATAAGACCATCAGAGACTGTTTTGAGGGTTTTGGTCTTCATGTGCTGGTATGACTTTTATTATTATTATTTGATCCCCCTCTTATTGATTCTTGAACTGTATATATGAAAGAAGTGTATGTGATTCTTTTTACAGGGTGAATTTTCGGATCAAGAGCAATGGGATTGCATGGAGGATTAAAGCTGTCTTGTCAAATACATGGAGGGTCGTTTATTTACTGTTAGTAGAAGGTGTGGTTGTTATTCTGGTATTGTGTTACGTTTCTTAATCAGCCAACGGGCTAAATAATGTAAGTAATACATATGCCGTTCATGTTCTACAGAATTGACTACATGGTTTATAGTCTTCTCAGAATCTTATGTGTGTGTACTTGTTTTTTCAGATCAGTCTTGTCAACAAGAAGGTAATTAACTAGAATCCACCCTTGGATCTGCCATATTTCTTCTAAATCAGTTTTGACCAAGCAAGCTCCACAACTCGTCCTGTCAAATAGTTAAGAAACAAAACAGGACAAAAGCTGAAAAAAGAGCTGAAGTTTTCGAAGATCAAACTTATAGAACAGAACATCTTGGTTCTAGGTTTGAGGATATAAAAGAAGTTTGTTTCTCTTGACAATTCCCTAAGGTCCGTAACTCATCTTCCTCCTTTGTTCATTGAAAAGATAAGAACTAATTGATCTCTTTTAAAGTCTTGTTTTCAATTCCATAGTCCTCTCACATTGGATGATTGATATACTGTAAAAGGATCCATCTTGTGCTTTTAGTACCACATTTTTAGATTGCAAAATGCTATTGGTTTAGTGATTCGACCGGATTTGGTTCCGCAAAAGTTTGTTTGTGGACATGCTATTACGGAACAATTGGTCAAGTTGATGTTTTAAACATTCAATGTCTCTGAATTTTATGCATCAGAGCAAGCAGTGTTGTCCCTTTATGCTGTTGGACACATCTCCGGTTGCACCGTTAATATTATTGGTCATGGGAAGATACGCAGAATAACTTGGTTGGACTCTTTGTGTCTTCTCACTTTTTCATATATCCCTCGGTTATGTGATTTATATTACAGGAGTTGTTGTTCCCTTTACTTTACTAGCCTTTTTCTCTCGGTTTTTCAAAACCATATTTGTCCCTGCAGTAGATTGGAAGGTTCTTGTGTTTGAAGCTGGGTACGATCAGGATGCTGTTATGTCTAAGGTTTTGCCATTAATACAGTTCAAATGGCTAATTGAGTTCTCTGTGGATCGAGAGTGGTTCCCTGTGATCAAAAAGCTATATTAAAGATGTTCTTTGATGGAGCTATTGGTGATTTTTCTTCCTCTTCACACAGCCGTAAGGAGAAATCTAAGCCTAGGGTTAAAAATGCTTTTGAGATACATTCCCAAGCAGCAAAGAAACAGCTTGTTTCAATGCAAGATCAATAAAAAGTCAATATCCAAAGATCATGTTGCGGTCAACATCACTGCTCCTTTCTCAGGCAGAGCAGAAAGAACCAAAATTAGGTCCAGACAGAAGATGGTAAATTAAAACGCACATGTTTGGATTATAATTGTTCAATTTGGTTCCGGTTTATATTCCTGAAATCACTCATCACCTAAATTAGGCATAGAGTGCTTCCTCCATTCTTAGCTTTGCCTGTACCTCCTTTGGCCTCGGTTTTTGCCCAAGTTAGATACGTGGATGAAAACTTCAAAGAGATACTAGAGCAACACAACGTGATAAACACACGTTTATCCAAGTCTTAAATACTATTTTATCAGAAAGGAGGCAGCCATATAAGCACTTAAACATCAAATCCATAAGTTTGCATCACCACTTAACAAGCACCAACCATTAGCAACTTAGCGTAACATAATGAGAATGCAGACAGTCTGTCTCATGTCCTCCTCGCTTCTGTTTGTAGAGGAATTGGTCAACCTAAGACATCCATATAAAAAAGTCAATGACAAAACAAGAAAGAACAAACCGCTTTTGGAATGTCTTGAAAACAGGAATGAAACACACAAAATTGCAACTGTGTCCTCACGTCATATGAGACGTTATGCTTACCTTTTCATCGAACTCAAAAGTCAAGAGTCTCCGACCCTGCAGAATTTGGTCAACCTAAGACATCCAAATAAAAAGTCAATGACAAACCGCTTTTGCAATGTCTGAATGAAACACACAAAATCAACTGTGTTCTCAGATCATATGAGACGCTCTGCTTACCTTTTCATCAAACTAGTCAAGAGTCTCCGACCCTGCAGACATGGAGAATTTGACTTGAAGTTCAGGATTCATAAGTTTTAAGATACAATGAACTCACCCGCTAATGAAATAGGGCGAGATATTTAAGAATGTGCTTCAATGTAAGAACATTGACAGGGCCGGTCCGCATGTTCGAATGCCCTATAATTTTTTTTTTGCAAAATCACAAATAATATTAATATACAGTAGAACTTCTATAAATTAATACTTGATAAATTATTAAACACGATAAATTAATAAATTTTGCCGGTTCCGAGTCGGGTCAATGCAAAAATAACAAAATTCGATAAGATAATAAGACAATAAGTTTTTTGAAATTCTTATGTAAAAATATAGGCCAAATAATATCATAAATTAATAATCATGTAAATTTGCACATGTATATATATATATTAATAGTTTTTGTGTTTTTCATAAAATAGCCAAAAGTTGGTGTAAGTTTTCAAATTTTGAATATGCATAATTTTTTTTTTAATAGTCGTATAGGTTTTTAAAATACAATGGATGTCACTATTTGTGAATTTTAATATATGTATATCGTTTGTATATGTGAATTCTAAAAGCGTTGTTATTCATTGTCAAAAGAAATTATTTTCTTTTCGAAATATCAAGTGATTAAGTCTAAAACTATAAAATTTATAATATCCAAAACATTAATTTTATTTAGATTACATTGCTTTAGCTCGTATTTAAAAAAAAACAGTTTTCCCAATTGAAAAAAAACTTTCTATAGATTAATACATATTAATTTATAGATGAATTAATATCACCATAAATTATAAAATATCATGGTCCCGACATTATTAATTTATAGAGGTTTTACTGTATAAAGGTTCTACTAAAACTTTATAGAACATTTTTTTATTTCATAAGCATTTTGTAAAAAAAAAAAGATTAGATTTTTTAAATATACCTCTCTATTTAGACTTTGTAATCATTCATCAAATTCATGTAATCGAGCTTTTCAACCATAGTTTTTTCAATTGATTTCAAAGCCAATCCATTTACTTGACTAATCAAAGCAAAGTTTTTTTTTTATTATTTTGTAATTAAAGTCTAAGTACCATACCTTAGAAAGTCTTTGATTTTTGATTTTGTTATAAAGTCTTCCATTTTACAAGCAATTTAAGGATTTATTTTTTTAAACCCAAAGTTTTACTAAACTAAATTCATTAACAAGACATTTAATTAACTTAAAGGCTTAAAGTGCACTAAATATGATGAAAAAAAAGCTCAACAAAAAATGAATTTATAAAAATGTCTTTTTAAACATAAAATACCTTTAATTTTTTTTTCTAAAATATGTTCTCTCTACTTTAATGCCCTAAGCCATGGTTTCACTTGATTGTGTGGTACGCCGGGTCTGAACATTGATGTTCATGTCATTAGCAATTTCCAACTGATCTTCCATAGACAGAATCATAAAAGACTCAAGAAAGTCTCCATCAATGAAATGCTAGTGCGAATCATCTTTTAGTCCAATGCAGTCGTGAGCCTTAAACTGGACAAAATCTTTCCTTGCCTTTCTCGCCAACCTCATCTTCTTCTCGAGGTTCTTTAAATACGAGTAAACTTCATATGGGAAAGAAACTATAACTCCTACTGCCCCCGTTGTTGTGGAAAACAAAACCGATGGTACCTGAGCATAATCTTAATCTGATAGTCTTGAAAGGGTTCCGCCCTTTATTTGTGTGATGAACTCCCCTGAAAACCATCTGCCAACCATGTTGTCAACTGAGCTGTGTGACATGATGATGTACTGAGCATCGCTAGAAAACAAAACCCCATTTTCCATCATCTGAATAGCAGTGTGGTTACTCCGATTCTTTGGCGTAATGATTACGTCGTGCTTAACCTTAAAACAGCCAAGCAACCAAACAAAATACTGAGTTATGCAACAATAATAGTAAAAACGCAAAACAGCTAAATAAAACTTTAACATAAGAATTAAGTGACTTACTTTTTGGGACAATGAACGCATGCAAGAAAATCTCTCATATAGGTCAAGGCAGCATCGACATAATAAGAATAGCACATGCGTTTTTTCTTGGCTGCTTTTATATCGTTGTCAATACGATCGGGACGGCACGCCATTTATAAGTGCCAAGCACTTAATGCATGGTAATGCTCGTCCCATCCAGCTCATACGTTAGCTTCACTGACTAAATCAATTGAAACGTAATCCCAGCATAAGAAGTGACCTCCCTTGTCCCTAACCCACCCTAAACCGATGCGCCGCTGCTAAGAAACTTCATCTTCACTTAAAAACCAAGTAGAGAAATTTATTCTAAAAGTAAGAGACTCTACCAATCCATCCGTGGATACAAAGTAATCACTCAAATAATAATAAAAGTAGATCATGATACATATGACTGGAAAAGAGTATCAACAAAAAAATTATATATAGTAATACTAGATTATGTTTAATAGAAGTAATCAGTCTATTAAATATATATATATATATATATATATATATATATATATATATATATATATTGTACGAAAAATGTTTATAAATTTGATGTACGAAGAGAATAGTCAAAATTTTAAATAAAAAGATACAAATTAAAATGAATACATGGACGATAAATAAAAAATCACGTAAAACTAATTCACAAATATCATGTGCTTCGCTTTGATTCCTTGTTCTTTAAGGTGAAATTTCTCAATTATAAGAAATTCAATATCGATCATGATAGTTGCCATTTTTTCAAAATGCATTTTTTTATCTAAAATACCATTCACTCTTAACACATCAAGACTAAACACCGACGGACCCATGTTGTAGGATACGGGGTCAACTGACCCCGATTAAATTTGATACTTAACTATATGAACAATTATTTGTAGTTCATTTTGTTAGAACAATTAAATGTGAACCCATTAATCTATTGTCAACGCAAGTATTGCTTGTGCTCTGTAATATTTAGCTTGTTTGAACTCTTCTTATTGTTATTGGGCTAAAACTCAATCTATTAACATATATATATATATATATATATATATATATATATGCTGTTCTTTTTATAATAACTAAAAATTTACTATAGACATAAAATAAACCTTTAGAATAATTACTGTGAAAAATATATTTTGATATTAATATTTGTTTTTAATATATAATTGGACCCCGATAAATTTTTTTCTGTAGCCACTGACACTAAACACCAAAACTTTTTATTTTGGTTAAAATGCTAAAAATAAAAATTTAACATCTAGATTTATTATTTATTGCAAATTATGAGAACTGTTACATAAACAATTCTACAATGGACAATTTTTTCCGATTTTTATTAGATCCACGACAGACGATCCTTTCTTCTTCATGTTAATTTATTTAATAAACAAAAAAAATTACAAAATTTTGAAAATAGCGAATGGTTTGGGCTTGGCCATCAAAATGAAATCAATACTAATACTTCGGGAGCGAGGAAAATAAAATACTACAACACTCATTCGTCTTCAGAAGATGTTGTTGTCATTTTTTCATAATATATATATTATTGCCGTTTTAAACTTTGGAGCACTCTCAGTCTCTGGTATCAAGAATTATCACATTTTTTGTAGTAGGTTTTCAGTTAATATTGGTCCACCTCATCTTCTTAAATGTTATATCTAATCTCATTTTCTTGGTTGTCATTATCGTCCTCTTCTTGGCTCTCTCGATCGTCATCTAACAATTCATATTTTACATTTAAATTTAATTCTTTTTATGTGGATCTTTAAATTATGTAAGTTATTAAAAACAAGAATTATTTTGATATTTTAGTTTGATGGTGTATACCGAAATCAAACAATATGTAAAAATTAGCTTTTTTCGAAACATCATGCGCATTAAAAATTCGTAATTGCTACATTCATTTTATATTTAAGTATCATTTGAAATTTTTTTTTATTATTATTCTACGAGTAATTAAAATATTCATATGTTTTTTTCTATAATAATACTCCCGCTGTCCCACAAAGATGAATTTTTTTGAAAAAAAATTTGTCCTATAAAGATATAAGTTTTGTGTTTCCAATGTCAAATTTAAAACAGTTTACCTATTTTATCCTTATTAAACAACAATAAATAATATACTCATTAAAATATGTTAAAAAGTTCAAAAGTTAAAATTGTCATTATATTATTTCTTAAAAAATGTGAAATTTCTAAAAAATCTATATTTGTAGGAAGGAGAAAGTACGAGATAATATGAAAAAGTGGACTTTATTTTTAAAAATCAAATCGTTTAATGACCCTTATTAATTATTATTGAAAGTATTAAAAAAACAGAAAAAATAGAAACGTAAGGCATAGAGAATTCGTGTAAAAAAATCAACGCCAACCAACAAAACCTCCTTTACCTCTTCTTCCTCCTCCCAACTACTAAAAATGTCCGATTCAATTAACCGGAGAAGAGTCACGGCGACAGACGGAACCCGAGGCCGGAGCCCCAGGACCAAACGTCCGACGAAGCACCACGCGTCCCGTCGTATTCCTAGTAGGATTAGCTCAAAATCTTATAAGATCCTCAGTCGAAGTTTCTCGGAGCCAAATCTCCATGGAAGCAGCAATAGTGAAGATGATGATGATTGGCGTTGTTCTACACAGATGAAAGATCTCCCACCGGAAGAACCCGAGCAGATTGTTTACCTCTCGAAGATCCGTTCAGAGGTTTTCGCTTCAGCTCCGTCGTTATCTGGATTCTCTTCGCCGTCTTCTTCTTCTTCTCCGATTAATCAACAGGTTACCTAGATCATTTCTATTAAGTATTTAGTCCTTCATGCCTTGATGTTTTTAAAATTTGACACAAATATTTAAAATGTTACAAACTAACCCATTCGAGACAGTCCAATTTAACCATTGTGTCTTGAGCCTTTATGCATAGCAGTTTGCCTTGAAAAAGAAGTAGAAAGATTCTGAATTTCAATGGTTATGTTTGTTTTATTCCAAAAATCAGGTTTACAAGAGAGAAGCAGCAAAAGTGATGATCAATGTATCAGTAGAAGGAAGTCCAGGACCGGTGAGGACTTTGGTTAAATTGAGTTGCAATGTCGAAGAAACGATTAAGATGGTCGTGGAGAAGTACCGTAAAGAAAGACGAACACCAGAACTCAATAGAGATCTTAACTTTGAGCTGCATCAGTCTCATTTTAGTATTCAGTGTAAGCTCCACAACTCAATCTAGTCCGGTTTAAGTCTTAGAACTGCGAGTTAATGGTTGCAAATTTTCAAACTATTAAGGTCAAATTGTGGAACAGAACAAGACATATATCATTAGAGATGTTAGATGTGAATCAGCAACCATTGACACGGATTTTTCTAATCCATAGGTTTGGAGAAAACCGAAGTAATCGGTGAAATAGGCAGTCGAAGCTTCTACATGAGGAAAAGGGAACCAGACAATCTGATTGCGGTGAGAAGGAGTCTTCCTTCATCATCGAATTTAATTGAATCTTTCATTGCACAGAAGATTGGGAGAATCGTGAGGAGGACAAAGAAGATATGGAACATCTTGGTATGTGCTCAATGAACAGCAAAACCGGTTGAAGTAATAACAAGTGTTGTTCTAGGTATGTTTTACACTTGGAGTGGCACATAATATTTACTTGTGTTAGCTCCAATTTCTTACTTATAGGTTTCACTTCTTTGTATTAATGTATAACTTACAATATAATTCTATATACCTATAGTCTATTTGTGTATATATTTGTCAATGTATTCTTATACGATTCGAGTTTCTTCATTTTTAATTGAAATCCGAATTGTAAACAGAAACTTGTTTCATTAGGAGTCTTTTGATACTAGTGAGCGTTTGGTTTTGGTGTAGTTTGGTTAAACAGAAACCCAATTAAGGAGAAACCTAATTTACTTGGAAGCTATTATGTTTTGGTTAAGATTACATTGGTTTGGTTTATTTTTCATTTTTTTTATTTAAGATTTTGCTACACTGGAGAAGAACCTTATAATGTAAAACCGATGTTTTTCGGTTCTGATTGATTTGGCTAGGTCCGGTTATTTGCTTACCTAACTGGCTAACTGCAATCGAGCATATTATTTTTTCATTAAAAGATTGGGTAAATTTTGGGGTGATTTAGGTGAATAACCCAAAAAAAAAGAAAAATTAGTGTTTTAGAAAGAAGTTAGAGAGAGATAGGAAGAGAAAGAGAGTGAATAGAGGGATTAGAGGTTAGATATTTAATTTTGTTTTTTTTTAGGTTATCTAGTGCAATTTCTCTAAATTTTTTGGTCATGCATAGATATGTTTTTCTTTTTTTTTTGTCAACTTATCCCTTATATATTATTTTTAAAAACGGATATGCTTTTTCATAAAGAATATTCTTGTTTCATACTTCATTACTTCTATTCAAATAAGGGATGCCATGGTCGGTTGACTTAGTTTATGTCAAGAATAAGACCACCGCCCAAAAACATTAAGCTAAGAAATTTATGCATTTATATGAAACCAAAACCATTGGATATAGAGTTTACTTAGGCCATGAATGGATGCTGTTTTTTAATTTGGTTTCCGGATTTTGTTTTTAGTTTTTAAATTTTAGATTTTGTAATTAGATTTTTGTTTTAGAAACCCCAAAAAAATGGTTTTTGGTTTTTGAGAAAAATAATCTAGAGGATGTAAAAACTAGATTCCTTAAATTTTAGGAGAACTAAAAATCTAAAATCTTGAATATAAGATCACAACAAAAAAGTTTTCCTAAATTGTAGGAAAACCAAAATTTGAAAAACTTTAATTGGTGTGAAATAAGTTTTTAAAAAACAAAAACTAAAAACATTCAAGGCAAAGCTCGCAGGTTATTTGAATTTGAGTAGGATTCACATTACTTTAGCTTCTTTGTTTTCCTCTTATTCAAAAACTGATATATGTAAAATAAAAACAAAAAAGATGGTGGTTTCCTAATTTGAATCAATTTCTACAGATTTAACTAGATAAACAAAAAAGTAGCTTAGGGATGAAATATGTAGCTCAAGCACGTAAAAGGCACGATCATTGGTTACTGATTACTTGCATTAGTTGCATACAATATTATTTTTCATTATATTAAAACAAAAATATTTTTGTCAACCCATATCAAATAAGATTGGGAGTTGAAGCCAATGTCAAACTTCCGAATATGCTTTTAATTTGAAATATCTTATTTGTTCAATTTGCATTAGAACAAATAAGTAGCTTTATCCAACCAGATCCAGTGGGGTTTTAATAGTTTTTATAAAATTAATTTCTTATATATATTCCGTGTAAATTTCAGATTATATACCTACAATTTACAATTCCCAAAGCTTTGACCAAAAACACCGTCCGTATTTCTAAGTTAGAGAGACACAGCAAGGCGGCGACGCGGCGGAAGACGGCGGAGGATGGGCGATCTACTCGATTGGATTATCTCTTTCTTATTTCTCGTAACCCTTCTCATCATCGTTATTTACCAGGTTTATTTCCCTAACTTATAATTAACTCCCTTAATATATTTTTGTTGTTAAAATCAATTCATAGTCCTTTAAACAAAAAAAAATCTCTGTTTAAAGAAAGAAATATTTTCTCTTAACAATTTTCTTAAAGTTTTGCTTTATTTTTTGTTTATGCAGTTGACATGTTTGGCGGATTTAGAGTTCGATCGCAGAAACCCTTACGATGCATCTACTAAAATAAACCGCATGGTTCTACCGGAATTTGGTTTACAAGGACTTCTTTGCTTATACTATGTCTTAACTGGACATTGGTTCATGGCGGTTTTGTCTCTTCCCCACCTTTTCTACAACATTAGATTGTAAGTCAATTTAGACAATTACTCACTCATTTGATCATTTTTCGAAACCAACCGGGTAATTGGTTCACCCAATCCGATTTAATTTGATAATGTCTCTTTGTTATATCCGGTTAAAGATACATGAAGAGGGAACATCTGGCAGACGTGACAGAGTTATACAACACAAATAAATGGGAGCAAAAGAAACGAGTTTACAAGATTGGTCATATAGCACTCTCCATTTTTATCACATCCTATTGGTACATTTCTTTCTCTTATGCCACTACTAAATACTAATTTTCATATCACCAGATGTTTATAGGAAGCTAAATCCTAATTATTATTTGTTTCTATACTTTTTGGTTTAAGGTTGATCCACTCGGCATTAGGAGACATCTAAAGTTGGAGAAACCACCGGACTTCATCAATTTATTTTACATTTTAAGATCGAATTCCTAATGGATTTTGTTGACCACGAAGATGTTTATGTAGTTCTTCATTTTTATGTTTCAATTTTTGTTGTGGACTATATTCAGAAAGGTTCTTTTTTTCTTGTTTTTTGAGTATAAATTTAATGCGTATCAATGAAAGATTACTTTTCACAAACTTGATGTGTAGTGAGTATACCAGTAAATCGTTTGTGTATGATACATTGAAATTGAAGTTAGATTAGTGGTAAAGTCGTAAGTAGTCTCTAGGGCTTGTTCTGTTCTTAACTGTGAATGATACTTTTGAAACATTTTTGGGAACTCTTGATCCTTGGATTTTATGGTTCTAGGCTAAGATTCTTCCTTTGTGACCTTGTGCCTCTTGGAACAAGTCAAGCTAGTCCAGTGTGCACCGAACTATAGATGTTGTAGATCATGTCAATAGAATCTTTGATGGCTTGTCGAATTAGAGATAGTGATTCTTTCTCTCCAAGAAACAGCTTATGTTTACATTAAGAGACGAAAATCTGGAACTCCACAATTAGAGTCCATAGCATTCATATTACTGAGGTAGCAAACACCATTCATGGTTACTCTTACTCATTTCATGCTCATGATTTTACTATACGGATTATGTGGTTGTGCATATGTTCAGACATATCTGGTCTGGTGGGGTTAATTTGTATTCTTTTACAGGGAAATGTAACTAACAAGAATTATCGTCAAAGCGGTCTCCCCGGAAGGATTAGTGTTTCGTGGAACGCAATATTTTTTATTAAGGGTACGCTAGATCCGGTGATGTTTTAGTGTACCATAGGATGATAGGAAGCTGTGAAAGATGCTTAAAACACAAAAAGTGTTTTGAAGCTCAACTGGGGTGATGTTTTGAGTTTCAACGGATATGAAACTCAGAATAATGTTATATATATGAAGCTAGTTCACAGTTTGGTGACGCAGTTTTCGAAGATTCAATTTAGGTGTCAGGTTATATATATGACCCAACATGGAATCCAATTGGACATTCTTGTATAGTACAAGCTCTGATCGACCTTTACATGAAAAAAATTGAACCTATATTGAAGGAATTCAAATTGTTTAACACAAGGATAATACTGTATAATATTTGGTCAATAGTCATTAAGATTTTCTCTCTTCTTCTGCTTTAGAGAGAGATGTGAACCGATTAATTACATACGAAGCCGGCTAACATCGATCTGATAAATTGATTTCCTGTTTGATACAATGACATGCAAAACCGGAACCATGACCGTCTTTAACAAAAAAATAAGGAAACAAGATGATTCAATCCGAATAAAAAGATGGAAATAATCCTACGTGTGACAACAATGGAACCAACAATAAGACCCTAAAACCCTATAATACTACCATTTTAGTAAAACCCTAATGTGGATAAACCAACCGAACCGAACTTGTTAACAGAAATTACAGAGAAAGATTGGACTTTTTAAGTTAAATTGACATTAATATCGGAATGCTTGTTTCTTGGATCAGAAGCTAAAGAAGTCTGCCATGTATTATTGACCGGAAGAGACGAGACCGAATGGATTGTCCGGTGATCAGCTGCACTAGAGATAGGAATCGCAGCGGTAGGATTGGACAACATGAAATCGTGTTTGTTCTTTTTCTGTTTCTGATCTTGCTGGTCAGTGCCAGCTAGAAAACTTCCTACAACCACCTGTTGATTCAAACACACGGAACTTAATATTCCCGTTAAAGAAACTTGCAGCTTTTTGGACCGGAAAATATCCTAAAAATACCTGAACCGGACTCGCGGCTACTAGTAAACCGCCAAGGCCACCGCCTACTACACGTCCGTCGGGGCTTGCTAACGATACGCTCATTCCTCCAGTTCTACTCCGAGTTCCGCCTGAATCATTAGGCATGAATGACCCGGACAATGATAATATCTCAAACCGACCCTGAAAATTAACACCATAAATCATCAATATTTTATCTTACATTTTCAACCAAATTCGATCGATACGAATTGAATCGCATACTTCGTATGTCAATGTGCCCCCAGAGGAATCAGGCTGACGAAGTGTAACGCTTGAAATAACACCATTTGCTGATAGAACGCAAATAGAACGAGGTCCTTGTTGCGAAAACGAGATTATCTTCATTGTTACATCCTAATTATGCCAAAACACATCATTCAAAACTCGTAAAACATAGAAAAGAAGGACCGGATCTAAAAAAGGTTCCGATGAGTTTACCTCACCAGCGTTGACTGTGATTACATGCGGTGTGAAATTACCACCGACGGAGCAAGGAGCCCATTCACCTACACATAACACAACACAAGAGCTTAACGTCTTAATACAAATATTGAATTTTTATTAATTAATTTGTAATCTAGACTAAAATTAATTATTGAATTCGCTGTCCCTATAACCAAGTAGCCAAGTAGAAAATAGAAATCTCTAATTTTGACCAACATGTTTAACTTATAAAATTGTTACTAAATTAAGCTTAATGTTTGATTTAAGAAGTGACAATTAACAACATGACATATATGTGTAGATACTTGTAGCTTTAGGACACATCCATAACCATAGACAAATTAAACATAGAAACAAAACAGAGAAGATATCTAATTTATAAATTAGAGACCCCACTTGAAATAAAAGCATGCATGAAAATGATAATCCCAGAAAACACCAATTTTTATTTTTTGTCAATAGAGTCAGATTGGTCTACGAAACAAGATTCCGACGAGATTATCTTTTTTTTTTATTACTCTTCTTAAAAATTACTAATAGAAACAGAGGAGAAAACAGAGCAAAGAAGATAATTATTACCCAAATTCTCAACTTGGTGATGATACTTGGTTCTGTTAAAAGTGTTTGTTGGTTTCATTTTGCTACGTTTCTCAGAGGCGGAGAAATCGATGACGTTTGAACTCGGCGGCGGAAGATGCGACGGCGCCGGCGCTGATGAAATTGGCTTAGGAGATAACGCTACAACAGTCCCGTCCGGTCCGTACTTCCTTGGCCGTCCACGCTTCTTCTTGATTAGTCCACCGGAGATACCTTCCATAGCTGCCGTCGTAGTCGTCGCAGTCGAAATTTGCGGCGGCGGAGGAGCTGTGTGATGAGACGACGGTTGTGATGGAGGAGGAGTGACGGAGGCGGGAGATTGTTTTGAGCTTTCTGATCTTTGAGCTACGTGGAAATCTGACGGCGCGTCGGATCTAACCACCGTAATACCGCCGCCGTTACTGGCGGTTGACTTAACAACTTCTCCGGTAGACTCCATATCTAAGACCATTAGCTTCGTTTTTCTTTTTTGGTTATTTTGTTTTCTTTATTTCTTCTAATTTTTCAAGAACCCATGGAAATTTTGGGTTTTGATTAAAGATAAACAAAGATGAGATTAAAGATAAAGAAAAACAAAGAAATATAATTAAGAGCTAGAAGAAGAAAATCAAACTGAAAATATATGGAGTTATTTTTGGAGAAAAAATATATTGCTAGAACAGAGATTGGAAATTAGGAAGGAAATAAGAAAATGTTGGAGATGAAAGTGAGGGAAATTAGATTTATTTATGCTATGTGATTTAGATTGAATAAATAAAATATAGTAATAAGTTTTTTTTTTTTTTTTTAGAAATCTTGACATTAATGGTATTGTATCTTTTTGTAAATAGATTTTTTTTTTCGTTTTATTGTAAAATTTGTTTCATGCTTTCAGCTAATTTCCATCGTAACTTTTTTCCATGTCTGTCCATTTTTACTCCTTTAATATTGAATAAATACAATAATGTGAAAAGGAAATCTTTAATAGCGTGTTAGTATAATACTATAACTCATATTGGATTTATATATTATTTTTTTTTTTCTAGGAATATATAGATATTCGTGTTTTTAGCTGGAATCCGATGGAAAGGAATTAATTAATAAAAACTAATAAAATAAGAAATAGTATAGTAGACAAAATTAAAGTGGGTAACTGGGTATACAAAATTCACTTATTAAAAAAAATATTTGTACAGACAAAGATGGCCTGTGTATATTGATTTCTCTTCAAAAATAATACTCCCTCCGTTTCGTTTTAGTTGTCGTTTAAGGTTTTTTCACACAAATTAAGAAAGCATTAAATTTTCTGTTTTGCTCTTATTAATATATTTTATAAAAAATTTCATTGGCCAAAACATTAAAACTGTAGGGATAAAACTGGAATTTTCACCAAACATTTGCATTGAAAACCTAAAACGACAACTATTATGAAACAAAATTTAAATTTTAAAACGACAACTAAACTGAAACGGAGGGAGTAGTAATATATTTTTTTTTGGTGGGCATAGTAATATATTTTCTTGCCGTGCGTATATATTATTTATAAATATTTAATATTTCCAACTGCAAATACTTTTATTTAATTTTTCCAACTGCAAATACTTTTTCCTTACATAATAAATCGGGCTTTGGAGTAAAGGACAAGTAAAACTAGGCTGCTAAAATAATGAATAAATAAATTAGAATGGAAATAATTTAAATTTATTTAACAAATCCAACATTTAAACAAGGCAAAAGGCAAGAATGACAATTACATGGGGCCAACAAAAACGTATCAAATCGCATAACTAGATAGATTATCTTATTGTCATATATACATTAATCAAACTAATAATAAATTAAAAGAACCAACATCTAAATCTTCTCCCAACTTATCCATTTGTTTCATTTTTCAATGTAAAACAAAGAGCACAATTCTTTCCATTGAAACAACAACATGACATAAACGTGACCGATGATGGGTTAAAAATATGAAATTTTCAATCATGTAACGAGTCAAGAGATGGTTATATGTAGTGTTGCTGTGTTGGTCAAGTTTATCTAGGACGAACATGAATAATCTCTTAATACATGTTCACGTTTACTCATGTTTATAAAACTATACGAAATAATAGTTAAAAAGTTTTGTGGATCACCAGGTCGACTGTGTGTGTGTGTCAACGAGTTTTAAATGAAAACAGACTACTATTGTAGTACTATAATTTTATAATTAATTTGGTGCATAAAAAATGGATAACATATTAATTAAATGGAAACTGGTAGGTGCTTAATTAGCTAAATTAGAAATAAAACACTAAAGTAAATATTTTACAAATTTATGGGAAAACGGCCAAAATATATCATAACTATTTTCATACCATTTTTTTCCAACCTAAATTCTCTGAATTTATCAATCCAAACCTACAATAAATTCAAATAGCAAACCCCTGAACTATGTAATAGTTAGCCAATTCAACATATATCTTGACGGCGTGACTAGACCGTTAAACGCTGCTAGTCAGACAACACATTTTAGACACGTAGCATCTTCGCTAAGTAAAACAACATCATTTTGCACTTGTTGGTTGTTTTCACTTATAGGATCCCGAGTACATCTTGTTTTTATTTTGAGTTTCAAGTAGAAGATGTTATTCTTTGGATATGTTGTGACTCTTGTTTTTTCACTTGTGTAACGGTATTGCTTAATTACAGTTTAATAGAACAAGTTTTTGGCACTTCAATTCTTTTTGACACTCACTTTCTGTTTCGAGAGTGAATAACACGAACCTTAATTTTAAGATTTTCTCTAAATTAAAACGACGTCGTTTTACCTCTATACTCAACACACCAAAAACAGACAAAACATCATTGTTTTGCCAAGCTCATGCCACGAGGTCGCCAAGGTGTTGCTGATTCAGTATCGTTAAACGAGTAAGTAACACCGTTTACAGAAATGTTGAAATTGGCTTCCGGTTATATAATTCAGATTTGTAATTTGAATTTGTTGTGGATTTGGATTGATAAATGCAGTGAGTCAGAGTTTGGGTTGTAAAAAGCCGCACATAAATAGTTAGAGTTAATTTTGGCCGTTTTCCCTACTAATTTACGTTTTAATTTATTGTGACGACGCTTTTATAATATATATTTTCTATTATTTTGAAAGTGTTGATGTATTTTAAATCTTTTCTTAGATTAAAGATACCAATTCTTTCGCCGAAGCTAAATATTAATTTTTTATATATAAAAAAATAATATGGGTGTGATTGTTTGGGCTGTATCTTTATGGTACAGCTCAAAAAAAAAACTTAATGCTCCAATATTAAACCAATCAATCTGTAGCTTTCCTAAAAAATTTCACAGCCCAAAATAATTTTTTTGTTTTTTTTGCTGTAACTCTTAAAATTTCTACAACATATTTTTCTGTGCTTTAAGAGATGTAGACATTTTTTCTTCTCCTATATTTAATTTTTTCTTTACTGCATACTAGTGTACATGATAATTTAAATATATAAAAAATAATCTATTTACAATACTTTTACTAAATTGACAGAAAATTATATTAATTATGTATGTATATATATATATATTTCATTTCATTGTTATAAAATTTTATATTTTAATATATATCTTCACCAAAAATTGTTTAACGTATTTTGAATATACGAAACTTACTATTTATTATATGTTTCATCTGTTATCTTATGTAATATATTACAAATTTTTAAAATTCATATACTTAAATTATAAATCTATAATATTGAACTAACTTTACCAATCATGCTTTACTATTAAAATACCTACAGAAAAAACCTTACAGTTACAGCCAACACAGATACAGCAAAAACTCTACAGCATAAAAATTACAGCTAGAACTCATCCAATCATCCACTATATCCATTGAAAAAACATATATATATATATATATATATATATATGTAATATGTCTAGAAGATATAAGAAAACTGATTCTAGAAATAATAATTTTTTATTACCTTTAGAAATTTTAGATCTTCTGGCCAAATAATAATATTTCGTTTGGTGAACCACTTTTCAGAATTCAATGTTTCTACGTAATATTTTCGTGAAAAACAATATATCTTCATACTTGATTACTTACAAGAGGCGAATCATCTCCTAGTTAATAAAAAAGTTTGATGAACTGAATTCCAATCTGATTGTTAGTACTATTTACTACAGTACCATTTTATATTGTTTCGTGTATTTGTGGGAACCCAAAGGTCTTTTTTTACTTTTACTTTTAATTTTTTATTTGTAAACCTTTTTAAAATGCTAAATATTGTTTTGTGGTTTGCTTTACATTCATTTCTTTCCTTTTACATTTCCCAAAGTCTTCGTCACAATTATAGCTACGCAACTAATTTATGCCCTTTTCAAAACAGGAGTAATAACACAATAGTTTTTTAAAAGGCAAATTTTATTTTGATTTTGGTTTGAGAAGAAAATAATCCTTAATTGAGATAAACAACGCCGGAGGAAATTTGAATTAAATAAAAGATTCATATAGTCGAACGTTACAGTCACTGTAAATATTACCAGACATAAAACTGTTTATTGAGAAAAAAAAAAAACTGTTTATTGAGAAGAATTATTAAAGTGAAAATTTTTGAATAGCATAGCCGCAATTACTTAAATTTTTATATTTCTAAATTAGAAATAATGTAGATCTATTTAAATCAATTTTTAGCTATTCTTTTCATTACATTTTTTTCTAGCTTTTGTAGCTAATAACATTATGGAAAATTCATTTAATTTTCTCTCATTCTCTATAAAATATTTGATGAAATCACAAATAATTAAATTAAAGAAAATGGAAGCAATCATGAATCGTAAAATTATTTGAATACAATTTTATTTGGGACCACGAAGCATCGAGTCAATAACTAATAGAAATGCAAATCTAATTCACAAAAAAAAGGAAGATTAATTAAATAATCCAGAGTTAAGATAAGAACGAACCAACCATATATATTAATAATGTCTTATTTTTTTTATTACGGTGTTTAATAAGTCTTTTCTGTAAAATAAAAAATTAGAGTGATGTGCTCGATGTGCATTTCCTCCTCAACTTTATTTTATTTTATTCTCTTTTCATAAAGAAATAGAGTAAAATATTGATTTCACATGGCTTTTATATTTGGAAAATTTTCATTTATAATTGTGGTCGGCATTCTGACCTAACTTTTTTCATTATACAGCTCACTGGAAAAGATAGTAGAAGCTCTCTTGTCACATTGGTTGACCAAGAGTTGATTAATGCTTCTACACTAAGAGTTCTGGGGTTCGAGTCCCAGATATTGCGATTTATTAACAAATTTGCAGATTAATAGAGGCAAGTGTGCAGAAGATCTCCAGCGATGTACAATTATAGCCGTGCGCCAGGATTCTACGCAGAGAAGGAAGTGTCGCCAGGTCATGGATCATTGAAAGGTATTCATCAAGATCATGAAAGATGAAGTGTAGTCTGTCGTGGATCTACTAAGGGTCGGTAGAAATTGTCAGTTGTAGAATCGTCTATGTAACAGTTCTCATAATTTGCAATTAATAATAAATCTAGATGGAAAAAAAAAAATTAAACAAGATAAAAAAAGGAATATTAATGTATCAATTTTGTATATATATTACACACCACTTGATTTAAAGATTTGACTGAGCCCATTTAAAAAGAGGAGTAAAAGATTTTTGAAGTTTTTTTTTTGTATCTAGGTTTTCTACTTTAACGTATTAATCAAAATCTTGAAATTTTTGTTTAAGGTTCTAATAAAAAAAATTTAAGTCACTCACTTTATTTATAAAAGTTTTTCAGGAAAGTAAACCAACTCATTATATACTTTTTTTTTTTTTAATGTCGTTATTTAGTTTTACAAATTCTATTATGTAAACCCATAATTTGTGCGTGTGAATAGTAGTCATACCAAGAAAAAGAAAATATAACGTAGTTATATACTTATATTATTTTATTATTAGGTGGTGCCTGCTGATATCGCATGTTCATTTCTGGTGAAAGTCGATTGGTTACAAGTAATCAATCAATATTATAGCTTAATTTTTATTAAAAAAATCTTATCATGACAAATTGACAATATTTGCAATACCCATCATGTGAAATTTATACAAAAATAATAAAATCCTCGGCGTGCTTTAAAAAAAGATATAACTTGTTGTCACTTCAAAAGTCCAATTACAAGAATTATATATCCCCTGTAATATTTTATTACTTTTCACTTTTATTTGGTTTGTTTTTGAATTAATAATTTATCTTCTAAGGTCTAAATGGTAACCGAGGAATCTGGCTGAATCCGGCTGAATTGCTGAATCTGGCTGAAATTTTAGTAATTTTAAGCTGAATCTGGCTGAATTTTTACATTTTCAAATGGTAACTGCTAAATCTAGCTGAATTTTTTGTGCTTTTCAGCAGAATCTGTCAAAATAATTAAGACTTTAACTGAAATATCGTCAAATAATTATGAATATTAATAGAATAACTAAAGAAAAATATCTAAATAAAATAGATAAAATTATCTAATAGTCTAATTAACTCTTATACCAATAAATAAATACTAGAATTAATATCTTTTTAGCAAAATTGAGTTGTTCTTCCAAATCTAATTTTTGAACTATTAAAAAGATATAATTAATTAATAGAAAGTTTTGTCAAAGTTTTATTGAAAAATTAATTTAAAAATAAACATGATAATATAGTATAGATTATCTTATTGATTTTTCATTGTTCTCTAGCAGTTTAAATCCTTAATATGATTAGCATGATTAACAATTTTTTTTAATTTGATATTTAAATATTATTTTAGCATAAGTATGAGTTATTTTTGCAAAAATTTAGCAAATTATATTTAAGTATCTAAAATTTATTAAAATTATCTAAAATTATCTATAGATATCTGAACATAAATATGTCTCTTGTCTATTTTGGTAATGATTTTATGTGTATGAATTATTCATATATCGTATTTGTATGATCTAACTTATTTTAAAATATAAATTTGATGTGTAATTTTTAATAGCCATAAATATTTTAATTCGAGTTGTGAATCGCTATAATCCAAATTTTTATCTGAAATGAACATACTATGTATCTGTTGATGTTGGAAAAACTGTTGAATCTGGCTGAATTCAGCTGAATTTAGTTTTATGCAAATGGTAACTGCGGAATTGCTGAATCTGGCTGAATATTTTTTTCTTGTTACCATTGAAACCTTCATTGGTAAGTACACCTATTACAACCATGTTAAAATTCGAATCCCGGTGGCCAATGATAACTCAACAAATTCTCCGGGCCCCATGATTAGTCTTTGGGCCTAGGAAGTCTTTAGGATCACCTGAGTTACCAAAAAAAAAAAAAATACACCTATTACAATTTAGAGATAATTAGCTCACAAGTAAAGATCTGGGATGAAATTAGTTTTTGATAAAATCTTGTCGGGGTCTAAAACAATTCTAACATTAGCCCATCCTCTTTCCATATTTAGCCTCACGCGCTTAGTAAACCGACGAAGTTTTTTTTTGTTTCTTCCTAGACGAATATGAGTGGTTTTGTAGCATGCATGCATGTACACAAATGTTAACAACGTTCTATCTACGTGTTTATATGTATACAAATATTAATAACGTTCTATATACGTGCTTACATGTATTTTAATGTTAATAACGCTCTATGTACGTGTTTACTTGTATATAAATGTATTTTACTTGTTAATAACGTTCGTTCTATATACTTGCTTACATGTATTTTAATGTTAATAACGCTCTATATACGTGTTTACTTGTATATAAATGTTAATAATGTTCTATTATATATATGTATATATTTACATATATACATAGATCCAATAGCTTAACACTATAATAACTTTTAACGCTCTATTTATGTGTTTACATGTGTATAAGTATTAAAATCGTGTAATATATGTTTGTAGCGTGTTAAAATTGTTCTAATTCGAGAAACAAACAATTATTGTTAGTTTGGTAAGAGTCAGTTCACGTGTTGAGCATTTAATGTCTGTCAGTTCATTTTTATTCTCTCCCAAAAGTCAAAGCGTCTGTCACGAGCATATCAAAAAAATCAACATGGTTTTTTTGTTATTATTGGGAAATTGAGGGCCACTTGTTACGTATTTTTTCTATTGTTTGAGACAAAAAAAAACATTTACCGATTCGCAAATTACTTGCTCTATTTTTACCTATGCGCAAACTCTCCCTACAATTTATCAAAAATAGTTGACGTTGACTTGCATACTGATCACACTTGACATTTGTTGAAAAATAAAATCCAAATCGCAAATCTTTAAATAATATAATATATAAGCCCACAGTTATGGATAGTGAGCCCATAACCTTTTGTCATTTTACTATATATTGACTATTAAGCCTCAAACCTCGCCACCAATCCAAAACATTTCAATTATTTTTGCTTTGCCGATAATACACCAACGTTTCTACCAATGTTAACACTTAACAGTAACATTTGTATGTTTTAGAATTGTGAAACTTGAGTTTTTTTTATGCTATGTTAAATCATTGTTATGGAGTTAAAGATAACAAAACTTTCCCTTACAAAGAAAGTGAACAAGCATCGATCACCGGAGCAAACTAAATATAGAAATACATATAACTAACTTACCCTTAGTTCATCTCCTTGAGTGTTCCAATTAATTTACATGCACGTATCAAAACATATCCACCCCAAAATATAACACCAATTCCAAATATAACATAAGGAAATTAAAACAAAGGTAGATTTCATCACAAAGACTCGTTGGTAAAAGGAATCTCTTGGAACTTAAATGAAGCATTACCCGCATTTTCGCGTTCAAACCTGAACACATCTTCATCCGGCAATGGCATCACCTGTCTGTCTCCGACTTGTCGCGGTGGTAAACGCTCACCATACCGTGGAAACTCCGTGGAATCGAGCGTCTCGTTACTAAACAACAAGTGAGTCCCACCGCTGCTACTCCTGGGCGGCGAGGAGAAATCTGCGGTGGCAGAGGAGTCCCAGAGGAAGACGTGGAGGCCTATGTGGACTTTGGCGTGACGGTGCAGTGATAGTTTTTGGCTGAGAGAAACTGTGTCGTAGCAGCGGATTGCTCCTGTGGAGGAGACCATCCAAGGCAATACCTTCTGGTTACCGACACGAGAAACCACTAGACGACGTGATGCCTTGGCTGCTTCTCTGTACAACGAGCTCAAGCCGGATCTTGCAGCTGGTGCACTCTCGTCTTCGTGGTCCGTCACTGATGAGACGTAAATGAAACCCTGTCCCATAAATGTTTCCAAATGTTTAAATGTTTTGTGTGAATTCAGAACGAGAAAATTGTGTGTGAAAACATCTTAGTTCATGAAAAAACAAAAGTCCTATGTGTGAAAACATCTAAAAGTCATAACTTCATAAAACGGAAGAACATGATTTGTCTGGTAGATTTGTCTCAACCAGTTGAAAATGTCTAGAAATTTTACAAAAGAAAAAACATGATTTGATTTGTAGTCCCTAGTGATATAAATTCAATGTGGCCTTTATTTACCTCTTCGGTGCGGCTAATGGAGAAGCCAAGTTTGGTATCATCATCTTTGAGTTTGATTTCGAGTGGGAACTCAACACCGAGAGGAGCAAACCAAAGCCGAACCGCTCTCACCACACCGATATCAACTCCATGATAATCCTCAAACCCATAGAGACTCGCATTTGCAAGATTCGACAGATCCGAAAGCGATGTTGTATTAACTGTAGCTGACGCTGTTTCTCCCGATATCTAAACAATCAACATTTTCACATTCAAATTCTCTACACATAATACCAATCTCTGACAAAACTAAAATCTCTAACCTTAGTGAGCAAAGATTCAGTCTGAATATTCATAAACACAATGGGAACACCATTAGCTTGTGAACAACTTAGCCAAGCATTAGCACGAGCAAGTGTGTCTTCCAAGTCATTGTACCGAGAACCTGTCCTTCCATAAGCTAAAATTTTCGAAAAAATCATCAATATTATTCACACACAGAGATTATTTTAAATGAAACATTAATGTCAATACATTGTTTAATTACCAGAAGCTTTGGGAAGAAAAAGAATGGAGAGGAAATTGCTGGAACCAGAGATTGGTAAAGCTTCTTGCATTCGTTTTTCCCATGGATATGAAACATAACCATCTTGAAGCTTTGCTCTCACCAATGCCTCTACCATTCTTGATCCTCTTGACTCTACAATCATACAAATTGGGGATGTAGCTCAGATGGTAGAGCGCTCGCTTAGCATGCGAGAGGTATGGGGATCGATACCCCGCGTCTCCACATTTCATTTATTTTTCTAATTTTTTATCCCAAAAAACATTCTTATTTTCTGTATATATATATTCTCTCATTTTAAAATAGTACGATTCTCAGTATATATAAAAATAATAAAAACAGTAAGATTCTTGGTTTAAAGTTTAAGCGTTTATAATTAATCATCAAATAATATATAACTCAAATAAATTGATGTTTTGCGAGATACAAAAATCAATGCTCCTTCTATAGTTCTATGTCAAAAGTCTCAAAACATCATTTTAATATGAAAATGTAAAACTAAACCCTATGTTTTTTTCTTGATTAACAACAAATTCGTAAAATTTGAGCATAAAAACAAAAAATCGTTCCTTACTAATAAAATCGGCATTAATTGATTTTCACCAACTGCGAAACACGACGATACAATATAAACGAAAAAGTCAACACGTAAGCATAAAAAGTCAACCAAAGTACGAAAAAAGAAGATATTTAACAAACCGAGTTAACTCACCTTGCAAACCGAGACAATCCGACTCAGTCCGATCCGAGAATCCAACGGTATAATTCGGGTCATCAATGGATCTAAGCATATACTGTCTTTTACCGGCGGATTCATTAGGAACAATACAAGCAGACAGATCGGAGAAATCATCGGAGCCACGACGAACTCTGACGACGATTGAAGTTTCTTTATTCCTAAAAGAATTGTGTAGAACTTTCTGAAGCCAAGCTTTACCTCCTTTAAACGGAGCTTTGAAAATAGCCGAACCGGGTCCTGACCCGATCCGGATCTCTTCCACTATGTCTCCGGTTTGAAGCATATCGCCGCTCCATTCTTCGCTTTTGGAGCTTCCTTTTAGACAATCGATGGAGAGGACCACCGTGTTTCCGGGTCGGGTCGGAGATTCGGGTTGGTGGGTACGATCCATAGAGATAGAGATAGAGATAGAAAGAGAGTTTGTGAGATTTATTATGAGTTTGGTTTTGATTTCTAATTGTGAAAATGATTCTATAGACGGAATCTTTGAGAGAGAGTGAATACAAAAGTCTTACTTGGCTCTTATTTTATTTTATTTTATCTAAAACAACGCCACTTGTAAAGGAACTAAAGATTTAAGCCTTTTTTCCTACCCAAAAAAAAAAGATTTAAGCCTTTTTTTTTCAGCTTTAGGTTTTAAAAAGTTAGTTTTCCTCTTTTGGGCTTAAGTCTCTCTGTCTGAGTTAGAGTCTTTCAGTGTTGGTTTTCAAAGTGTTTGTTTTAGTAAAACCAAACCGGTTCGGTAAATCTAGTGACAAAAAGTGTTTTAAGTGGTTTATTTGCGCGAATCTTTGTGAGAGTTTAGTGTTTCTAGGTTTCGTTATTAGGGTTCATCACAGCCGCCGGGTTTTATTTGCTCATTTTCTCTCAGATCCGGAGTTAATAGTCTCGTTTGTGTGGTGAGAAATGTCTGCGAGTATTGATCGTGCTCTGATGGCTCTGGCTCTGAACGAAGAAGAAGAAGAACCGTTCGTAATGCCAGATTTGCCAGAGTTTTGTTCGAGTGAAAAGAATGTTTTGAGTATAATGGGTCGTTTCCTCAACCCAGACTGCCAAAATATGTCAAGTCTGATTCTAAATAGGCCTAGGAAGTGGCAATTAGAAGGAAGAGTTCGTGGTGTTGCTTTGTCTCAGGAAAAGTTCCAATTCATTTTCAAACATGAGCAGGAGATGGAAGCGATTTTGGATAGGGGTGTTCATACGTTCAATGAGTGGACTCTTGCGGTTGATAGGTGGATGGAGAAGCCTCCACCAGATTATCTCCAGTTTATTCTCGTATGGGTGCAAATAAGGAACATTCCGGTTAATCACTACACGGTACCAGCGATTACGGTCTTAGGTGATCTTATTGGCGAAGTCAAAGAGGTAGTCCTTGATCCCGTGAGGCCACAGAACCAAGATTTTGTTCGGGTGAAAGTAAGGTTTGATGTTTCTAAACCTCTGAGAAGATCAAAGATTGTGCATTTCAAAGGAGTTCCGGTAAACATTCTTTTCGATTTCGAAAGAGTGCAAAAGAGATGCTTTACTTGTCAAAGATTAACTCACGAGCAAGAAAAATGTCCAATTCGGATTGAGGAAAAGCTTATGAACAGTGCAGCTTATAAGCAAAAGAGTATGGGTGGGCAAACTGTGGTGGAGAAGATTATTAAAGAGTCAGATCCTTTATTTGGTGTGATTGAGGAACATCAAGTAGGGATTAATTCAACTACAGGAAGACCAAAAATTGCAAAGGAGGTTCTAGATGGTATGCGTCAATATTTGATGGTGGCGGATGGAGCTGAAAAGATTGCTAGAAAAGAAAGAATAAAGGTTTCTCTAGCAGATTTGAAGAATGATCCCATTGGGGAAAAAACAATGCTGCGGTTGGAGACTCCTCCTTTAGTTTCACAGGATGTGTCAAAAGGAAAAGGAATGGTGTTTCAGTATGGGGCTGTTTTAAATGGTGTTGAAGCTGATCTGAGGATTCTGGTTAGGGAGGCTGATAGAAGAGGTGTTTTGATGTTGGGAGTTGATGGTCAACAGTCAAGAGGATCAGAGGTATCTCCTGTTTTGGGATATGTTTTGTCAGAAGGTAAAGGGTCCAAATCAGTTTCTCTTGGTTTACCTACTCAACAATGTTCAACGGTATTTAGAACAGGCTTCGATGAAGCTAGTTCTTCTGGGACATTTTTGAAAAATGGTAAACCACGAAAGAGACCTTTCAAGTCAAGAAGACGCAAGACAGTGAAAGGGATTGTTCCTGTTCTTGATCAAGTTTCAATTCCGGTTTTAGGGCAAGAGGTAAATGTGGGTATTGATCAGTCCACTATCTCTTTGGTGAGTGTGGAAGAGGAAAAGTTGTCGAAAAGAAAAACCACTGATGAAGCTGAAGTCCCATCAAAGGTTGCTAAGCGCAACAACAATGAGATGGTCCCAAAGGAGGGACTGTCCAATCCTTAATGAGCATAATTTCTTGGAATTGTCAAGGTTTGGGCCGTGCACAAGATTTGACAATTCCCAGACTCAAAGAAATTCGTAAAGAGTTTTTCCCTGAGTTGCTTTTTCTTATGGAAACAAAAAATTGTAGAGATGTTCTGGTGGATTTACAAGAGTGGTTGGGGTACGAAAGGGTTTTTACTGTTAATCCTGTTGGGCTGAGTGGTGGACTAGCGTTATTTTGGAAGAAAGGGGTTCAAGTTGAGTTCAAGTATGTAGATAAAAACTTGCTGGATCTACATGTACAATTTGGTACGGTGGAGTTCTTTGTTTCATGCGTGTATGGAGATCCTGCCTTTAGTTCTAGACCGCTGTTGTGGGAAAGGTTGTCCAGAATTGGAGTGCAGAGGAAAGAGAGTTGGTGTATGATCGGTGATTTCAATGCCATTATGCACAATGGGGAAAAGTTAGGAGGTCCTAAAAGAGGAGATGCATCTTTCAAACCTTTTAAAGAGATGTTGGACAACTGTGAGATGAATGAATTACCGGGTCAAGGAAACAGCTTCACTTGGGATGGTAAGAGGGGTACTCTTTGGATTCAGAGTAAGTTGGATAGGTGTTTTGGAAACAAGGGCTGGTTTAAACAATTTCTGATTGCTAATCAATTATTTCTTGATAAGCGAGGATCTGATCATAGACCTGTGTTAGTACGATTGATCACTTCTAATGAGGTCTATAGAGGGCATTTTAAATTTGATAAGAGATTGTTAAATAAGCCTGAGGTTAAGGAGGCTATACTACAAGCTTGGAGTACTTGTAGTTTGAGAAGGAGTGATTCTGTCACTGATAGACTGAGGAATTGCAGGAAGGTGCTGAGTAAATGGAAAAAAGAAAACAATCTGAATTCGCTGAATAGGATTACTCAAGCTCAGGTAAGTTTGGAAATTGAGCAATCTTCTGTTTTCCCAAGATTGAGAGTGGTGAATGAGTTGAGACTGGATCTCTGTGATGCTTATAGAGAAGAGGAGATATATTGGAGACAGAAGAGTAGAGCTCATTGGATGTTTGAGGGTGATAAGAACTCTAAGTATTTTCAAGCTTCTGTAAAAGCTAATCGGGGTAAACAGAGAATTGAGAAGCTGCTGGATATTAATGGTACAAAGCAAAGATCTGAAGCTGCTAAAGGGGCTGTTGCAGAGGCGTATTTTAATGATCTGTTTAAATCTTCCAATCCAGGGAATTTCGAAGATTTGTTCTCAGATTTCACTCCAAGAGTTAGCGAGGCTATAAACTCATCTTTGATTAAGGAGGTATCATCGTTGGAAATTAAAGAAGCAGTATTTTCAATAAGATCGTCTAGTGCCCCGGGGGCGGATGGTTTTACTGGCTTGTTTTTCCAAAAGTATTGGTCACTAATTGGAGATCATGTGACGGTGGAAATCAAGAAATTCTTTTCTGATGGAGTTTTTCCAGTGGAGTGGAACTATACACAGTTGTGTCTTTTGCATAAGATTGCTAATCCGGAGAAGATGTCTGATCTAAGACCTATCAGTCTTTGTTCTGTAATGTACAAGATTATTTCAAAGGTTTTGTTGAAGCGGATTCAACCTTGGCTGGGAGATTTAGTGTCTACTAATCAATCAGCGTTTGTCGCAGAAAGACTAATATCAGATAATATTCTGATTGCTCATGAGCTGGTTCATGGTTTGAGAACTCATCCACAGATTTCAACTGAATTTTTAGCCTTAAAATCAGATATGTCAAAAGCGTATGATAGGGTTGAGTGGTCTTACCTGCAGGCCTTGCTCAAAGCTTTGGGATTTCATTCTACTTGGATCAGATGGATAATGTTCTGTGTTTCTTCGGTCTCCTTCTCAGTCCTAATTAATGACCAACCTTTTGGCATGATAAAACCGAGTAGAGGTCTTAGACAAGGTGATCCGTTGTCTCCGGTTTTGTTTGTGCTTTGTTTTGAAGGTTTGACTCATTTGATGAATAGAGCGGAAAGAGATGGGCTGATTAATGGGATTCAATTCTCTCCTGAGGGACCTGCAGTTCATCACCTTTTGTTTGCAGACGATAGCTTGTTTCTTTGCAAAGCTAATACGGAGCAAGTTGGTACACTCAAGAAGATTTTTCAAATTTATGGGGATGCAACAGGTCAGTGCATTAATTTTGATAAATCTTCTTTCACTTTTGGAGTTAAGGTGGATGAGGATAGTAAGGCAGCCATTAAAACTCAGATGGGAATCATGAATGAAGGAGGAGCTGGTTCGTATTTGGGCTTACCAGAATGTTTTAGCGGGTCCAAGATTGATCTTTTGGATTATATCAAAGAGAAGCTAAAGACTAGATTATCAGGATGGTTTGCGAGATCTTTATCTATGGGAGGCAAAGAGGTGTTACTGAAAGCTGTTGCTATGGCCATGCCGGTTTATGCGATGTCCTGTTTCAAATTACCAAAAACAACCTGTGCCAATCTTACTAGTGCTATGAGTGATTTTTGGTGGAATGCTCTGGAGCATAGAAGAAAGATTCATTAGGTAAGTTGGGACAGAATGTGCTTAACTAAAGATGAGGGAGGTCTGGGTTTTAAGGATATCTACTGCTTTAATCAAGCTTTGTTAGCTAAACAAGCATGGAGACTGTTACAGGATCCTGAGTGTCTGTTTTCTAAATTGATGAAGAGTAGATACTATGATGAGGACACATTTCTGGAAGCTGAGGTTGGGGTCAGACCATCTTTTGGTTGGAGAAGCATAATCCATGGAAGAGATCTTTTGGTTAAAGGTTTGAGAAAGATGGTTGGCAATGGAAAATCCATAAGTGTCTGGATGGATTCTTGGGTGTATGATAATGAGATGAGAGCTCCTCTCAGGAAAAATTCTATTTATGATCTAGAGTTGAAAGTTGATCGCTTGATTGATGTTCAGGCCAGAAGTTGGAGCTTGGAGGAGCCTGAGGAACACTTTTTACCTAATGACATTAGCCTCATAAAAGCGCAGAAGCCTGCTGTGGGAAAAGAGGATTTCTGGTGTTGGTTGCATTCTAAGAGTGGTGTTTACAATGTGAAATCTGGGTATGAACTTGCTTGTAAGGTGAACAAGGCTGAAATTATTCAAGATGCGAACTGGCAACCATCTCTCAACATTCTGAAGAAAAATATTTGGTCTATTAAGACGTCTCCTAAGATCAAAATTTTTCTTTGGAGAGCCTTAAGTGGTGCTCTGTCTGTTGCGGATCAGTTTGTTTGTAGAGGAATGAAGACAGATAAAAGATGTCAGAACTGTGGGAAAGAAACTGAATCAGCCAATCATGTTCTTTTTACATGTCCAGTTGCAAGACAGATTTGGGCTTTGTCTGGTGTTCTATACCCGCAGGAGGGGTTCTCCTATTCTTCTCTTTATTCTAACTTCCAATTCCTTTTTGAGCTAAAGTAGGATACAAGGCTATCTTGTAATTCTAAAAGGTTGTTTCCCTGGATACTGTGGAGACTATGGAAGAATAGGAATAAGTTTTTCTTTGAAGGTATGCGGTTTTGTCCCTTAGAAACGATTAGGAAGATCAATGAGGATGTGGAGGAATGGTTTTTGGCTCAACAGGTTCCTCTTTTTGCTGGGATGGACGATGGGGGAGTGTTATCTCCAATCGTGAGAAAATGGGTGCATCCTCCTAAGCTTTGGGTCAAGTGTAATATTGGTGTCTCTTGGTCTAATAAGAATAAGATCGGAGGAGGTTCTTGGGTGATCAGGGATGAGAAAGGAGTGGTTATTTTGCATAGCAGAAAAGTTTTTCTTGGTCTGAATAACAAGAAAGATTTGTTGGTTTGCTGTTTGGTTTGGGCTATTGAAAGTTTAGTTAGCCTAAGATTTAACAAGATCATTTTCGCGGCGGAGGCGAAGGATCTTTTTGGTGCTTTGGAAAGGCCTCAAGCTTGGCCTTCCTTTACTCAACAAGTGGTAGAAATTCAGTTTTTTTTGGAGAAGTTAACAGACTAGAAATTTGAAGTGGAAACTGCATCCTCTAATAGAGGTGCGTCTCTTATTGCTCAAACTGTTAATTCAGATGCAAGATTTCAGGATTTTGTGGCAGCAGGTCATCCCTTTTGGCTTCACAGAGTTTTTGAGGATGAGAGACTCTCTTTTATTGTGCAGTAATGTGTCTGTTGTTAGTCTAGTATGGTGACTAATTTTTGGCTCTTGTAGGTTAGTGATTCCTTGTTCTAACCTGTATCTTACTTGATTGTTTTCAAGTTTATGTTGTAACGGATCTTATTTTACCATTAATATTATTCACTAGATGGAAAAAAAAAAAAAAAAAGGAACTAAAGATTTGGAAAATTTGATTTGGCTTGTAATAACTAACTAGATAACAACTCGCACGATGTGCGGGATGAAGTGATTTAAGTAAAATTATTATGATTAAAATTATTATCCGGGATCCAAGATCCGTTTGTGTAAAACGAAACATGTTACAATTTTTTTTGTTTTATTCAAATTTGGGACTATTTCATATAAGAATATGTTTTATCCGTGAAATATTTAAACTTTAAATAAAGCTTCAACGTGATAAAAATATTGACGAAATGTTACCATTTATGGCAATATGTCTTTCCGTATGTTTTAAAGATTTCGAGATTTTGTAGTATAAAAAGAATTTTTTTTTTTTTAATAAGTATAAGAAATCCAAAATTTAGCAAAGATGAGATTTGATAGTTTCCAAGCTAATATTTTGTAGTGTTCCAAATCTAAGATTCTTAGATTATGAATGGATTATTTACGAAATAGTTATAATGTGGCCAGATTTTGGTTTATATACAAATGTGGTTATAATGTTTTTCTTCGAAAAGTTAGAACTCCTCCAAAAAATAGGATTTTAAGCATTCGTAACATATATAGAAAGGAGATTATCTTATTTATTTAAGTAAAAAATTTATGAAAGATGTAAAGATTTTGTAGTTTTGAATTCAAGATTCTTGAACCAAATATATATATATTATCATTTAAATATAAACATAAATATAAATATAAATAAAAAGATTGTTTACCTATCCACTAAAGAAAATTTATATAAATGTATATAAAGAAATATATAAATATAAAAATATAGTAATATAAGATAAACAAAAACTCTATGTTTTTAATTATTAATGAGATATATGGATGTATGAGACTAATGGCAAATTCTGTAAATAGTCTAATAAATCTTGGGTAATTATCTAAATAGAAGCCAAATCATTGTGAGAGCGACACATCAGCGTGACAATTTTGTTAATAACACATGATGGTAAGGTTTTTTTTAAAAAATGTTTCTCTATTAATATATAGGGGATAACTAATTAATCACAGATTCTTTGTTCGGTCCGATTACTCTCCACCTAATCTGATTACCCCTCGCCTCATCCAATTATTTTTGGCCTAATCTTATATAATCTGATTGTTTTTAGATTACAAGTATAAAACAACTTTTCTTCTTTGTTATTCGGACATTTATATTGAAAATTTGTAATGTTTTACAATCAATTATGTACAAAATTTTGACAAAAATCATAAAAGTTTCTTTAAAATACATTTCTATGTGTTTATTACAATCAATGAAAACAATATTATTTAAAAATTTAATTATAATGGATTAATATCTTTTAAAAATATTAAAATAACTCTAAAACTAATCTCCGATTAATCCCCGATTTTAATATTTTTCGATTAAGCGCTAAGTCTATGTCGAACGGCCGACTAGCGCCTAACAATTTTTTGAACAAGGCATAGAACACATCTTACCTTACCACTAAAAAAATCTTAATATTTAAATGTAAATTTTGAAAAATCAAAGACAACACTTTTTATTTTCTAATTCATTCTATTCTCCCACTCCCAATCATATTTGGAATTCATCTCTCTATTTTCTCTTCAGACAAGACAAGACAAGATAAATGATAACATAAATAAATTTGGTAATGGTTAATGATACTCTAAGGTCGTAACATATAGATAGTGGAATTTTTTTATTTTATTTTTGCTGTGTTGAATTTGTGTTGGCATTAAACTTTGAAAAGGAGTAATAAAAATCAACTTAGTTAATCTTTATTATTAACTTGTGTTTTTTAATAATCATTATTAACTTTTGTTTATTAAAAAGTTTATGAAATGAAACTCATACAACAAAGTTTATAATGCTTCATTGATTTCATGTTTGTTTCAATCAACATATTAGATTTAGGAATATGGTCTACAAATTGGTCATCGTATTCCTTTTACTGCTTCGCATGTTTTTCTGCATGTTTTTGTAGGTTGAATCTACTAAAAAAAATTTTTACACAAAATTTGTCAATGTCGCATTCCACCGGACAATACTCAGAATACAAAGTATTTGGCATGAAGGAACACTCAACATACTAAGATCTCGAAGCTTTACTTCATTTTAAGGTTTACGACCCTGAATCAGTTTGTCGGGCACTAGCCTATACACTATACCAAGCCAGTGTTTTACTTGTGCTTTATATGGTCAAGCCCATTCTCTATATTTCCATTCCGAGATGTTCCTAATTTAAATGTAAATTAAATATAAAAATCAAAGACATCACACTTTATGCTTTCTTAATTATTTATATTTTCTCTTTAGACAAGACAAAGATAAATGATAACTAATTTAAATATAAATTAAATATAAAAATCAAAGACATCACACTTTATGTTTTCTTAATTCTTTATATTTTCTATTTAGACAAGACAAGATAAATGATTTCATTTACTAATACTATGATAGTAACATATAGATCGTGGATTTTTTTCTTTTTCAACTGTGTGAAAATTTACTTACTTAATGCTTATCATTAGAAAATGAAGGTTATAATTTTAGAAAGCAGAGTAAAAAACATGAAAACTTCCATTCGTATTCAAAAATATATGAGAAAATAAATTAGGTTTCACCATTCACTTTCTTTTTGACTATTTGAATTTTATTTTGTGATCAAATTTGTTTTTGACTCTTTCATCGTTGATAGGCCTTAAATGGGTCGTGTTGGGGTATTCCTATATTTAATTAAGCCCATATAAAAAAGTTAAAAAAGATTTATTTAAAAACACGACACCGTTTTGATTATCTTCATCTTCCACGACTCTTCTCTTCTCCTTTCTTTCATTTTTCCCGTTATCCAGACACATTCGCGAAAATGGCGTCTCACTCTTCTTGCAACTTTGCTTTGACGAATCCGATTATCTCACAAATCGATTCTTTCTCGAAGCAGAGACTATCTGTTCCATTATACTTCTTCTCTATAAGAAACCCTCTAAAATCCCTGACGAATCCATGGTTAGGCGTTGTTGATACATCCCTCTCTCTCACTTCTCCAGTCTCCGCTCTACAAACTAATCGCCGAAGAAGAATCCATAAATCCGTCATCTCCAGCTTACCCACCGCGTAAATTTCACGAATTTTGATTGATTTTGATCAATTATGTGCTCAATTTTTGCCAATTTGGTTGATTTTGATCAATTATGTGCTTGAATTTATTGTAGGAATCGTGATTTAGTGGTTTCTGATGCGAAAAAGCCCAAGTAAGTGTTGTTTCTTATAGACCTAAGTAATGAGGATTGAATTGCTTGTTTTAAAAGTTCCTGGGTTTATTTAGGGTTCTTAAGAAAGTTGAGGGTAATGTTGTTGATGTAGATGGTCATGGAGAGCAATTAAATCATTTGCAATGGGAGAGCTTGAAGCTAGGAAGCTCAAGTATCCAAATACTGGAACTGAAGCACTTCTCATGGGTATTTTGATTGAAGGTAACTTACTTACTTATTTACTTATGGTTTTTTGCAATCGAATTGAGATGATACAAAAGCTTCATTAGGATCTTGGTAGTGAGTGATATTTGGAATAAGATAGTGTTTAATTCTGATGGGCAGGAACTAGTTTTACTTCAAAGTTTTTGCGGGCGAATAAGATAACGCTTTACAAAGTTCGTGAAGAAACGGTCAAGTTACTAGGAAAGGCAGATATGTATTTCTTTAGCCCCGAACATCCTCCTTTAACCGAAGATGCTCAAAGAGCACTTGACTCTGCTCTGGATCAGAATCGAAAAGCAGGTTTGTCACCGTTCTAGCTTGACCTGTCTCTATAACTTTGTGAATCTTATCTTCTGCAATATGGTGATAAATGTCGTCGTAACTCGTAAGAGCAACATTACATGGGGAAAATTTTATATCGATTGGTTTATTTCTTAGCGTACTTGGAAGTTTTCATGTTGTTGGCTTATCAATCTTGCGGAAGAGAGTTAGCTTTGGTTATAAAATGTTCCAGTATATGCATATGCCTACTTCGATTTCAAGACAGAATCATTAGCTCCATTGTTTCAATGCTTATTGTTATAGGTGGTATCGGGGAAGTAATGCCAGCACATATACTACTGGGGATTTGGTCTGAAGTTGAATCTCCGGGTCACAAGATACTGGCAACTCTTGGTTTCACTGATGAAAAATCTAAAGAGTTAGAGTCTTTTGCCTCGACATCTGGATTTCTAGATGAATAGTATATTGCATCTATCATTTCTCCATTAATTCATAGTTGCAGTTCGCAATAACATTCTTCTGATGTGTTCATCTTTGCTTCGCCTTAAAGACTTAAAAGCTTTTTTCACAGAGATTACTAACACTGTATCCTTAAGTTTTACTTGTTATATAGCTTCTGGACTTCAACTGTTATTGGCAGTTCATTCCCAGGCTAGATTATTATCTCGATGTGAATACCCTTCAAGCTCTTCGAATGCCAAACGTGGAAAAAAAAAAAAAAAGCCTTGAATGCCAAACTTGCATACATTCCGAGTAATGGCCTAAACTAGAGACGGTAATATCGTTAGAGTTTAGTCGAATTAATTTGGATTATAAGAGAAAGAATTTCAATGAAATAGATTGGAATCTTGAAGACTTGGTGATCAAGAAGGATAGGAAGTTTTATTGAAATTTGGTGAACAAGAATATTGAGAAGAATATAATTTTGAGATTTAAAAGAATAGAGAAATAAAATTATTTGGAATTAAGAAAATCTTCTTTTTTTATGAAGCTGTTCAAGATTAAATTGAGGTTGGTTATATAGTGCAGTAGTATATCCATAAAGATTCATTGGGATTTGTTTGCACTAGGCTCAATAAACGTGCACATTGAAGCGTATGGTCAAGATCGAAAAGGCTTGAACCGAGGTCTGACAACTTTCCCGGTTTACAACACCATAGGTCATATAGCTAGTTAGCCACCACCATTAGAGGTCATCGGTTTAGCTCATTAGTATATTTTTCTTTTTTTCCAACCACATAAACTATAATTTTTATGATATAGAGACTCATTAATTATATGATCTTCAGGGAAATATACAAAAAGTACTACATTGTATTTCAGATTCTTAAAATAATAGTCTACATGTTGTACTAAAAATTTTAAAAGTCACTATTTTAAAAATTAATAAAATAGTCTAATTTTGAACTTTCAATATTAAATTTTAAAACCTTAACCTAAAATCTTAAATCCTGATCTAATAAATTTAAATTCTGAATCATATAAACTAAGGCTCTTTTTTTTTGTGGTTCAAAACTAAGTTATAAACCTGGAAATGATGTATTTTCTTAACTTTTTGATATTAGTCTATTTATTTAGATTTAGAAGTATTAATGATCTCATATGACTTTGTTAGTTTTTGTTTATCTACGGTACTACTAAAAAAGTTAATATTTATATATTTTTACGAATACATAATTCAGGAACAAAAAGTTAGCACCATGTGAAGGAAAATCCACAATATTTATTTGGGTGATTTAGGTGAATAACCCAAAAAAAAAAAAAAAATTAGTTTTTTAGAAAGAAGGTAGAGAGAGATAGGAAGAGAAAGAAAGTGAATAGGGGGGTTAGAGGTTAGTTATTGAATTAAAGTTTTTTTGTTGGTTAGTTTTGCCAATTTCCCTATTTATTTTTAGTCCTTGGCAATGAAAATCCACAAAGATTCTGAATGATGAACTTCGAGCAAAAATATACTATATAGTGTTTGACCCTGAAAGGTTGGACGATTAACTTGAAAGTATCGTTCGTACCAAAGTCATTTATTATGTTAGTTCAGATACCTACGTACTTTTTGTTAATTGTTTTTGGTTACTACCTAAGAATTTATTATTTGAGTACATTTTGAAACTTATTTGAGTTCATATACCTAAGATATGTTAATGAAGCAAGATTTCATTCCGGTATTTCTTATTGTTAATAAAACTTTATACGTACGAGTTTGTTATTTCTTCAATTTAGAAATATGATTGATTAGAGAATTCTCTCCAGGCATAAGAATTGTATAAGATCATATATATTTAATAATATGTATTCCTTTTTAAAATATTTTTATATATTCCGAAAAGATATAATCACGTTTATTCCATATACACAAACGTAAGACAATCAACGAATTTTCTTTTCTTAAAAACTTTATGAAGCACATCATCACCATTTTTGTTTAAGTTTATATTCCTCTATTTGTTTTGAATATATAAATCTAGCCCTTAGCATTCGGTTTATTTAGTTTTCCAGCTTATTCAGTTATCATAAATTCTTTCGAATTGAACCGAATAAAAGTTATGTTTTGCAAAATTGTTGTTATATTTTTCCGTTCGTTTACCATTAAATTGTCCTTTATATTGGCAACCATTAACAAAATCTTTGATTTTGATACTAGTCTAATTTCGACTCATAATGTACAGAGCTATAGAAAAAAAATCCAAAGTCTTCTTATATTCTGATGTAACAAAAAAAAAACTATTTAAAACTAGTGAAATCCCTCAAAAACAATATATAACACAACACTACATTTGCCCCCAAAAAAAAAAAAACACAACACTACATATTTACACCCAAAATTTTGATATAATCACTTATTAAATTTTGTTTTGCACATATACAGCAATATCAAAACTAAAAATCATAAGATATATCACCCACCACCCATGCAAGAGGTACGAGATTCCTCATGGATAGAAGAACCGTTGATATATCACATGTCATGTGATTTCTTTTTAGCTTTAGCTTTGTCATTTAGCTCAATTTTGTCTCGCCTTTCAAGTCTCAACAATGCAGTCTTAATGCTCCACTAATTATTGCTTAAATCATTATTTAACTCACATGCCCCCACCACTTTGACATTAATCTCCTATTATCACGACTATTCATGAATACTTGTGCTCAATCCAGTTTTTATTAGTTTTTTTCTTGGGAGAGTTAGCTCAGAGGTAAAAACAGAGAAGATAATTTGCGAATAGGTAATTGACTGCTTTGTCTCTAAGGTAAGGAAATAACGCTTCATTTCTGGGCTTCGGTTTCAAATAAATAACGAAAAACCCACTCGCTTACGTATCCATGCGAGTGGGATAGGAGGTTTGACTTTTTTGGCAAAAAATGAGAGAAGCGACGGCTCTGTTTTATATGGGATAATTCCTGTACAGAGAAAAGAAGAACAGTAAGTACGCTGTCAAACATCAACATGAAATCTACCAGGATGAAATAGATGTCTATAAAGAAGATACAACAACGTACAGATCTACGTATTATAAATATATTTCTAAGAAGATCTGTAGATGTCTATAACATATCAATAGATGCGTAATCGATATATACGATTCGATACAGATTTAAGTAGATCTGTAGATATCCAAGACAAGAAACAGATAGTTGTTTAGAAATACTCAAATATATATATATATATATATATATAGATCTATGAGGAAAGTTGAATAGATAAACACAGGGATAAGAAAAGAAATGTGGATCTAATTAGATCTGTAGATATCCAAGACAAGAAACGGATAGTTGTTTAGAAATACTCGAATATATATATAGATCTATGTGAAAAATTGAATATCTAAACACAAGGATAAGAAAAAAATGTGGCTCTAAATAGATGTATAGATATAAAAACCGAATTTAGAGATTGAAACAAGAAAAAAACCACATAAAAGTTCAAAACTAAAAAATCGGGAAAGCAGTAGAAGGAAAACAAACAGAGAAGAAAACTTTTGAAATTTCCAGAAATCGAAACACAAAAATTAAAAAAAAATGATCCACTTAAAGTTTTTTTAAAGAGAAAAACGAAACTCGTCAGCAAGAATCTACCGCTTTAAGACTATAAACGGTGGCACTGAGACTCCGGCGATTCACGACGGCCAAGCGGTTGAAGTTCCGTTTTTGGGAAAAAGAAAGAGACGAACGATGATGGAAAAACGGAGAGAAATGATCGCAAATAGGGTTATAAGGGATGAAGAAAAAGAAGAGATGAACAGAGAAATTCAACAGTCTAGTGCAGAAGAAAATGGATTCATTTAAGAGAATCCCACATATACACGCATGTTCGCCTCGGAAGAAACAAAAAAAACTGTTCCGTTTCCTTCTACGCGCGTGGGGCTAAAATGGAGAAAATGATGGGCTAATGTTACATTAGTTTTAGGTCCCGACAAGAATTACTCAAAAACTAATTTGGGTCCAGATCCTTACCTCTGGCCTAATTATCTCTTTTTTCTTTCCCCTAACGATTAGGCTTTAATTCCGCCCTAGGGTTTTCGAATATGTATTAAACAGTTTGTTTTGGAGGTCAGATTTATTAAACAGATCAGTTTAGACTAATTTACTCTTATTAATGTGGTTGGGTTGATACTGTATAATGTGTTTTGGTTGATACTGTTTTCAATTGGGTTTGGACTGATAAACATCTAGTATTAGGGCGTTCGGGTATTTGGATTAGTTTTGTTTCGGTTCGGTTCTATTAAGTTTTGTTTTTTTTCGGTTCTAAAGTTTAGGATCTATTTGAATATTTTCAAATTTCGATTGGGTTTCGGTACCATTCTACTTTTTTTTTTTTTGATTTTAAAGTAATTTTTGTTTTATTTCGCATATTCAATATCCAAAGACTTTTAAAAAAAAATTATTAAAAATGAACCGCAGTTGTCAAATAACATGTATGTTCAGTATCCAAAGACTTGAAAAAAGTTAATAAAAATGACTTTGAAATAAATTTAAATTTTGGGACGTCATTATTTTTTTGTTGGGCTCCGTTTGCATTTTTTTTGGTTAAATAAATATTTTTCATTTTTAGATAAAACTCTTTACTATATAAGAAATAAAATATGAATTTGTAAATAAAAATACTTCAAAAGCCCTGAACGAGTTAACTAGACCAAAGTGATTTTCGGATTATTAGGAGAGGGTTTTTGCTTAGGTGCTTCCTTCTGAGCTAGAGGGTTTCAAACTCTAGAAAGAGGGCTAAGATTACCGGGAATATTTCCATTTTTCGCCGGATTCGTTTAGATTCTTTCCGTTTTCTCGAGTTTCTGCGAGATTTGTGAAGATTTGAAGAAGTTTTTAACCTAGTTTCATAGCGCCGCCGTCTCTGTTCTTCCTGTTTCTGCAAATTACAGAGCCTAGTGAGTGATTTCAAGTACTGGAACAAAAGAATGGAGTATGCTTTGGACAAAGCGTTGCAGGAGATGTCATTGGATGATGACAAACCGATTGTTTTGAAGAATCTTCCAAAGTTCAGCTCTTGTGAAAGGAATGGATGTAGTATTATTGGTCGGCTTCTGTGCCCAGAGAACCAGAAGATGTCGAGTTTGATTCATGAGATGCCTCGTTTATGGAGAGTGTATAACAGAACAAGGGGAATCGCTTTGCCTAATGACAAGTTCCAGTTTATTTTTGATTCAGAATCTGACCTGTTGACAGTGTTAGAAGCTGGAGCTTGGACTTTTAATGATTGGAGCATGACGTTAGAGAGATGGGTGGAGAATCCTCCTGCTGATTACCTTAAGGTGTTACCGCTGTGGATACGTCTTAGAAATATCCCCGTGAATTACAACACTGCAGACACAATCGAAGAGATAGCAGAGCATGTTGGTCAAGTTACTCATGTTGCTTTTGATCCACTAAAGCCTCAAAGTAGAGGGTTTGTAAGGGTTAGAGTTTTGTTTGATATCTCCAGGCCTTTGAAGAATTCAAGAGACCTACAATTACCAACAGGGGAAGTCGTGGAGATTGGTATCGAATACGAACGAATACGGAAAAGATGTTATCAGTGTAAGCGCCTTACTCATGACAAAGAGCGGTGTCCTTTTAACCCTGTTAACCGGCAAGTAATTGCTACGGGAGGTGTTAAAGCATCAACGATCATTCCAAGTAGGCTAATTCCCAAAATTAGCAAGGATGATCCTCTTTTTGGCGTGTTAACTGATGATGATGTCGGGATTGATAGTGTTTCTGGTAAACCGAAGATTGCTAAAGAGGTTCTAGATGAAATGCGACAGTACCTATCAGTTATTGATCCGCAAGAAAAGAAGATACGGGTGGCGAGAGTGCGGAAGTCTGTCTGGGATCTAGAGGGGAATGCTCAGGGACAGAAAACGCTTTTGCGTCTAGAAGCTCCTCCGGTTTTCACAATAGAGGTGGATAAAGGAAAAGGCTTAGTTTTTGATTTTGAGCCAGCAAGTTCAACTGCGGTCTCCGGTGACAAGTTGCTCGCCTCAGCTATACGTTCAGGTAATGCAATGACAAGAGATGCTAAGCCAACACAATCAAGATCCGCTTCTTATGCGACTGCTTCTCCACATGAGTTTGGTTCTACGGTACCTAAAGTCAGCTTCTCTGCTGGATCTTCCGGGACCAAATCAAATGTGGTAAAGAAACGCAGGCGTCCTAATCAATGGAAGAGGAAAGCACATGCTTTGAGAGAAGGAACAGCTACAAGTCAGTCTATGCAGGGCCAAGAGACAGAGGATAGTGTTCTGTCTAAGCGCAAGGCTGAAGAGGAAGGAAAAGGTTTGTCAAAAATCGCTAAGCGTAATGAAGAGAAGGTAGCTCCGCGTGAGGAGCTGCCGCAGCAAGTATGAGTTTTATGAGTTGGAATTGTCAAGGTTTGGGGGGCAACTTGACAATTCCTACTTTAAAGGAAATGCGTCGTGACCATTTCCCGGATTTTATGTTTCTCCTGGAGACAAAAAACTCCAGCTCTCACGTTTTGAAGGTACAAAAGTGGATGGGATATGAACATTCTCATATCGTTGATCCAGAAGGTTTAAGTGGTGGTTTAGCATTGTTTTGGAAGGCGTCGTATGAGGTTGAAGTGATCAATTCGGATCAGAGAATCATTGATGTAAAAGTTAAACTGGGCTCTATTTCTTTTTACATATCTTGTGTATACGGAGATCCTGTTTGTCAATTACGTCAAGTGGTTTGGGATAAGTTGATTGATATTGGAATAACTAGGGATGAACCGTGGCTTGTTCTTGGTGATCTTAATGAGATCATTGATAATTCGGAAAAACTTGGTGGACCAGCACGGGCGGAGTCATCTTTCTTTCCTTTTCGGAATATGATAAATGATTGCCGTTTACGGGAGGTTCCAAGTTTTGGAAATAGAATGTCATGGGCAGGTGAACGTAATAAAATGTGGATTCAGTGTCGCCTAGATAGAGCATTGGGTAATGAAACGTGGTTTCAATTATTTCCTCGGGTTCAAGCTGAATACATGGACCGTATAGGCTCGGATCATAGGCCACTTTTCGTCAGGTTTGTTAATGAAAATATGTCATGCACAGGACGGTTTATGTTTAACAAGAGATGGTCTTCAAAACCAGAATTCATCGGAATCATAAGGACTGGTTGGAGTAAAGGTGCTGCTACGGGTCAGGTGTCCTTAATGAATAGAATCGCGGAATGTAGAAGGGAAATCTCTACTTGGAAGAGAACTACAAACCAGAATTCTAAGGAACGTATAACAAAGCTTCGTGACCAGCTGGAGGTGGAAGGAGCTAAGATACGACCTTGTTTCACTCTCATGAGACAACTTCGATGGGATCTAGCAGAAGCTTACCGTGAGGAAGAATTGTTTTGGAAACAGAAAAGTAGAGAGAGATGGTTACGTGAGGGTGATCGTAACACGAAGTTCTTTCATGGTAGTGTTATGCGGCGGAGGGTACAAAATCGCATTCTTTCACTGTTAGACATGCATGGAGTAGAACAATTTTCTGAGGGATCTAAAGGTGAGATAGCGGTAGAGTATTTCCTTTCCATGTTCTCCAGCTCTAATCCAACTTCGATATCAGAAGCTCTAGAAGGTATGGTGCCGCGAGTAACAGAGCAAATGAATTGTGAACTCACAAAGCCAGTAACAGGAGAAGAGATCAAACGAGCCGTGTTTAGTATCAAAGGAGAAAGCACTCCTGGAGCTGATGGGATGTCAGGTTATTTTTATCAGAAATATTGGGACATTGTTGGACCGCAAGTAATTCTTGAAGTTCAACAATTTTTTGAGTCTGGTTTTTTCCCTCCGGAATGGAATTTTACCCAGATTTGTTTGCTCCCAAAGAAACCTAATCCGTCAAGGATGACTGATCTACGCCCTATTAGTTTATGCTCGGTGATCTATAAAATTGTTTCTAAGATTCTTTGCAATAGATTGAAGCAGTTTCTCCCCAAGATTGTCTCGGATACTCAGGGAGCTTTCGTCTCAGGTCGCCTCATCTCGGATAATATCCTTCTAGCTCACGAGATGGTTCATGCTCTAAGAACAAATCCGAGTTGTGATGAAGATTTCATGGCAATAAAAACGGACATGTCTAAAGCGTATGATAGGGTAGAGTGGAACTTTCTAGAAGAGTTACTTATTCGTTTGGGTTTTGACATTAAATGGGTACAGTGGATTATGTGCTGCGTGAGATCGGTCTCTTATTCAGTGCTTATTAATGGCTCGTCCTACGGGTTTATTAAACCAGAACGAGGCATTCGTCAAGGCGATCCGTTGTCACCATTTCTTTTCATCTTGTGCGCAGAAGCTCTTGTGCATATAATGAATAGAGCAGAAGAGGAAGGTCGATTAACAGGTCTACGGCTAACTCCTCAATGTCCCTCGATTCAACATCTCCTTTTCGCGGACGACAGTTTATTTCTTTGTCAAGCTAGCTTACGAGAAGCATCCGAAATTTTAAGTTGTCTTCAGCTCTACGGCAACGCATCGGGACAGGAAATAAATTTTCAAAAATCTTCTATCACCTTTGGTCGAAAAATGGATCCATATATGAAAAGACTTCTGAGTTTATTTACAGGCATTGAACAAGAGGGTGGCGCTGGGAAATATTTGGGACTACTGGAATGTTTTAGTGGTTCTAAACGAGAACTTATGGGATTCATTAGTGATCGTTTAAAGGCACGCCTTAGTGGCTGGTACGAAAAGACTTTATCTCTAGGAGGTAAGGAGGTACTGCTCAAATCAGTTGCGATGGCTCTTCCGGTATATGCGATGTCATGTTTTAGATTAACGAAATATCAGTGTCAGTAAATCACAAGTGCAATGGCCCAATTTTGGTGGAACGAAACTGAAGACAAGAATAAAATGCATTGGGTTTCATAGGAGAAGATGTGTAAATCAAAAGCACATGGTGGTTTGGGTTTCCGGGACATTGGTCGGTTTAATCAAGCCTTATTAGCGAAACAAGCATGGAGGTTATTGGATTCACCCACTTCTCTGGTTTCACGAGTCTATAAAGCCAAGTACTTTGCTAACAAACCCTTTTTAGAAGCAAATATTGGTTATCGCCCTTCATATGCTTGGCGTAGCATTATGTTTGGCCGTGAGCTGCTAGAGCGAGGTTTAATGAAGTCCATTGGTGATGGGAAGGATACAAGTATATGGGTAGATAAATGGATAGCGGATGTTTTCCCAAGAAGACCCATTAATAAACAGTTGATGATGGACCTGAATTTAAAAGTCTCTTCGCTTATTACATCACAAGGAGATTGGAACATCCAACTCTTGAATGAGTTTTTTCCTCCTGGTGATGTAATTAAGATCAGATCATTCCCGCCAGAAACAAGGTTAAGAGACAAACATGTGTGGGCTTATACGAAGGATGGTTCATATACGGTGAAGAGTGGGAACTGTGTGTTAACAAGAGAAGCGGAGATGATGGAGATAACCCCGGGAAACATTCAAGAGATCAATAAAATCAAGGATCAGGTATGGGAACTGAGCACAGCTCCAAAGATACGTTTGTTTTTATGGCGGGCCCTATCAGGGGCACTTGCGGTTGCAGACTGTCTACGACAACATGGTTTGCAAGTGGCTCAGCTTTGTCCACTTTGTCAAAGAGAAGATGAAACTATTTCCCATGTTCTGTTTCGGTGTGATTTGGCATCACGGGTTTGGTCTTTGTCCACTTTACCATTTTCGGATCAGGGTTTCTCTACATCAGCCACAGGTAATATCGATTATGTTTTACGTCTCATGAGGAGAGGAGAAGTGCATGTGAATCTTAGAGCTGTGATCCCGTGGCTTCTATGGGAAATTTGGAAGTCGCGTAACTCAACATTATACGCAGCCAAAGTGAATGATCCTCATATTATCATTGCCACGGCTTTAGAGGAAATGGAAGAATGGACTACACTTAACCACAATACTAATCTTGAAACCGCAGAGGAGGCTAGCTGTGGAGGTAGACAGGTTTTAAGGTGGTTGAAGCCTCCTTTAGGGATTTTAAAATGCAACATTCATGCTTCTTGGGTAAGTGTTACGGCTCACTGTGGGGGTGCTTGGATTTTAAGGAACCACATAGGCAATGCTCTATTTCATGCTAGAGATGCTTTTCTTCCAAGAATGAACAGACTCTCTGCAGAACTACACTGCCTACTGTGGTGTCTTCGCAGTCTTCATGATCTTCATATTAACAACTGCGAAATCTGGTCGGATTGTAACGCGGCAGTGATGGCATTGGAGAATCCTTTGAAATGGCCGAAGTATCGTTCTCAGCTCGATAAAATCTTACAAGCAATGCGGGTGATGGGGGAGGTAAGCTTTCACTTCTCTTCACCGAAAGCCAATACTTTGGCCAGGGATATTGCTTGTAGTGTCACGAAGGAGGGACGGCCTACATCGTATCTTGCGCTAGGAGGTCCATCTTGGCTTCACGACCGGATTGAGAGAGAACGCATAGCTTCAGCATAGGTTCTCTTGTAATCTTCTTTGCTCTGTTTTTTTAATGCCTTCTTTCTCCTTTGGTTTATTATGTCCTATGTTTTGATTGACTCTGTTTTATACTTATGGTTTTATATTATTATATGAAAGACGTTAAAAAAAAGCCTTATAAACTTAAATACCTTTTTTGGAAAATTGGTATAAATGATTGATGATATTACATGGTTAAAATCTCCAATATCCTCCTATATTACATGGAGTATTATTTTAGCTTATAGTATTTATTGCATATTTATATTTAAAATCACAAATAAATATTTGGTTAATCACTACTATAAAATACATTTATATACATTTGGCTGGTAGGGGACCATAAATTGAATTCGTGAGGAAAGCAGAAGCACGATAAGATTCGAGGCAATTAGGTGCCATCCACATGGGGACTTATTTTTCAATTCTTTAATTAATCAGCTTAATCTACCAACTTCTTTCTTTATTTAATTAATTTATCCAAGTTGTGCTCATACAATTCTATACATATTCAATTTGTCATAGACTTTTTTTCTTCTAAGGTGATAGGTTCATTATTTGTTTAACTTATTTTTATATGTGACATAATCTATATATTTTTTGTGGGCAGTAAAAATTAGGTTATAGTTTTAATTAACATCACAATTTTTTGATGCTTTACAAGCTTGCATCCCTTTGGCCTTTTACAAATATATTGCCTGTCTTTGCCTTTACTCTTTTCTTGTCTTCATCAGGAATTTTACTTTGACAACGCATAATCTGAAAGTTTTGATAAGCAATTGTTTTTCTATCTAAAATACAAAACCAATTTCATTATTGTTAAAGTTAAGTATACTTACGAAAAAAATTATTCGATTTTCAAATAAATTTCACTATATTACATTTCTACTATCGATTTAGTGTAAATTGAAGCACAAATGAACATCATAGAAATAATTTAGACTTTTAGAGTAATTTCATTACATTTTCAAAGCATTTTTAAATGTTTTTTTTTTTTGAACAAAGCATTTTTTAATGTTTCAAAATGGAGAATTCATAAAATAAGAGGATATAACCAACAATTGACGCAATTTGACAATTTTTTCCTCCTCATCTCGTGTATTTTTCAGCACATATTGTATTTTTCCATTAAAATTGCAAGATTCTTATGATAAAATCATGTGATCAACTAATACACTTGAAGTAATATTTTTTTCCAAAAAAAATCAAGAAACTATTTTGTTAACAGATTATTGAGATGCTATTTTCGTTCTGTTGAAATGTTAAATAAAAATGGTTTTTTTTTTCGGCTTTATTAGATGCTCCTTTAATCTATGTAATTTATTAGAGCATGTCATGATTAAATTAAAACTGGTTTAACCGAACTTTGGGATAGTGACACACAAAATGATTAGAACATCATATTATACAAAGGTGTCAAATGTTTTTTACAATACTCAATACTTTAACAAAATTTAAACATATAATACTAAGATTTATAAACTAATCAATTAATAATCCATAAAATTCGGGATTAAAAGCAAGCAGTCCTCTCTTTTTGCGAGCTTCTGAACTCAACGCTGGTCTGTTAAATAAAATTCATGCCTTTTGATGAGGATAAGTTTAAAAAAATACAAAGTGACCTCATTTCCCCAAAAACTTTATTGATTTTGTTATTCGAAAGATAATTAATAATCACACTTCAAATAATGACGTAAGGTAATCCTTTGTATTGGGATCAATGATCGTTATCAAACCAACTAATTGTTGGAATTTTTAAAGAAAACAAAATTTGGCATCTCATTTGGGAATATTGGTATGTAGTTGCTAATAGTTATATAAGGAGGACAAATTAAGTAAACGAAAAGATAATAATAATAATGTAATAATTATCATCGATACGTCATATGCATTGTGATACATGGTAACTTGGTAGTAATTGTTAAAAACAAGAGTGTTCGCAAGAATTTTGTTTAAAAGAAATTTTGAAAAACAGATGACAAACTAATTTCTCCAAAACATAAGATAATGATATTATTGCTATATGCATGGTAATCTGATGAGGGAATCACATTCTTAAACTTCAAAAGTGAAAAAGAGAAAACCATTTAGCAACTATCACTATATTTTTGGTAGTTTGGATTGAACTTCGTAGATACAATATATATATATAGTGGCGGAGCCAGGATTGTTTTTAATTGGGGTCAAAATAAATATTAAAAAAAAATTGTTTATAAAATGTAGAAAGAAAATCTACAATTGCATTCTACATTCATTCATACATTTTATAAACAAACCAATCATATCACAAAAGTATAAGAAATTTAAAAAAAAGCAAAAAAAGCATTACTTTGATTTAGAGAGGCCATAATTTGGAGTTTTTTTTCCTTCAACAGTAGGAAGAAGAAGAGACATAAAAAAAATTTATTGTTATTTTTCTATTAATTCATATAAATCATTAAAAGTTGTATTATTGTTTTGGTTTCGTTTGAACGTGGGTTCAATTTAAAAAAATTATTGGGATTTTCATATATGTAAATTAGTTTTTTGATTGGATCAATGGGGTCAAGTGATAATTTTAATTGGGTTCATTAGATCTAATGTTAAGACATATGATAGAATTTTAGAAAATAGTTGGGGTCAGCTGATCCCACTACCAATAGTGTGCCTCCGCCCCTATATATATATATATATATATATGTGTATATATAAAAGATTATAAGGGAGTGATTAATTGTATCATGTTTGCATATAATAATTTTGGATTCGTACATAACCAAATGTTCTAAACATGAGTTACGAATAGTACTTATGAGTCATATTTGAGATTAGATACAATCTAATAAAGTCAAACATCAACAGCAACTTCCTCGTTTGGTGGAACTGTGTTCTCGTATTAACTTGCTTTTCTTGTCAACCAACAATGTTCTCATATAAGCTGGTCCAGATCAAACTTATAGAGCAAACTTTGATTATGATAATGTATTTATTTAACAACTTTGAAATATATTTCATAATTAAATAATATATACATCTTCGTTTTTTTTTTCTTTTCGTTTTCATGTGAATGTTACTCGATAGATATCTAACTACTCAACTATTAGATGCTAATGGAAGATTACCGATGACCAAAGAATGTACAAAGTAGCAAATTGTAGAAACTGTGATAAATTAACCACTTGAAATAATAGTAAAATCCCATTATTCTTGTAACCAAAGGTTTAGATTTTATGGAGACAAATTTTTTGGAGATCTCAAACGTCGTTAATCTAGAGCAGTTCATAATGTTTTGTTGTTAAATGTAAAATTGTCCATCATGGAATCATTCCTTTGAACCGTACGTTTACTGTGTTTCTAAGTGTTGTAAAGAGTAAAACTCCTTTGATATTAATTAAGGTTTTGACTTTTGAGTGATGTAATTTGGCACATTTGATGCAGTATGAAAATGGTATACCTCATTTAACAACATGACGCGTAAAACTTGAACAACAAATAGACCAGTCTACGTCCAAAAGACTACTAGATTGAGTCATTTAAAAGTTGCACAAATTAGTAGAAACTAGCTGATTTTAGTACTATTTTTTTTTAATTAATATTTTTAACTATATAACTTAGATAAATTAGAAGACAAAAACACACACACACACTTTGAGCGTTCCATTGCTAATCCAAAATGCAAACGAGTGGAAGGAGAAGGGCACGTGGAGAAGGAAAGAGCATGAGAGCCGACAAAGAGCATCGTTTAAGACATGGGTTTGCGTCCACAAGAGTCATGCCATTGCCTCTCCGATCCTTTCTCTCTCTCTCTTTGCACATTCAATTCAACAATCTCTTGTCTCTCTCTCTCTCGTGCTTTCTCCCTTCGGGTTTGAGATTTGTCAGCGCCTTCTTCGCGTCTTCTTATTACTTCACTCTCTCCAATGCAATATCCACACATCGCACCCTCTATCTTTTTTCTTAATATAGTATATTATACGACAAAATTTATCTTCTTTATTGCTCATGCGCCCGAAATTCATTAGTATTTTTGTTAAACAACTATATATATCTCACTTCTTAGTACTTAGTTGCCCTAGAAGTTAGAAGATTCTTATTTTGATTGTGCATACATATATATATGTATGTGTGAGTGCAACATACACATTACATATACTTAATGTATACGTATTTAAAGATATGATGTTTAGTGTAATTACTATACATATACGTTGTAAGAAAATAAAATTCGGTACCAAAATGAGTTACATATGAAAATTGCTTTAAACTATTTTTCATTTATGGGTATTAGGATTACCAATCTTGAATATAGACTAGAATAACTATATGAAAAATTATATTGAAAATTAATATGGGTGATCTATCAAATAAGTCATTAAGTTATTGAGATATTCATTTCAGTAAAATCTAGTAATCGAAAATGAGCCTAAATAAAAACGAGAGCTAGCGATTGAAATGTTATAGAAAGAAAAAACAGTAGCGTAGAGGTGGGGACCAAAGCACCGCCTAAAACATGAGATTGATGTCATTGTCATAAGCACAAGGAAAAAAACAAAAGCTACATATCTCTATCTCTTCTCTTCTTCCTCTCTCTTCCTAACCCTAATTTACCAATTACCAACCAAAGCAAATTAAGCAGACAACCCCCACAGACACCTCAAAACACCAACACATCTCAAATAAACCAAAAAAGAAAATTCCAAAAGGAGAGAGTGAGAAATTAAAACCCACCAAAAGCCCTTTTCACTTCCTCCCAAGTACAACTCAAATCAGAAGAGAATAAGAATACAAGAGTAGAGAGAGAAAAAAACCCCTTACCAAATCAATCAAAGAATAAGATGAAGAAGAAATTTCCAGCTTGATATTTGTTGTGAAAACATTTTTATTCTTTTCCTCTTCTATCTAGAGTCTCTCCTAGGTCAAATCATCAAAATCAATTCTCATCTCAACAAAGAATGGATCCAGTTCAATCTCATGGATCACAAAGCTCTCTTCCTCCTCCTTTCCACGCTAGAGACTTCCAATTACATCTTCAACAACAACAACAACAACAACAACATCAACAACAACAGCAGTTCTTTCTCCACCATCATCAGCAGCCGCAGAGAAACCCTGATCAAGATCATGAGCAGCAAGGAGGGTCAATAATGAATCGATCCATCAAGATGGATCGTGAAGAGACAAGCGATAACATGGACAACATCGCTAACAACAACAGCGGTAGCGAAGGTAAAGAGATGAGTTTACACGGGGGAGAAGGAGGAAGCGGTGAACAGATGACAAGAAGGCCAAGAGGAAGACCAGCAGGATCCAAGAACAAACCTAAAGCTCCAATAATCATTACAAGAGACAGCGCAAACGCGCTTCGAACTCACGTCATGGAGATCGGAGATGGATGTGACATAGTTGACTGTATGGCTACGTTCGCTAGACGCCGCCAAAGAGGCGTTTGCGTTATGAGCGGTACAGGAAACGTTACTAACGTCACGATACGTCAGCCTGGATCGCCACCTGGCTCAGTGGTTAGCCTTCACGGCCGGTTTGAAATCCTCTCTCTTTCCGGATCTTTCTTGCCACCGCCTGCGCCTCCTGCAGCCACTGGACTAAGCGTTTACCTAGCTGGAGGACAAGGGCAGGTCGTTGGAGGTAGTGTGGTGGGACCTTTGTTGTGTTCGGGTCCTGTAGTGGTTATGGCGGCGTCTTTTAGCAATGCGGCTTACGAGAGGCTACCTTTGGAAGAAGATGAGATGCAGACGCCAGTTCACGGAGGCGGTGGAGGAGGTGGAGAAGGAGGTGGAGGAGGAGGAGGAGGAATGGGATCTCCGCCGATGATGGGGCAGCAACAAGCTATGGCAGCTATGGCGGCGGCTCAAGGACTACCACCGAATCTTCTTGGTTCGGTTCAGTTGCCGCCGCCACAGCAGAATGATCAGCAGTATTGGTCTACGGGTCGACCACCGTATTGATTATTAGATTGCTATTATTATTATATACACATGATCAATCGAATATATACATATATATAGCTATGTATTTGTATATATGTAGCTATCTACTAATAGATCTTACATATATATAAAGCAAGCTAACATGGAATGATTATAAGGAGGTGTACGAAGTATGACGTGAAGTTGAAGATGGCGATGATGAAGATCAACAATTCAGTAGATGTTTCAGGTTCTTCTTTGTTTTTTTGTTTGTTTTCTTGTGTTCGTTTTAGTGGTAGATCTTTTTTCTTAAATGTTTGATTAAGTGAGGTTAATTTAAGTTGTTCTTTACTTTATTGAGATTGCTTTGATGAATTTGATTCTTAATTATGTTCGGTTTGTCTTCCTTGTTTACAACAATTACTTATCCAAATTAATTTTTTCCTTGTTTACAAGAATTACTTATCCAAATTAAACTATTTTTGGTTGAAGTTATTTTACTTTTAACTATTGTAATTCAACTTCCATAAATCTATTTTTTGTTGTTATCAATATCTTATGGTATTGTAGATAAGATCATCTTCTCCCATAAATATGTTTTTTTTTTGGATAAGTTTTAAGTAACTTCATGATGAAAAAAAAAAAAAAAAAAAAAAGTAACTTCATTTAGAAGCAAATTTTAGGTGAAAATATTACGTAAAACAAAATTCTCAATTTTTTTTCTATAAAAGAAATATTATATTTGTGGTGTGTTGTTTAAAGAGGGGGTAATTGCCACTGATTACTACATAGTAAGTGTGTTGTTTTAATTAATACAATAAAAACAACAAAAGTCTCTCCAGTGCTGACACTCAGCATTTTGGAGTATTCTGGGACTGACACCTCATTAAAATCGTCAACCAATCAAAACATTTCGATTAATACAACTCATATTTTTCAACCAATAATAACTCTTTCTAATTTCACATCACTTAATAATTATTAAATTAAACTCAAGTCCAAGCCCAAGCCCAATTGGTTTAAATTTTTAAAAGAACAACCTAATAATTAATTAAAATAAATACAGCTCAATGCCTAAATTTCTATTAAGAAAATCAGTTTAACGTAAGGTGCTTATTAATCATTTCGTAGGTAGTCACACCATTGTATGTTTTTTTTCAAACACGTAAGGTAACATAATTTGTTTTTTTTTTCTAAATGCAAAACATTGTTTCTTTTAAAAAGAATAAAATTGATAGCTTCATGAATGGAGGTAGATACCAAAAGAAAATTACAAAGAAAAAAACTCATAAAAATATTTAAATTTGAAAATAAATAGAAAACAATATTTCAAAAGTACATCTACTTTTCGTCTTAAAGTGCATAAATTTCTCTGTTTTGTTTCACCGGTAGTTTTAGCTTGAAGTCTCAATTGATGAATCACATAAAAAAACTCCATGATCCAAGTGTATAAGAAAATATGAGTGGTCGATTGAGGAAAAAAGAGAGAATCATGAGGAATGGTGAAAAAAAAGTTTGTGAAGGCTGAGATTCAGAAAAAATTAAGGATATGATATAGAAGAGACCTAATAGGCAAATGGGTTGGAAAAAGTTTGCTTACTTAAACTCAAAGTTAGATTTGTTTATCATTATTCAATGTTTTCAGCTCTACTAAAAAAGAAAAAAAATTTAAAAAATAGCTCACAAATTTGATTGAAGCTCTTGGAGCTTCTTAGAAATTCAAAAACAATTGGCACGATAAATAATCAAACACATGTATGTTCCTTTAGATTTTATATAATTTAATTTGAATAACAAAACAAAAAAATTGGAGTTTGGAATTATAGAATGTACATGAGGCGACTAAAGGTTCAGTTGTTGATTGAGTGTACATAATTTCAGAGATACAACAACAAATACAAATAATATAACTCTCATTTCATTCAAAGAAAGGAAAAATTCAAGTCATTAATCTTTTGTTTCAGAATTCAAAAGTAGTTTTATTTTCATAATATTTATTGACAGTTAGATAATTTTATTAATGCTAGAAAGAGACAATCCAAATACTAACTATCGGGTTTGGCAAAAGTTTTGAGCTTTAAAAGAAAACAAACATTTATATGTATATCATAAAAAATATGATCTTTTAAAGATTTTTTCTAACAAAATATCAAAACTTGAACTATAAAACCCCTCGAAATGATTTGGCTTGTGTTCGGGTCGATTTATATTCTGCTCGGTTCGGTTTGGTTTTAGTTGTGTACTCTTAAAAAATCTTAAAGGTAGAGATATTTAAACAAAATCAATCTAATTTTATATTTTATTAACTAGAAATGAAAAAATATTTAACGCTCTATATCAAGTGCAACGTTAGTATTAGTAAAGCATTACATATTAGTATTTACAATATTATTATTTAATTAAATAAATAAATAGATCTTATATAATTCGAAAATCAAATTGTTTTAAAGTTAAAAACTTGTTCATAGTGTTCAGCTTCTAACGAACAAAAATACACACAAAAAACTTCGCGTATTAATTATTATGATTTAATGGTAAAAAATTATTTATTAAAACAAAAGGTATATTAAAATACTTTTAGTAAGATTCAAATATTGCTTGTGTATTATAAATGATTTTAACAAAAATAATCTAAGGTTCTTGAAGTATAAAAGTCGCTGAAAAAATATTTATATATATCACAATATAAAAAATCTAACATTTGTAAGAAATTAAACATATAATAAAACGTAAAATAAAATAAACAAATACAAAAATTGATTATAAGGTAAATTGCTTCCGTAAAAGTAAGATATAAAAGTTATTTACTAATGTATTTATATATAAACTTAGAAAATAAAAACAACTAATATACGAGCAAAGGTAAAATACAAAATCCATGAAACCTTTTAAATTTTTACCATAAATACTTATATTAAAACAAATTTTATTTATAAAAACTACTCGAAGCTTAAATTATTTGTTAAATTCACTTTATGCATGCTGTTTTCTAAAAACCACTTGTTATCAAACAATTTCTTCAAAAATAATTATTTTTAAAAAGTCCCGCAGCATAGCGCGGATTTCCATCTAGTGTTTTATAAATACAGCCGTGCCATATGTAAAACAAAAGGGCATTAGTCTTATCTCTTATGCCACAAAAAAATATTTTACTTTAAAGGCCACCTTGTTTATAAAAATTATTTATTTGTTGGTTAACCAACACATATTTTATTTTATTACTTTTTACTAGAAATAGTTATTTTTTGTTACTTATATTAAAAAGTTGTTCTCAAGTTATAATTTTGTGAAAATATCATTCATATAAGATTTTAAAAATCATATTTTGTTAAGAAAAATAGAATAATGTTCTAGTGAAATAGAACAATACACAATGTTTATACATAATAAAAAAACTATTAATTTTTCAATTTTTTTTTAACTATTGGCCATAGATTTCCATAAGTCTAGACATGACACTGTATATAAATATACAATTGTATCAAATGGATGGTGACCAAATAGTAGTACGAAGAAATTGGTTATTTTCTGCGCGTGTTTAATAGCCTTTTTGATATAGAAGATTATTCTTTAAATGAACTCTTTTGGTTTACAAAAAAAAAAAGTTTGCAATTCTAGGATGTTTCCAAAAATAGAAAAAGGCTGGCCTTAATTATGATTATTTATCATTGTTGTGAAGGTAGAGTTTTTATCAAAACAAATAAAGGAGGCTTTTATTTAGTGTTTTGATATCTTCGAGGCTTTTGAAGAAACTTCAACTTTTTTGTTTCTTGTAATAACATAAAGTTAACTAGGATCGGATCCGCGGTCCACCGCGGAAGAATATTGGTTTACATACGTTGATTTTAATAGTGCGTGTTTTAAGTAGAGCGAATCGGATAGTATACTTATAAATATTCATAATAACGAATTGTAGAGAAAATGTTAAATTGTTTATAATTAAACCGATCATATTAATTATGATTAAAAAATAGAATTTTATGTTTTAGAATTCTAAAATTAGATGATTCATAGGAATTAGAGCAGTAAAAATTCGGCATGTGTTCTCTTTTCTTTTTTCTTCTCACTGAAAAACGAAAAGTTTTATATTAAATCACACATATAAGAAGATAAAATTATCAAATAATTAGCTCAAATTGTAATTGTAATCTCAAAGAAATCAAAAATCATGTTTTCTCTCTATCAATCATTATATATTTGTTAGCAAATAGTTTTTAAGCACAATCGTTGCATCGATTTTCGAGCCTCTCTCTCTCTCTCTCTCTCTCTCTCTCTCTCTCTCTCTCTCTCTCTCTCTCTCTCTCTCTCTCTCTCTCTCTCTAAGAAGTTTTTTCATATCTAAGAGGTGATTGGCACAAGGCTTTAAAGACTTTAGAGTTAAAGTCTTCACAGTTTTTTTTTTTTGCCAATTAGGCTTTTTTGACTTTAATTATTTTTAAAGTTCTCAAAGCGTTTTTTTTTTCTTTGTTTCCCTTCTTTTTCTAAAGTCTAAAAAACGTGGCTTTTGGTTTATCCCCATGATAATTAAAAACTCTATTCATGTTTACATATATCTTCACAAATTTTTATTTATAAATTAATTATTATCATTTTTCTATCTTTCTTTTAAGATCCATTTCACTAATAATAATTTTATTTTCATCATCATCATTAATGTTGGTTTAAAAGAGTATATATAATTAGTATTTTTTTTCAAAAGTCATAAGTTTTTTAAGTTTATCTCACTTCTTACTAATGTATTGGGTATAAAATTTCCGTATGAAATAATAAATATAGATAAATATGTACATTTAGAATATTTCTTAAACTTTTATCATTTCTTTTAAAGAAATATTTTATTATTAATAATGGATTTTAAGTTCCTACAAAAAAAATAATGGATTTTTAGTTTTTTATTTTTTTTATTGCAATGTTTGGTTATTAAAAATGAATGAATAATCTATAATATTTTATTTCTAGAGAATATATATCTATTTATTTATTCATTTATTTGTCAATTTATGTTTTTTTTTCTAAATTCTTATCATTAATAAAACTATATTTGCATATGAATTCATTTCTAACATAATTTATATTTATTATTAATATAGAAGAATAATAAATAAATAACAGTCACAGCTTCTACAGTTTTGTGCTACCAATCAGACTTTAGCAACCAAAATTTCTACAGCCAAAATTTTTAAAGCCAAATTCTCTGCAGGTCAAATTTTTTAAGTCAAAGCATCTAAAGCCAAAACTTATAGTCGTTACCAATCAGTCCCTAATTTCTATGGTTCCTTTTGCTCTTCATCGTAGGTCAAGGTTTCTTAAAGAGGTTCCAGGAGTAAGTAGGTGTTCTCCTCCGTCGACGGCGGTGTGGTTTCCCATCGATGTAGTTGTGGCTCTAGTTTTGGCGGAGGTGGAGGTTTGTTGGCGTGGTCTCACGGTTGAGGACGCCGAGAGTTGCTGCAAATCTCTTCAAGGCTCAGCCGCGCGGCTACGGCGGAAGTTGGTGGGGATTTGGTGGGTTCGTTGTTCGACACGGTGGTTAACTGTAGGTCTTCTGCATCTTAGATGGCTGGCTCGGATTCCGTGTTCAGAGTGATTGGTTGAGCCAACGTCCTCTGAATACGCCGTGGTTGGCATCCACCTGTCCGGATCGAAGTGCACCTACTCGAGGAGATCGGAAAGCTACAGATCGGGAAAAGAGAGGATAGTTCCAAGTGTGTCGTGTTGCTAGGTTGAGATCTGACACCGTCGAACCGGTTGTCGGAGTGATTAGCTTTCTGGGAGGTTTGTAGCATGTTTGGTGCACCGACGGTGAGGGATCTCTAACGGAAACCGAACTCTTCCGACAGGATTTTTCGATCCATCGTTGTTACCACGAAGCCGTAGATCTTGAGTTCGCCAGATTTAAGGCTCCGGTTGCTCTGCGGTCGATGATCAACAGGCTCCGAGTCTCTTTTCCTTTTCCGGCGAGGTTTACGATTTGCCATTTTTGTAACTGGATTCTCTCTGAGGTCTAAGCCCATCTGGATAGTTTCAATTTTTAATAAAAATATATACAAATATTTGTCAGCTTTTTTGCTCACAATACAAATCTTGCGCCTCCCAAATTTTTTGCTTTTTGCATCAACTCCAAAACCTGTTATTGAGAATAAATGTCCAATCAACTCATCTGCATCATCATGTGGATGATATACATATTTTCCCATAATCATTAGTAATTAAGAATAAGTCGTGCAGCAGCGAGAGAACAAATTTGAGACATTTCTCAAGCATGGTATCAAATTCCTTATTCTCATAAATGTTCAAAATGACGTCCTTAGCATTGTACCTTCCAACATCATTTGCAACTTATTTATTTTCCTCTTCAAATCCAAAGTTAGTGAATTCTCCCCTCTAAGGCAGTTCCTTTCTTAAGAATGTTTATCAATGTCCCAATCTCATTAAGACGACGACACAATAATCTATTCCTAGGCATTAAATCAATCAAATCTTGAATAGACAAGTCAGAATCAACACCGACATTACATGTAAAAAACAGTCAATGCGAAATCAACTTTTAATTTTTTTTAAGCAAAATCTACTTCAATATAAGAGTTATTTTCTATTGAGACACTATAAAAATAGAAAACTGTGAATCTGAAGTTTTTTCTACTAGAAAAACAAATGCACAACTTATATTATTTTAGGCTTCAATATATTATTATGCATCACTTTATAAAATAAAATTTTATAAAATTTTGATTCTTAAGTGAACAACATCACCGATCATATCGAAGAAAAATTTATGCAATCTATACGAAAAGTGAAAGTTTCAACTACAGTGAATTGTGGATTCTTGTTGAAACAAACCAATATCTTACACAATATTTGTTTTTAAAAATGCTTTTTGATATTTATTCACCTAACCATTATCTAAGATCCACTATCCAAATATCACATGATTTTCGTATGTCGTTGGTGATTTATTTTTTTCTAAAGATCTAAATCTACATAATATTATCGCCTGATAAAAAAAAATCATGTGTTGGTAAAAATCAGTGTTCTAAAAAGCGGTCTAGGCGGTCGCCTAGGCCCCGACTAGGCGTTAGGCTCTCATGCGACGCCTAGATAACCGCCTTGACCGCCTAAAATTACATAGATCTTGTTTAATGTATTTTTTTAATTTTAATTAGAGTTTTATTTATATATATATAGTTATAAATATTTATATATTGTTTGAATATAAATATAATTAAATGTTTTATCTAGTTTTTGTTTATAATTTCATAATTTTTAGTTTTATTAGATATTTTATATAACTTTTATATATGATATCATATTTATTATGTTTTATGTTATAAACGTCTAAACCGCCTAAAAAATCGCCTAGGCTCCGATTAGGCGTTCTAGGCGCTAGGCATTGGGTCACCGCCCGCTTAACGCCTAGCGCTTTCTTGAACACTGGTAAAAATAAAATGTCGTCTTAGACATCTTCAAAGACATAATAAGAGTGTTCTTAATATCGAAATAGTAAATTTTAGTTATGGTATAATATATAGTTAAAATTATTGGTTATGTTTATAAGATACTATCCAGGATCAAACATATATTGTATAAATTTATATTAAGCAAAATGATGGACTTTAATATCATTTAAAAAGCTCCATTTAGATGTTTCATTATCTGAGAAGAAACGAGTATAAAACCCTAACTTATCGAAGTCAAGATTAGTGCACAATGCTCAACAGAGGAAGACAGATATCCATAACAAAAGTTTGGAATGATTTCATAAATACCAAAAAGATATGGAGTGATTACGAAAATAACAAAACTTCTGGGGTGATTTCATAAATATCAATAGTTATGGGGTGATTTCGTAAATATCAAAAGTTCTGGGGCGATTTTGTAAATTTTAAAAAGTTAAGGGGTGATTTCGTAAATATCAAAACGTTCTGGGGTGATTTCGTGAATATCAAAAGTTATGTGGTGATTTCATAAATATCAAAAGTTCTGGGGTGATTTCGTAAATATCAGAAACTTCAGGGGTGATTTCGTAAATATCAGAAAGTTCTGGGGTGATTTAATAAATATCTGAAAGTTCTGGGGTGATTTCGTAAATATCAAAAGTTCTGGGGTATTTTCGAAATATCAAAAGTTCTGGGGTGATTTCGTAAATATCAAAAAGTTCTGGGGTGATTTCGTGAATTTCAAAAAGTTCTGGGGTGATTTCGTAAATATCAAAAGTTCTGGGGTGATTTCGTAAATATCAAAAGTTCTGGGGCGATATCGTGAATATCAAAAACTTCTGGGGCGATATCGTGAATTTCAAAAACTTCTGGGGTGATTTCGTGAATATCAAAAGTTCTGGGGTGATTTCGTAAATATCAAAAGTTCTGAAATATCTACCAAAAATTCCAAGGTAACTTTGAAATACCGATTTGTTTCGTAAGTACTGAAAGTCCTAGAATAATTTCGTGAATACCGAAAACCGACTAACGTTTTCTGAATAAAATAACCTGAGAATTAGTTTCGTTTTCTGAATAAAATAACCTGAGTTTCGTCAACTAAGATACATATTTTTCCTTTGCACAGAAAAAAAAAAAGATACATATTTTTCCATCATATATACAAATACCAAAATTCTTTTTAAAATATATATATAAATATTGCTTTCCTGTTATTTGTTTGATAGGAAAAATAACTCATCATATATATTATTCTTCACTATGTAAAAATCATCATATCGTGAATATCAAAAGTTCTGGGGTGATTTCGTAAATATCAAAAGTTCTGAAATATCTACCAAAAATTCCAAGGTAACTTTGAAATACCGATTTGTTTCGTAAGTACTGAAAGTCCTAGAATAATTTCGTGAATACCGAAAACCGACTAACGTTTTCTGAATAAAATAACCTGAGAATTAGTTTCGTTTTCTGAATAAAATAACCTGAGTTTCGTCAACTAAGATACATATTTTTCCTTTGCACAGAAAAAAAAAAAAGATACATATTTTTCCATCATATATACAAATACCAAAATTCTTTTTAAAATATATATATAAATATTGCTTTCCTGTTATTTGTTTGATAGGAAAAATAACTCATCATATATATTATTCTTCACT
>NW_003302550.1:21586204-21728870 GCF_000004255.2 Arabidopsis lyrata subsp. lyrata | reverse complement strand
GTACTGAAAGTCCTAGAATAATTTCGTGAATACCGAAAACCGACTAACGTTTTCTGAATAAAATAACCTGAGAATTAGTTTCGTTTTCTGAATAAAATAACCTGAGTTTCGTCAACTAAGATACATATTTTTCCTTTGCACAGAAAAAAAAAAAAGATACATATTTTTCCATCATATATACAAATACCAAAATTCTTTTTAAAATATATATATAAATATTGCTTTCCTGTTATTTGTTTGATAGGAAAAATAACTCATCATATATATTATTCTTCACTATGTAAAAATCATCATATCGTGAATATCAAAAGTTCTGGGGTGATTTCGTAAATATCAAAAGTTCTGAAATATCTACCAAAAATTCCAAGGTAACTTTGAAATACCGATTTGTTTCGTAAGTACTGAAAGTCCTAGAATAATTTCGTGAATACCGAAAACCGACTAACGTTTTCTGAATAAAATAACCTGAGAATTAGTTTCGTTTTCTGAATAAAATAACCTGAGTTTCGTCAACTATGATACATATTTTTCCTTTGCACAGAAAAAAAAAAAAGATACATATTTTTCCATCATATATACAAATACCAAAATTCTTTTTAAAATATATATATAAATATTGCTTTCCTGTTATTTGTTTGATAGGAAAAATAACTCATCATATATATTATTCTTCACTATGTAAAAATCATCATATTGTGTAAATAAAATCATTGTGTAAACAAACTCAAAGAATCAAAGAAGCAAAGAATAAAAGCAAACGAGTGTTAAGCAATGACTGAATCAGTTAAGTAAGCGATATATCAAAGAATAAAAGAAGTACACCAAGAAGGATGCAAGCAATTGAGTAAGCAACGATCAAATAAACAAAGAAACAAAGAAGGAATAAAGTGAGCAAGTTAAACATGTAAAACAATCAGAGAAAGAAACAAGCAAGCAAGTACATAAATGAAAATAAGCTAATGAAGCAAGCAATGACCTCAGCAATAAATCAAGAAAGCAAATGTATGCATGTGAATGTATGCATGAATGAATGTATGCATGTATGAATGTATGCATGTATGGATGTATGGATGTATGGATGTATGGATGAATGTATGCATGTATGAATGTATGGAGATTCAAGATATCACACTTTCGAAGGGATATGTTGTTTAGGATGCAGATTTTCTGGGTTCGGGAAGCTGAGTGTGGAAGAGACTGATCAAGTACTCTTTGTGCTTTGTGGGCAGACTTGCTTTATCTCCTTTTTCAGGTTGGTACTGGCTCTTATTCGATGATTGGCGAATCTAGTCCTCTAATTGATCTCACTGGTTCAAATGGTCTTCAAGTTTCTGGTATATCTTGGCTGGCTAGTAATGTCTCTCTCAGGTTTATCCTATTGGCAGTCACTGGCTCTTCCCAATCTGATCAGTTTCTTTGGAGAAATTTACTTAACCCTGGTTTCACAAAGAATTCTGAAACATGCTTTCCATCAAATCTACTTAGGGTGCTTGTTCGTGACATATACCTTCAAGAGACCGTCTTCATCGATGAGGTTTGTTGGTTCCTACCGCTTGTCTCCTATGTGCCACAGATTTAGAATTCATAACCAACAACTCGAAAATGGTCCATTGGCTATGAAATCTGCTACTGCATAAAAGTAAAAGAGACAATAATTCCAAGCTATAAATATGAGAAAAATCGAAATACTAACAGAAGAAAAAGGTTGAAGACATACCTGGGAGGATGATTAAACTTAAGAAACTAGAAGAAGATAACAACTCCTCTAGAGATGGAAAATCAAGGTCCCCTGTCTTTCATTTGAATTACCGTTTCTACAAGTCGGTTTCTTGCTCCGGTTCTTGGCTTCTCTTTTGTAACTACATATATTCTACAAATCAGTGGATTCATTGATATCTCTGGATACAAAATATTTTAATGAAGAGGCCCCATCATAACCAACAGACAATACGAAACTAATAATTCTATGTATAGGGATTCCTTAAGAAGATGATAATAACTTACAAGTGATCATATTATTTACAGTAGGAACACTCGGTGGAATATCTGATGTTTAGTGTCTTCTTCAACTGTTAAATGTTAGATTAATCAAAAACTACATGATTAATGTTGAGGATGGATACGAGTTAATAAAGCAGGTATCTTTCGAATGTTTTTACCTTGACAATTGCATCCAATATAGCGTCTAGATACACGTCTAAATCTCCTACAAATCTCCTGGGGACACTAATGCAAAAATGTAAGATATTAATAAGTATCATAATCATGAAGATTGGAATCTCTTATCTAAATAAGCAACCGGAATAATTCATAATAGAAAGAAGAATTCACATCAGTATGATGCTAGCTTCTTCCGGAAGTTTTCAAAATGACCACTACAGTTTACACATTCTTCTTCCGGAAGTTTTCAAAATGACCACTACAGTTTTTGGACATATAGACACACTAAGGTGAAAATACAATATTTACACATTCTTCATATAACAAGTTTGGCTTGGATATGAAAATCTCAATTGTTAATAGAAGAAAACTTGTGACAAATGGCCTAGATAGCACGTCAAAAGTAGTTGTTACCTTCCTCTACATATTTCCAATACTCGGCTTCATGCTACTTCACAATCCTGAACAAGGTTTAAGCAACTTAGTTATAGAAAAAAACCCTTGGAAAAAAAGATTTGAAGTTGGAGCAAGAACATGCCTGAAAAGCACAGTCATCAATTCTGGTCCTGATACTGCAGTGGAGAAGTATACTCTGTTTTTTTATGAGTTTGTGGTATCTTTCAACCTGATCCGACAACCAAACGCAAGTAAGAATTTTAAACTGAAAGAAGAGAAAACATTGGTGTCTATTGTCTAACCAGCGCAAGGAAGTCTTTGTGCTGAGCATCTTCGGAATCAGTAGCTCCATCCAGTATTATACTATCTGAGGACCCACTGTCAACAAATTTTTATACACTTAAATTAATCTCAAGCTTCAACTGGATGAGACGATGCAGAATAGTAACAAAATTCAAGGAAAAAACGATATTACTCAACTTTAGCTGATCTTCTCTTGTTCTTTTTTGTTCAAGCTTCTTCCTTGTTAGAAAATACACATTTGTTAGCTAAATCCAAAATATTAGCACAGAGAATTTTAACTTAGTACAGGAGAAACAAAGACAAATTTCTGAGAAAGATCTGAACGACCAGATTAGATAAAGAACAAGAGCATTAACTTGGTGTAATTCTCTTCTCTTGTTCTATTTTTTTCAAGCTTCTTCCCTGTTTAAATACACATTAATCAAATCAGCCTGAATTCCCCATGCTTCACCATTCAAAAGACAAAACCCAAATTTAATTGTACTCACCATTGACGTTTGTTTAGGAACTGTGATGAATCTTACCTGAACCTCCAGTCGAAACATACTCTCATATGAACAGAAACAAGCAAGCAAGTTCATAAATGAAAATAAGCACAAGAAACAAACAAGAACAAGTTAATAATGTCACTAAATAAGCAAGCAATGACCACAACAATAAATCATGAAAGCAAATATGCATGAATGTGTATGTATAAATGTATGAATGAATGTATGAATGTATGAATGTATGCATGTATGAATGTATGAATGTATGCATGTATGGATGCATGTATGTATGCACACATGACTGTCTCGAGGCAGAAGTCCGCTAGTCGTTTTGCTGTGAGTCTGCTTACCAATTCAGCTCTTACCAATCTGATCAGTTTCTTTGGAGGAATTCAGTTGATGCTCCATGTATCTTTCAGCTGCCAAAAAATGTAGAGATGAGTAAGATTTTGAAACACTTCAGAAGTATATAATTTATCATCTACAATTAATGGACTGTTACCTGAAGATTGATCTCATAAGACGCAACAAAAGCTGGAAAGAAAAAGTCCTCAAGACACTCCGATAACCAGAGACTGGTGCCTGGGAAAGTGAAAAATAATGATAGAATCAACATAATTTGCAGAGGGTTGGTAAAACCGAACTCACAAAGTAAAGCTCGGTATCTGGAATTTTAATCTCGGTAACTTACATCGAAGTCATTCAACACACTATTTTGAAGGATTTCAAGGAAATAGCTCAAAAGGATGCTGCCTCAAAAGCTTGATGAACATAGCTCACGTGATCAATCTCCTGGTAATCAATTAAGATTAAACACATCAAGTAAGATAGTGGAAATATTCTCACTTTCATACCATAAGGAAAGGACTTTTCAATTAGGAAGTGATGAAACAAGACACAGAAATACTGTCCATGCTACGGCGAAAGGTCCTGCTTCAGAAGTGTTGAGGCTTGAGACCATCTCTTGAACCTTAAGAAAAGACACAAGTGAGACCTTATAAGGAAAATAGAACATTTAGGCAATATTGACAGATATACAGGAGAAAGTAGAATTGACAAATTGTTGGTTTTGTAGAAACTCACTTGTAGAAAGTTTTAACTTTATATGTACAGAAATACAGACCATGCTAGGGCGAAAGGTCCTGCTTCTTTTACTTCAGAAGTGTTGAGGCGTGAGACCATCTCTTGAACCTTAAGAAAAGACACAAGTGAGACCTTATAAGAAAAATAGAACATTTAGGCAATATTGACGGATATACAGGAGAAAGTAGAATTGACAAATTGTTGGTTTTGTATCTATCTGTAGAAAGTTTTAACTTTATATGTACAGTGTTCCTCGCGAATTAATTAAACAAACCTGAAGGGTTCTCCGTCGGGAACCATTTGTAACAGATTCTCCATGTCCGACGTTTTTACAAAAATCACCTGCAACTGAATTTCAATGCAGAATGTTGTGCTTCAGCTGACACAACTAGCTTTCTTAAATTATAAGAACCTGAAAGAATCCCCTGAAATACAGCACTTGTAAGTAACTTGAACGACTAAGTAGAAAGAAAGGTTGAAAAAAATACATACTTGGGAGAAAGAGTCAACTTAAGAAACAAGAAGATGACGTACAACCATTTCAGAGCTCCATTGTGATATACCTGAAATAAGCGTAACGTTGTATGATATGTACACGGCACCATATGACTCCGATATGAGAACACAACACAAACTTTAACTTACTATACAAGTGCAGAACCACTGAAATCAATACCCAAGTATGTTTCTTGCTCCAGTTTTGTTTTTTTTCTCGAACTTCATCAATCATGTTTTTAGCTACAGTTTGCGGGCTGAAAAATTCAAAACGGAATACAAATGAAATGATGTAAAAAAGACCTATCCAATACACTTTATCATGAAATTAGAAAATGGAAACTTACAAGTGGGTTCGTGACTGGCTGATTTTCTTGTTTTAGTCCATGATATACAAGTTCTTCCAGAACTTTTGCCACTGCTTATAGGTTTTAGAAATTAAACGATTAGTGTTCAGACTAATACACTTTTTTCTTTGCTTAGTTCAATTGATTCAAAACTAGTTGAGACAGTTATAACTTATCTGATTTAGTATAGTAACTATAGGGGAAAGCACAATATTCAGCCTTAAAACCTTGTGCTAGAGAATCCATGAGGCTCTTGGTTGAGAAGATGGTTGCAAGAAACGCCAAGCTCTCAAACCCTGAACAATTAAATCTGAAACATAAAAAAAGTTCAGATACAAACCAAGAAGACAAATTAAGAGAGACGATTAATCATAGAATTTGATCCTTATCTTTCTGGTAAAGTTCTGTGAGGCCGGTATACATGGATTCGATAAACCCTTGTCCACATAAAAGGTCTATGTGGTAGCAACATTAATGATGGACACTTAAGAGTTAAGAGTAGTTTCCATCTGTTAAATTTTAAGTAATAACCTAGAACTATATCTAAAGCAAAGTACATAGATGAATCAAGATTTACTTGAGACAGTTAGTGAGAAAATAGCAAGAAATTTAAGGATATAAAGTAAGGAAGTCAATAAAAGCAAGTTAAGGAAACAATTATGAATGTGCACAGGCAAGCAAGTATACATATTTGCGTAAGCATGCATAGAGGTCAAGTTTTCTAAATACGATATATTATCTAGTTATTGTAAACAAGAGAATAGTTAGTTAGTGATCAGCTAATAAGTAACAAACAAGTCAAGCAAGTAACAAATAAAGAATGACGTAGAAAGAATCAATGAAAGACGTAAAGAAGTAAAAAAGAGAAATAAGCAATGAATATAAACAAAGAAAACTGTAGACAAACAATGATATAAGTAGTTCATGTAAGAAAAACAAATAATCAAAGAAGAAAACAAGCAAAGGAGTTATAAGCAATGACTGAATCATTTGAGTAAACAATTATCAAAGAATAAAAGGAAAGCAAGTAAACAAGTTAATTATGTATGGTCTGAGCAAACAATGAAGTAGAATCAAAGAACCAAAAAGGAAGGAAGCAAACAAGTTAAGCGAGTAAGCAACGATCAACAAAGAAAGATACAAGAAAACAAGTTAATTATGTACGCATGCAATCAGTGAAAGAAACAAACAAGATAGCAGTGTAACTAAACAAGCAATCAATGAATCAAGAAAGTAACTATGCATGAATGTAATGATGTATGCATGTATGAATGGAGGGAGATTCAAGATACCAACTCATATCATAATTTCGAAGCGGTCGGTTTTGGGATGCAGGTTTTCAGAGTTCGGGAAGCTAGCTAAGTGTGGAAGAGGCTGATCAAGCTTCGGTCGTTAACAAGACTGTATCTCCTTTGTCAGCTTGGTTTTTGACTCCTATCGATGATTGGTCTAATCTAGTCCTCTAATTGATCTCACTAGCTCAAATGGTCCTCAAGTTTCTGGAATCTCACGGTTGGCTAGTGTCTCTCAGGTTTATCCTAATGGAAGTTGGATATTGCTGCTAAGAAGAAGTCCACTAGTCATTTTGTTGTTCCGAGCCTGCTTACCTATTCAACCGTCAGACACCGATTCTTCCCAATCTGATCAGTGTCTTTGATACTCCGCTAGGTTTCAGCTGCCAAAATTATAGAGACGAGTAAGAGTTTGAGGCACTTCATAAGCATATAATTTATCAGCTACAATTAATGGAGTTTTACCTCAAGATTGATCTCATAAGTCGCAATAACTGCTGGAAAAATCCTCAAGACACTACTACGATAACCAGAGACTGGTCCCTGGAAAAGTGATAAATAGTGGTAGAATCAACATAGGGAACAGATAAATTGAATTTTTTTTGCAGAGGATTGGTGAAACAGAACAAACCTGAAAGGTACTCTGCCGTTACCTTATAAAAAATATAAAACCTTTAGGCAAATTGCTTGTTTTGTATCCTATTTGAAGAAAGTTTAACTTTACCTGTGTGGTGTTCCTCGCGAATGCATCCAAATTTGGTGGCAAGCACTACTTTATCCCTCATACCATCCTTCAGAGCCTGGCAGATTTATAAAAATTCAACAATGTAATCATCATCTATACATATGAAATTCATGAAAAGAATCAATGCTAAGTTTTTAATTGATGAATTCCTCTCCCTCGCGCGAGCAGAGTTGTTGAACTTCAAGTTGATGAATTGTGACTGATGAAGTCGGTGCAGTTCTAAACACTCGAATCCTGGTTTAGTTAAACGAAAAGAAATCAACCAAATATAACCAAAACCGAAAGTAACATAATGGATGGTTTTAACATCGAAGTTATTGAGTATAATAAGTTCACATAGAAGAAGCTGATTAATTGGTAGCTAAGGAAGCATAAGTAATTGGTTAGAAGCTGGTAGAGGAAACATGGGTATAGAAAAATCGGTAGAGGCGAAGTGGGAAATGCGGAATAAGAGCCGATACAATTCGTCGCACTAAGCCTTTCGTAGAGTTGAGTGAACAGATAGCGTTTGTTTTGTCATGAACCAGAGTATGGTCAGTAAATACCTGAGTGCAAAATCTGCATTGTTGAGGCAACTCGCCTTCCCCCTTGAATTTCGACCTAACAGCAATCAAGTCCATCTCTAGAAAAAAATCTGCATTGTTGGTTAAGATCTGCAGAGAAAAAAATAGTTTTAATATCCAATCAAATCAGCCTGAATATCCCCATGCTTCACCATTTAAAAGACAACAACCAAATTTAATTGTACTCACCATTGGCGTCTTTTTAAAGAACTGTGATGAATCAATCTTATCTCAAATAGCTGAACTTCCAGTCGAAACATACTCTCATACAAGAACGGAATCACATAAGTATGGAGGCTCTGGTAGCCATTATGCTTTAGGGTAGCAATATAATCTTTTACCTGTAACAAAAAGGTTAGATATGCTCATACATAATACACTTTTTATAAACATAAGAGCCACGAGAGTTTCACCAAGCATTCTCTAGAGGCCATGCAAAGCAAAAACTTAATAATATATACCAATTAACAAACATCAGTCATGCATTTTAACTAGTAACAGTTAAACTAATGACATACCTCACATAATCATCAAATTCTAATGACATATCACGATCACCAACACTTTTACCTTTAAGCCTCTGGCCACTCAAAACCTGCATTCTAAATTCAAACACTACGTCGTTAACTATTCCAAAGTAGTACATAACTAAGAATTAACAGACTTACAATTGTGATAAGCAATTCCGTCTCACTGAAAACACTTCAATCTTTTCACTCGCCTCTGTAAATATGGATAACGAAAATGCAAAACCAAAACAGAACAATGATTGAATTCAATTAGAAGTAAAAGTTCTAGGCTTGATTTTTTACCTTCGAAAACTTGAGTGCCCTCTTGTAAACCAGCGGAAGAATGAAACCCTCAATACCACATAAGAAAGGAAGAAAAACCAAAATCAGAATGACAAGGAAAACAAAATTTTAACCCTTAAATTTAGATGACAATGATATGATAATTATAAAACCCTCAATAGAATCAAATCTTCTCATTCTCATATCAACATCGCAACAACATGATAGAACCTAGTGAATCTAAAACTCGTTACCAAACATGAAAGGCAAAATTAGCATTAGAATTAGGAACAGAACGAAAGGAATGGGGAAAATACCTCTGCTGCTACCATCTTGTTTCCAATTTCCACCAATTCTCTAGAGCTCATTGTACCCAAGAAACTCCTCTTGCCATTCCCTTCCTGCAATTAGCCACCCAACCTCGAAAAGTAAACTGTCACAAATAACATCATAATGGGAAGGTAAAAAAGAAAATCTCACTCTGCATTTTTACTTCCCAGTATGGTCAGTAAAAACCCTGAGTGCAGAACGTAGAGAAATCAAGTCCATCTCCTCGATTCTGATCTGCAGAGAAAAATGTAGTTTTAATTAATACCTAATCAAATCAGCCTGAATTTCCCCATGCTTCACCATTCAAAAGACATAACCCAAATATAATTGTACTCACCATTGACGTTTGTTTAGGAACTGTGATGAATTAATCTTATCTCAAATACCTGAACCTCCAGTCGAAACATACTCTCATACGAGAACAGAAACAAGCAAGCAAGTTCATAAATGAAAATAAGCACAAGAAACAAACAAGAACAAGTTAGTAATGTAACTAAAGAAGTAAGCAATGACCTCAGCAATAAATCATAAAAGCAAATATGCATGAATGTGTATGTATACATGTACGAATGAATGTATGAATGTATGCATGTATGAATGTATGAATGTATGCATGTATGAATGTATGAATGTATGCATGTATGGATGTATGGATGTATGGATGCATGTATGTATGCACACATGAATATCTCGAGGCAGAAGTCCGCTAGTCGTTTTGCTCTGAGTCTGCTTACCAATTCATCTCTTCCCAATCTGATCAGTTTCTTTGGAGGAATTCAGTTGATGCTCCATGTATCTTTCAGCTGCCAAAAAATGTAGAGATGAGTAAGATTTTGAAACACTTCAGAAGTATATAATTTATCATCTACAATTAATGGACTGTTACCTGAAGATTGATCTCATAAGACGCAACAAAAGCTGGAAAGAAAAAGTCCTCAAGACACTCCGATAACCAGAGACTGGTGCCTGGGAAAGTGAAAAATAATGATAGAATCAACATAATTTGCAGAGGGTTGGTAAAACCGAACTCACAAAGTAAAGCTCGGTATCTGGAATTTTAATCTCGGTAACTTACATCGAAGTCATTCAACACACTATTTTGAAGGATTTCAAGGAAATAGCTCAAAAGGATGCTGCCTCAAAAGCTTGATGAACATAGCTCACGTGATCAATCTCCTGGTAATCAATTAAGATTAAACACATCAAGTAAGATAGTGGAAATATTCTCACTTTCATACCATAAGGAAAGGACTTTTCAATTAGGAAGTGATGAAACAAGACACAGAAATACTGTCCATGCTACGGCGAAAGGTCCTGCTTCAGAAGTGTTGAGGCTTGAGACCATCTCTTGAACCTTAAGAAAAGACACAAGTGAGACCTTATAAGGAAAATAGAACATTTAGGCAATATTGACAGATATACAGGAGAAAGTAGAATTGACAAATTGTTGGTTTTGTAGAAACTCACTTGTAGAAAGTTTTAACTTTATATGTACAGAAATACAGACCATGCTAGGGCGAAAGGTCCTGCTTCTTTTACTTCAGAAGTGTTGAGGCGTGAGACCATCTCTTGAACCTTAAGAAAAGACACAAGTGAGACCTTATAAGAAAAATAGAACATTTAGGCAATATTGACGGATATACAGGAGAAAGTAGAATTGACAAATTGTTGGTTTTGTATCTATCTGTAGAAAGTTTTAACTTTATATGTACAGTGTTCCTCGCGAATTAATTAAACAAACCTGAAGGGTTCTCCGTCGGGAACCATTTGTAACAGATTCTCCATGTCCGACGTTCTTACAAAAATCACCTGCAACTGAATTTCAATGCAGAATGTTGTGCTTCAGCTGACACAACTAGCTTTCTTAAATTATAAGAACCTGAAAGAATCCCCTGAAATACAGCACTTGTAAGTAAAACAGAAGAGAAAAAGTAACTTGAACGACTAAGTAGAAAGAAAGGTTGAAAAAAAAATATACTTGGGAGAAGGAGTCAACTTAAGAAACAAGAAGATGACGTACAACCATTTCAGAGCTCCATTGCGATATACCTGAAATAAGCGTAACGTTGTATGAAATGTACACGGCACCATATGAGTCCGGTATGAGAACACAACACAAATTTGACTTACTATACAAGTTCAGAACCACTCAAATCAATACCCAAGTATGTTTCTTGCTCCAGATTTTGTTCTTTTTTTCTCGAACTTCATCTCTCAAGTTTTATAAGCTGAAAAATTCAAAACGTAATACAAAGGAAATGATGTAAAAGTGACCAAGCAATACTGACATAACGAAAAAAGACCTATCCAATACACTTTATCATGACATTAGTAAATGGAAACTTACAAGTGGGTTCGTGACTGGCTGATTTTCTTGTTTAGTCCATGATACAAGTTCTTCCAGCAACTTTTGCCACAGCTTATAGGTTTTAGAAATTAAACGATTAGTATTCGGACTAATACACGTTCGTAGGAATCAAATCAGTAAGCAAAAAAGCAATTAAAAAATAGAGAAAGCAAGTAAGTAAACAACAAAGCATGGAAATAATTGTGAATATTCAACGATATCTCGTGGATTGGAAACATCTACGCCTCCTGAATCTTCTTCTTCTTCTTCTTCTTCTTCTTCAAAAGAATCATCAAAAAGTAAACCAAAAGAATCAGAACAAGAACAAGAGCAAAAGCAATCTAAACCAAAAACAGAGCCACAAAACCCACTTTATTTCAATTACCAGCCACGACCACCGCTTCCTCCGTAACTTCATCCCTCACGGCCAGCCACCACCGTCACCGTATCCACCGCCATCACCACCGTCGGTGATGATACGACCATCCAATCAAAACCCCCTTGATCGTACAGTCTCGCGATCGTTAATGATCTCTCAAAACAAAATTGAACCCTAATGAATAAACCCTAATGAATCTAATCCTCGTCGATACCAAAAATCAAAATTAGAACAAGAAACAGAACAAATTTGATAGAAACCAGAGTCGAGGATTGCGATTTCTTCTTGATAACACCGAACAAAAAAAAAAGGGAAACAAAAATCAAATTCATGACGAAGACGAAACTGATAGAAATTAAACCTGAGAAAATAATCTTAACGGTCTACAAATCTTTTTGGATCCTAACCTGGAACGGTCATAAAACTCTTCATTAAATGTTTTTGAATTCAAATAATCTCACCCGTCCGATACTCTCTTCATGTAACATCGTTTAAAGTCAATTCTCCGTCAACTTGACTTAATTGGGCTTAAATTTGGACGTAGACTTTTGTGAGACTTTAACCACAATTAGATTTTTTGTTGGAATTAAAAATAATAACATCTTTTTAAAATTTGTGAAAAATGGATTCTCAAAGTTACAATACAAAAAAAAAGCCTTTTAAAATTTGAAAATAGATCATATGAACTGTTCATACAGTTATTATTATAATATAGACACAATCATGATTACTTGTATGACACACCATATAATTTGTGAATAATATTTTTTTGAGCACATCTTCAGAGCCTAATCACCGATATCTCGGCCTGTATTTGGCTCACTCATTCATGGTGGTTTTACATCATAAAAGTCGAAATTATAATCTTTTGAGACCGTCCTAAGATTTTAAACGATCAAACATGATTAGTCATCTCACTAGTTATCCTTTTTAGCCATCATATTAACTAACATTTTTAGATTCTCATATTTTCTCATATATATATATATTTAACCCGAATATTTACCCAAAAAATCGAGTATTTACCCGAAAACCCGAGTATTTATCCAAAAATCCGACAATTTACACGAACATTTATATAACGGATATTTAGCGGTTCTGAAAATCTATACCCGAAAATCTATACTATTTAGTTTTATGTCATGTATAATATAAATTGTATGTCATGTGTGTTTCAATACTTATTAAGATTTCTAAAATTATAATTTTTTATTTTATTTCTTTTAAAAATTAATATTTTTTCACTAAGAAGTACAAATTAAGAACCTACCAATGGAGATAAATATAATTTAAAAACAAAAAACCAACTCTTAAGTCAAAAAATTCAAAATTAATATAAAAATTATTCCTAAGAGTTAGATTTAAGAGTCTTGCAACGAGGGTGCTCTTATGCTTAACATTGACAGAGAAAATTCTAAGCTCTTAAAGTAGCGACTAAATTGAGAAGCAGAATTTGTCACCGCGGAGAAAGAGGTAAGAGAGGTAGTTTCTTAAAGTGATGTAACTTCAAAGATCTATTATAAATTTATAATATAATATCATATATTATATATATATATATATATATATGATATGTTTTAGTCTCAACTTTGAGTTAATTATCATCTGTTGTACAAACAATTATTAGATACAAAAAAGGTTATTACATTGATATAATTTAATTGAATTGATTTCTCATAATCATCTTTATCACATTTTGGTGTTGTGTCGTTCTATTTTTGTTTTATTCTCAAGAATAAGCATATGAACATTTTTTGTTAGAATTTATTTATGTAGCCATAACAATGCTTAAGACGTTTAGTCTTTGGTGTGTGTTAACTTAAGAATATGAATTGATATTCGAGAATTTATGGTTTTATTCCTACTTGGTGTTTAATTTGTATATCGTTTGTTTTTCATAATATAGTCTTTTAAAGTTTCAGATAAATAATAAAAACTTTAGGCGCTGACCGAGAGATCACAAATAGTGACGATCATGTTTTTACATGTTTATAACATTTTAACTAATCAAAAGATAAGTACAACAATCTGCAAGTAGCAAAATATAACTTTTGTTTAAATACTTGCACAAGATAAGTACAAAACTTTTTTTGTTTAAATACTTGCACACTAAAATTTTAAAAAAAAAACAAAATATATAAATGACACGTATATTATTTACAAAAATTATCCACGCTTGGTAATAAATTCATTTTATGGATTTACACAGTTACAATTTTTTAGATAATGTATATTTAAAGAAATCTTTGACAAAATGGTAGTTTAAAATTTTCATTGAGCTTAAGTCACCGATCAAAAAAATTTATTCGATGTATATTATCAACATCACCTATAAAGTAAAAGTAAAATTTCAGTATATTATATATATATATATATATATATATATATATATATATATATATATATATATTTTGGTAAACTGAGATTTTAGATATATTTTGAAAAAGAAGTAATATATTTTCCCTATTAAGTCATAAACAAAATTTATATATTTGTGATAATTTTGTTTGATATTTTTGGTGATCGAAATTAAACTAGTCCACTCTAGATTTTTTTTTCTTAATTAAAAAAAAAAACAATCATGAAACCCTAATAATATTCAATATCGTATTCAATTTTGTTATTTGTGGTAAAGATTATGACGGTAATTAGAAGAAACATCTAACTAAATGATGAAATAGGCAGTGATATATTTACCAATTCAAAAGTAAAGAACCTTTCTAAGCTTTATCTTTTATAGTGTCTTCCATGTAAAAACTAACTTCTAGTTTTCTATAGTTAGAAAGTGCTGAAGAATATAAAGTTCTTTCTAAAAGCTAAGGTGAGAGAGAAGATCATTGTTGTTTTAGGATAGGTGGTTTCTAGATAAGAATTTGTATCCATTTGATGTCTAGAGTGTTACCTCCGTTTTGTTTTGGCGACGATCAAAGAATGGCTTCCTCCGTGGTATCAACTTCAGAGCCCACTCACCAATATCTCGGCCCGTATTTGGCCCATAATGAATTCATTTCCAATGTTTTTTCTTTTTCCTTTTGCGTATGTATGCCAAATCGCCAACAAAATGAAAATTAATCACAGAATTTCTCTGTTTTCCATGAATTATCGTATAATTGTCCTTTTTCAACACAGTCACAGGTGTTAACTGATTACCCAACGACACACCACATCACACTGATTGAGATCACCATCATGTTCATCGTGCACAATATATATGCCTATTTTCTTATAATATATGTGATATATGTGATTCTATAACAAATGCACTACTACTAGTCTATTGATTCATCATCATGTTCACTCTCAAGGCGTGTCTAGTTTTACAGATATACGAGTAAAGCGACTCCATTTTACGAGAAACCAAGAGCAGGAATTTTCATTTTGATTCATGGAAACCAAACATCGAACATGATCACATCACATCACATCAACATCCCCGGAAGAAACTGATCAAATGCAGAAGACAAAGAAACACTTAGAAAGAACAAAGTTTTTTTTTCAAATCCTCTGGACTTTATCCGCCTTAACCAAAGGATTCGCCTTTGCGATTGCATCACGTCCAACTTCTTTGAAATCGAAGCTACACTCATGCTTCTCCGGGTACCTATGATTCCCGCAAAACGTGCTACCGCATTTGCACTTAAAACCCATTACCCCAACTTTCTTGTTACAGCTGAAACACCTGTTAGGTCGTACAGGTCTCGATGGCTCTGCCTCGTCCTGTTCCGTAGCTACCGGTACCGAAGACGGCTCAGCTGTTACAACAACGGTTTCCAAATGCGCTGGTTTAATTTCCAGAGGATGTTTTTGTCCCGGTGCAATGATACTGCAAGATGGAAGCTTTAAAGATTTCTTGACAGCAGCTTTCGCTACCGCGGTTTGATCTTCCTCAGCTCGTAAGCTTCTGTAACATTTCGAACACAGATTCATGTTGGATGGTGACCCGAAGAATCCGCATCCGTTATCACAGAGCTTAGGCTCTGTTGGTGGAAAGCTTGTGCTATTGTTCTGCTCTGAGCCCATTTTCGTTGTACCTTCTCGATCAATTTCACCTTCAATTAAACAAAACAAACAAAAACCATTAATCATCTGGCAACAGAAGAATCATTTTTAAAGGTTGTCTTCGATTCATAAGATGATAAGATTCGATTCAATTAGCCTCAAATTCGATTTAAACCAGCTTCTATATAACCAATCAATTCGATTTAACCCAGCTTCAATATAATCAATCAATTCGATTTAACCCAGCTTCAATACAATCAAAATTGATCAAATTCCATCAAACCCAGCTTCTATATAATAAAAAATGATTCAATTTGATCTAACCCAGCTTATTGATTCAATTCGATTTAACCCAGCTTTGATAAGATCTATCTCGGTATCAAATTTATCCAATTTAAGAACACTGAAATTTGATTAATCGTAAAAAAATGACCCAAATAACATTTTCACCCAAAAATGTTCAGATCTGTTGGAAAAACAAACAAAACAAATCAAATCAAACCAAAAAAAAACATTTCAGAATAATAAAATTTACCAGAAAAGTCAGATCAAATGAGATTTTTGCTACCAAATTTCAAAAGCTTCACACGATTTTTGCAGAGCTTAAATCTTCAAGAGAAGAAGGATGGTCAGGTTCTTCTAGGGATTTGTTGTTAATTCTGTTCAAAAGTTTGATCAGAACAAATCCCTTGATTTAGGTAAGAGAGAAGAAAAAGAAGAGATAACCAAACACGCAACAATGGTTGTTTGATAAGAGAAATAAGCTTTTGTTATATAAATAATAATAATGGTTTGGTTTACGAACGACGAGACACGGTTTCTTTTTTTTTTTAATTGTCGGTCTTGTCTTTTTTTTTTTTAAACGTCAGTGTTGGCGTGCTTTTGTTTTGAATTGTTTTTAGCCGTTGGATCTGTTACGACCGACGTTTATGTGACGTTACTGTTTTTATCACCGAATGGCATGATCGTAATATCTCAGAATTTATGAGGTTAAACTAGTCAATCAGCTATTTTACCATTCCTCCGCAGTCCACTGTTTTTTCTACCTCTTTTTCCACAGTCCGTTAGTTAAACATTTTTAGCTGATATAAGAAAAAGTCAGAATTTTACCAAATTTTATATTATTTGATTTGGTTTTGTTTTAAGCAATAATTAAAGTGAAATTTTTTTTTTTCATCTAAAGTGAAATTATTGTTGCAAATATGTCTCTAAGCTTGTGGTTTCTTAAGAAAATAAATTTTATTTATTTTTTTGTATTTAAAATCAATAATGTGAAAATATCAAAAGATAAGCTGCCAAAACAATTGAGAACAATGATTAAAATATTTTACAATATACAAATAATTGATGTAATCAGACATGACAATCTTCTTTTAAGCAAAACCACGAATAAATTTTATAGATAATGCTTAGATCATCTTCCACCATGATTCATAACCATTGTTGATTAGAGAGAGATTGATTAGAGATGTTAATTATGTTAACTTTCAAATGGAAGAATCATCAAATCATGAGACCTGCAATATATAATAAGTGGCTTACACATCCCCACTAAGAACCCTACCTATCCTTAATGGTCGAGAAATCATGCTGTTTTGACTTTCAAGAACCAAACTTCTTGTTGTTTCTTTTCCGTGAAGCCAGTCCTGATTTTCTGACCAAAAGCTAAAGTCAGTAAATATAGCCAAAAAAGAAAAGGTTATTCTTATAGCTTCTGATTTTAGCTACTACTAACTAAGAAATAGAACCAGTGATGAAGTCAGAGTTAACTAAAAGTGATGAACTTGACCTTTCATTGCATTGATAACCCAAACGCATAGAATCTTTCTATGAGTAACATCAAAATATAGCCAAAGAATTTATCTTTTCATGATTAAGCAAAGGACCATGGGATAGCCTAAAGACCGCAAAATATTACAAAGTATTGCACAAGGAAGATGTTCAGAATATAGAATAATGCTAGACTTATCGGGAGATTATCGAGAAGATACTCAAAAAGGGATATGGATCTAGAAAATTCAATCAAAACTTACCTATATGTAATCACCCGTTCAATATCCATTTCCGCATGAACACAATTGTATTCTTGATACATTGGTTCCATGAAAGTCTCAACCTTTATATCACAAGTCTTACACATGAATAGTAAATAAAAAAAAACTTGTACATTGTTCTCTTCTTTCTTGGCTCTGTTTTGGTTTAATATAACCGGGTTTTGTATCAGAACCGATCAAGAACAAAATTGAAATCGTTTTAAACTTTTTATGGGTAAACTCTTGGTTCTTTTATAAGAAACCATAACTAAGAAACCATAACCATTAAAAAAAAAAAAAACCATAACTAGATTATTACAGAAACACTGACCATTACAAAAACAATTAGAACAGCCGACCATAAACAACAGAAATTCTGCAAAATCCCTAATTAGGGTTCATGGCACTACTCCTTTCTGTTTTTCCATATGGTAACAAGCGAGACGCCCATTAGAGACATAACTACTGTCTGCAAAAAATCATAAATACCCGGTTAAACAAAATCATTGTCACGAAAAGTAAATAGATGAAACAAAACTATATTTCAAACTCACGGAGATTGCTGGAGGCACTCCAACGAGAGGATCTTGAAAGAACTTTGTCGCGAGGGCCAAAGCGAGAAGACTACTTTGCATTCCGGTTTCGTAAGAAATTGTTCTTTGTAGAGCTTTTACATCAGGTACCTTGCTGAAGAAGAAACCAGTGAAAAAGTAACCAGCGACGAAAGCCAAGAGATGAAACGTTATGACGATGAACAAGATGGTTGCACCAAACGGAGACAAGATTGAATCTATATTCAAAGCAAGGGGTGCTCCTATGCAACAACCCATATCGATAACTGTTAACGCCGGGAGAAATGGTTTGATTGCATTAGACAACCTTGGAAATAACCTGCAATCACATTTATAATGTAACGTTAGTTTTTTGCTAACATTACAATATTTCTAATTGATTGAGATGATGTCCTACCTGTTTAGAAGTAGTCCTGCGGCAATAGGTGTAACTACGACTTGGAGAATGCTAGAGATCATCCCAATCACATCAACGGGAAGCTTTTTACCAATGAGTAAGAGTGAAAGCATGGGTGTAACGAGGACCGCAGTAGCGGTTGAGACAGATGTCATGACGATGCTAAGCGGCGCGAGTGAAGGATCGGTCAAGAAAGTTGTGTAATTTGATAGCTGAGCTCCACTAACACATGAGACCAACATAATTCCAGCACCTATAGAAGTAGGTAGATTGAAAAGAGAGACAGCAATTACGCCGAAAATGTAACCTAAGAGAGGTTTTATCAAGTATTGTCCTATGTAACCGGCAAAAATAGCATCTGGTCTTTTAAGAGCTTCGAGAAAGTCTCTTTCGTTCGAGTTGATTCCAACTGCAAACATCATGAACCCTAAACCAGGCACAAAGTACCTAAAGTAGCAGATATATTATTAGAGATTCTGATGTCTGTTTAAAGTTTTAATCAAGATTTTGATCAGACTAGTAATTAGGTCGATACAAACCTTGGCTTGAACCATGTAAAAGAAGGTGGATAGAGAAGAGCTAAGATTGTACTTAAGAGAATTGCATGAGGAATAAAAGAGTTGGCTTGCTTTAATGTTTCCATTATAGAAGAAACCTTCTTATGGTACATCTGAAACAAAACAGAACTGTTACTGTTACTTGCCAAGAAAGCGAGAAAAGTCGCAATTTTGTTGATCGTGTTTTACCTCGTTTGAGTCAGATTCGGATACATATCTCCGCCAAGGATAACTTGACTTTCCATCTTTAGATTGTAGAACACACAAAACCAAAAAATCATAAACATTCAAAAACCGAACTGCTTCAACCCTAAAAAACAGAGTTATTAGCTGAAATTTTACTTACTTTGCGAAATCAGGTTACTTTGTATTGGAAAATCTACAGAGCATGATCCTACAAGAGAACTAAACTCATCAAAAACAAGAATTGAAGACTAAAGAGATGAATACATTTCATAAAAACAGAGGAGAAAGAAAGTGAAACCTTGAGAAGAGAATGAGAAGCTGTTGCATGGGAAAGTCGCAACTCGTCGAGTGTTGTGAAAAACAAGTGGGTAGGAATAGTTTCGAGGTTGAAGAAGACGATGTTGAGACTTTAAGAACAGAGTCTCAATCGGAGAGATCACACCCATTTTTCTTGCTTGAGACTTAAGAGAGAAAGAGATGTGGAAACAAAACGCAGCGTTTTTTTGTTCGATTTATATCTTTGTTTAGCATTATAAGCTCAAAGTACTATTACCAACCTAACCAAAGGTACGTTTCATTAGGCGTGTAAATTATTGATACATTTCCACGATACGCACGTGTGAATGCCACACCAAGTCACCAACCTATCGTCTCAAAAGCACTGTTTGAAAAATAAAATAAAATTCTCAAAAGTTTGAGTTTCCATAAGACAATTCTCATTTTATAGGATTTAGAGAAATTTATCGTCCCTTGGAACCATTGTAACAGAATTCACTCTCTCTTCTTTTGTTTCTTGTGCAAAACAACCAATCAAGAAACAAGTCCACAGTAGCATTCAAAATGTATCACAAAATCTTCGAAGAATCTCAAATCATCCCTCATGTAATACTAAGAACACAAGCAGCATAATAAGATTTAGAAGAATATCATTACTTTGACCAAAAAAAAAAGATGAAGATATCATTACCAGATCTAGTTGACTACTTAAGGAACATCAGACTCTCTGCATTTGAATCAGACTTTGGCACGTTTACATTGGAGACAGTTTAAACACTCTTTCTTGTGTCCATTCCACAGAGTAGAAGTAGAAACTAAGAGATCTGAACTTTTTTGAGCCATCCAAATCTATTCCATAGTCTTGAAAACTTCTCTGTGTCAATTTGGCGAAATTCAACCTTGAATCTTAGGGTCCACGCGTTATCAGGCAATCTTACGAGGTTCTTGCAGTCTACAAATCTCAGTTCTTCAAGAGCAGTAAGATACGAAATGGAGGAGGGTAGCTCTCTAACGGCTGTCCTGCTTAAATCCAGAAACCTTAAACATTTCATCCTTCTCGACAAGTCCGGAAACCGCTCCAGGCTTGTGCAGCCTGACAGATTCAGAGTTTCAAGATGCTTTAACTTGCAGATGCTGGTTGGAAGATTCTTAAGGTGTCTGCTGTTTTCCAGGTCCAGCTTTTCAAGCAATACCAGATTCTTGATCGAAGACGGGACTTCTTGTATCATAGTACCACCCATGTACAGTTCTTTCACATTTGGTGAGATCTCCGGGAAATTCTCTAGCTTTGAGCAGCCAGAAAGATTCAGAACCTCAAGAGATTCTAAATCAACAGTAGATGGAATACTCTCCAGCTTCGAGCAGCCCTTTAAATTTAAAAAAACAATCTTTTTGAGATAAGAAACGGACTGGCTAATGCTCAACAAGCTGTTACAACCTTCAAGATCAATATGCTCAAGATTCGGCGCACTTGAAAGTCGTGGGATTTTTGTTAACTGGTAGGAGTAGCTAAGTTTCATCTTTTTAAGGTTCCCCAGACTCTGCAAAAGAGAGAAAAAATCATGAGCAACTTCATGATTACCATATTTGACTGAATTGGTAGTACCAAAAACCTTGCCTTTTTTCCTTTCCAAAGTTTCCTTGCACAGCTACTTGATAAGTTAAGCTCTACAAGATTCTCTGGATTAAAACTTTCTGGCAAGGAGCTTAAAGGATAAAATTCCCAATGAAGAAGCCTTAGCTTGCTTGGCAAATATTCAAGACCTTGAGGAAAATATACTCCATGCTTCTCTTCCACTTTGGAGCAATACAGTTTTAACAGTCTAAGGTTACACATTTTCTCGAATACATTGGGATTTGCATCAAATGTCTGCTTCGACATGTCTAGGAAAATGCCCTCAATAGCTGTTGTGCCCTGAAAACAAAGAGAAAAAATTTACCCTCCAAAAATAATTTTAGCCGGAACAAATTTACAAGTGTCATTAATGATGACTTACAGTGTCATTTATGAATACATCCCTGATATCTTCGGCATTCCACAACCTGCTGCGGTCTCCTGGTCTGTCAGCTGATTCTTGGCGAACAATTTCTCGACCAGTTGCCTGGATAAAACTGAGCATGTCCACGAAGTTGTGTTGCGATATTGTTAACAGTGATTTGTCAACAAGGCCTCTAAATCCGACATGTGTGGAGAAACCACAACCATCCAGCAACATTGCGACATTGTCTTTATCCATCCTATTAAAGAAACATGCAATGTCCAAAAATATACTCCTCTCATTGTCATCAAGCCCACAACAGCTCCTTTCAAATATACCTGGAATGTAAATGGGAGATGTTGTCTTAACTTCTTGTGATAACCTATTCCTTTCTCTATCAACACTGCTCAAGAACTGAAGAACCTGGGGATTTCCATTTGAAAATTTGACCAGCTCAAGTGACAATGTCTTGTAAACCTCAGGTGACAAAACAATTTGAAATGTCCCACGATCGAGAAGTCGTACAGACGTAGGAATATCTAATGGCTTGACCTCATAGACATGATCGATTTTACATAGTACGAAAACACGTCTATTTCTAGAGGTCATGATTATTCTGCTTCCTGGACCAAAATAGTTAAGCTTCCCCAAAAAGGTGCCAACATCTCTGTAATCATTCACATCGTCCAGAATAACGAGGATCCTTTTACGCTGAAGCCGACTCCTCAAGAAACTAGTTTTAATGTCGGAAATCCGAATAACATGAGGTTCTACCTCTAAAACTCTAGACAAAAAATCCTCTCTCACAGCATCGTGACCTTTTACTTCAACTTCTTTGTGGAGGTCTTTAAGGAAGACACAAGTCTCATATTGGACAGAGATTCTGCGAAAGATCTCTTCAGCAATGGTTGTTTTTCCTATACCAACCGTACCCCATATACCTATGCTGCGAACATCTAGGGACTCGATGCATAGCAGTGACAAAATCTCCTCTACTTGTATATCCATCCCAATCATGTTCACCTTATCACCAGAACATAGCACCTTCAAAGCATCTCTTACAATCTCATCTATAAGTTCAGATTCGGACCTGCAAAATTTTAAGAATAAAGTAAAAACAAAACAAACATCAGGCGAAAGACCGGGATCATATATTAAAGGTCTATAACCTTAATGGTCGCAGACGAGTGAAAAGCTTCTTTATACAAATCCTAACCAGGAACAGCTAACCTGCTTTATTTTTCCTAGCCAAAATTTATCCAATTCTCCCAAATCAAAGACAAGTAGAACACGTACCTATCTGTCAACGTGTATCCAGGCATCTGAGATATTTCCTTCAAAGCAGCCTGCCACCTTTCTGGTTCGTTTTGGAGAAAATATCTTTCATAATTCTTGCTGTTACTGATTAAATCGTATGGTGATAGTCTGTAAAAGATTGGATAAACCGCTTGATACTCTGTTTGTTGGTGTTCAAGAATGTTTAAGAGGTTTGACGGGACATATGTGCTTGTTAACAATATGATAAAAACCCTACATTTTGGAACTGCATCCACCTCATCAAATTCGTTAAAGACAGAAATCCCTCTCCGGCAAAGGGCAGCTCGAAGATGGCTAATGAAATCATCGTTGATTTGGTCCCCTCTTCTGTATCTGATTACAACATCATAATCTTCAGAGGCAGAAAATCTAGCACATGTTCTTAGAGGCCCAAACACATCACTTGTATCAGAAAATGCTCTATCTACAAACATGCTCTGAGACCCTTGGAAGCCAATGGTTTGTTCAGCATCTTGCAGATTCTTTGAGGACCCTGGTGGAAAACTGACAAAGTCCGCACCATTGACGGCGACGAAACTATTTGTATTTTCATAAGCTTCACGCTTCAGATTGTCAAGAAGTGCCTAAAAGATAACACATGCATATAACAGTGTTCACTTTGATAGAATCTTCTGACTTGCTTAGACTAAAAAATTAAATTCATTATGATGGCTTTAACTTTTTATATAGCAACAAATATGTGCTTAATGGATTGACGAACCTCTTGTGTGGAAGTAAGCTCAGTGGTGTTTAAAACAGTGATGCCATCAAACGAAACTTTCATGACCTCATAAACAGAGTTGAAGAGGAGAGAGGCTCCATGAGCTTTCGAGTTGTAGACGTAATACTCTGACTCGTCCAAAACGCAAAGCGTTGAGTGGGATACAATCGAATTCCACCTCTTCTTTGAGATCCTTCCTTCTAAATCCTGTGAACAAAGGAGAAACAAATCATCAAGTATGACCGTACTTGTTGATATTTGATATGTTTCTATTTTCATAACGTTGGCTTGGTTAAATAGCTTACTCGAGGTAAGGCATTTGAATTTATGGTAAGATGACGACGAAGGTCCTTGACAGTATGGATCCCAGCTTGGCACAAACACGATTCTGTAAGGCCGTCTTTGGCGATATATTCTAGCCTCCAGACCTCAGAACCAGGATATGGAAGGTTGTGTTTCCGATAAGCTGCAGCATTACCAAAACGAACAAAATGATTAAGCAAATGCGTTCGCGATTACTGGTCGTACAGAATTACTCTGCTAATCTAGGAATTGACTCACATTCTCCTCGTTGATCTCTGCACGTAAACGCTTCACTTATCGCCTCCACAACTCCTCCTTCGGTCGCTTTTGCACCTAATCGGAACTTCCTGCTCCTCATCCAGCTCGAATTATGTGTGAAAGTGACATCACCGCCGATCACTCCGACCCCATCCTTAAGCGTCACAGTCAGATCTCCGACGAGCAACGGTCGTTTCCCTTCCCGTGACCGGAGTATATTCCGGTTGAACTCATCGGAGGTCCAGCTTTCTCTGGCGAAATCGCCGTTCAGTGGTACGATCTCGAGCCGCGAGAACGAAAGCGAGTCCAAGGTGACTCGAGTGTTTGTGGCGGTCTCGACGAGCTCGATTGTTACTGGAGAACCGTCCTCGGCCTCAATCCTTGAACCCGTGAATATATTTCGTGGCGGCGAGTTTATGAAACGCAGCTTCAACAAGGGAGTTTTAGTAGACGTTGTAACAGGCTGAACAAGTTCTTCGATTTCTCGGCGTATGATGCGACGGAAGAACTTTTCCATCTCAACTGGTTCCATTACACAGATTTTTTTCACTTCTTCGAAGCTCTTGATTTACTTTTCTTGGTCTTGCCAAATCTTTTCGAGGAATTGATTGTTCTTTGAAGAAAAATTTCGACCAAAAAAACGGTTTTCTCACAGATAGATTCTTTTAAGATCATCTTTACTTTTTGTCAAGAGCGTTTTCTTATTACAATTTGGGATTGGGTTTATTATTTCTTTCTTTTTTTGTCGGTCATTATTATTTTTCTGATAGATAAATAGGGAGATTTATTGAGATGTTATACATTTTATATGAAATTACCAGAAACATACAGATCTTTTTTTTATTACTATCATATTTTGGGTATATTTTTTATACCCAGCGTGCCCCTGTTAAACGTTACAGAAAAAAACGTAATTACAAAGAATGCCACTGCCACGTCAGCAAAGCCGCGTCGCCACATCAGAAATCGCTGACGTGTATTAATGAACTCAGCCGTCGAGCGATATAGCGGCAGTGACGGCTGAGTTACGGTATGTTGCGGCTGATTTAAGAAAAATGGTTGAGTTATGAGCAAACGGCTGACTTACGAGTATAACCCAGCCTGGAGTTACGGCTGACTTACTGAAATCTGTCTGAGTTATGATAAAATGGCTGACTTTCGAGCATAACCCACCCTAAGGTACGGCTGAGTTTTCACCCGATGGTTGATTTGTCAAATTTTTGGCTGAATTATTGCTTCGACACGGCTGACTTAACTTTCTCCGGCTGGCTGAGTTATCAAAGACGGCTTAGTTATGGGATGACGTTACGGACGAAAGGTTGTGTAAATTATATGTTACGGCTGAGTTACATCACGTTACGGCTGAGTTACATCACTTTACGGCTGATTTATAATACAGATCGGAAAGCAACATTTTTTTGGAGAAGACAATATGAAATTTATTGGTCAAATAACAACAATCAAATTAAGATTCGTAAAAATATGTTTGAGAGATACATAGGAGGAAGACTAAACCGTATGAATCAAAACATAGATAGAAGTAGAAATGTCTCCAAATAGATCGATTGAGAGGAAGATTAAACGAGAGACATGTAAAATCAAAGTAAAAGAGTAGCTATTCTTGATTTCAACTCAAACCTGTAACGAATCATGTAGAATTCCATAGATCTCTTTGTTTTGGGTTTTGATTTTTGATGACTTTTTTCGTGAGCGTGGTTGCGAGTAGATCTGACGAAGCTTTTGATTTGGGACCCTATGGCAAGCGTTGTGGCTGTGAGGTCTAGGAAGATTCAGCCCAATCCTGCAATTTGAAGATCTCTGTCAATGTTGTACCCAAGTTAGTTACAGATTATTAGATCTAAAAGCTTTTCTTGGATTTGGAGACAAAAAAAGAGAAGAGGAGAAATGATCTAAAAGCTTTTCTTGGATTTGGAGACAAAAAAAGAGAAGAGGAGAAATAACGTGAGTTTGAAGAGTGTGAGATTGGTGATGTGGATTAATGACATGAATAACCAAATTTTTATTTATTATTTTTAATTAAAAACGAATTAAAAATTATTAATTAAAAAAAAACTAATGAAGGGTGTTAATTGTAATTACACAAATGCTCAAAACATATGAGTAATTTTTAGAAAATGTATGATATTCTAGTAATATTCGAACTTTTGGTTAACATCTGAGTAAATATTTCTAGATAAATATAGTACTCCCTCGGTTTCGTTTTAGTTGTCGTTTAAAGTTTTCTCACACAAATTAAGAAAAACATTAAATTTTATAAAAAATTTTATTGGCCAAAACATTAAAACAATAGAGATAATACTGGAATTTTTACCAAATATTTGCATTGAAAACCTAAAACGACAACTATTACGAAACAAAATTTAAGTCCTAAAACGACAACTAAAACGAAACGGATGGAGTATTTGTTTAGGAAAAATTACTAAATAAATACACCTTTTTCCGGCAATAATCAGAGAAACCAAAAAACTATGCGTTGACCGATCATTTTAGCTTCGTAATCTGTACGGTAAACTGGAAAAATTGCATCAAGAGCTCTCTCATGGAATCATCTACTCCTCCCTCTGCAGAATTCGATGTGTTTCTCAGTTTCAGAGGCTTTGACACACGCAACAACTTCACCGGTCATCTTCAAAAAGCACTTCGTCTGAGAGGAATCGACTCATTCATCGACGACAGGCTCCATCGAGGTGACAATCTCACCGCGCTTTTCGATCGAATAGAGAAATCCAAGATCGCAATCATCATCTTCTCGACAAATTACGCAAATTCTGCTTGGTGCCTTCGAGAGCTTGTGAAGATCCTCGAATGTAGAAACAGAAACCAGCAGCTGGTTGTACCGATCTTCTACAAAGTTGAAAAATCGGATGTCAAGATACAGGAATTGACTTTTCCCGGAGTTTCACCGGAAGAGATTTCATCATGGAAGGCTGCTCTTGTCTCAGCATCCAACATTCTCGGTTATGTAGTCAAGGAAATAAGGTATACTTCATCAATGTCACAAAAAAAAACTTACTCAGTCTTTGGTGTCAAAGTTATCACTTTGTTTCCTCTGCCTTTATCTTCTTAGAAATGCTGTTAAAAGTTTCTATTATCTCGTTTAAACTAAATCCAGCTTCTTCTTCATTTTGTTAGCACGTCTGAGGCCAACCTTGTTGATGAAATTGCTGTTGACACATTCAAGAAGCTGAATGATTTGGCTCCGAGTGGGAACGAAGGTCTCGTGGGAATAGAATCGCGTTTGAAGAATCTTGAAAAGCTGTTATCATGGGAGGATTTGGATTCTGTTCATATCATAGGCATTGTTGGAATGGTAGGGATTGGGAAAACGACTCTTGCTGATTGTTTGTATGGACGTATGCGTGGTCGGTTCGACGGTAGCTGCTTCCTAACAAATATTCGCGAAAATTCGGGTAGAAGCGGATTAGAATATTTGCTGCAGAAACTCTTTTCCACTGTACTAAATGATAGAGATTTGGAGATTGGAGCTCCTGGAAATGCACATGAGAGATTTGAGCGCCGGCTTAAGAGCAAGAGGCTGCTTATTGTGCTTGATGATGTGAATGATGAAAAGCAGATCAGATATCTTATGGGGCACTGCAAATGGTATCAAGGAGGAAGTAGAATTATCATTACTACTAGAGACTGTAAACTGATCGAGACGATCAAAGGCCGAAAATATGTGCTCCCGAAATTGAATGATAGAGAAGCCTTGAAGCTTTTTAGCTTGAATGCGTTTAATGACTCTTGCCCTTCGAAAGAGTTCGAAGGTTTGACAAATATGGTTCTAGATTACGCTAAAGGCCACCCTTTGGCTCTTAAGGTGTTAGGATCTGATCTTTGTGAGAGGGATAATCTGTACTGGGAAGCTAAACTGGATAGACTGAAATGTAGATCACATGGAGATATCTACGAAGTTCTGGAAACAAGCTACGAGGAGCTTACCATTGAGCAGAAGAATGTTTTTCTCGATATTGCATGTTTTTTCAGATCAGAGAACGTGGATTACGTGACAAGCCTTCTTAACAGTCATGGTGTGGACGTGTCTAGCGTGATAAAGGATCTTGTTGACAAATGTCTAATCACTCTTTCTGATAATCGCATTGAGATGCATGACATGTTGCAGACGATGGGCAAGGAGATTAGTTTAAAAGCAGAAACAATAGGAATAAGAGACTTTACGTGGCTATCACGACATGGTAACCAGTGCCAATGGCATATCAGACTATGGGACAGTGAGGATATTTGTGACATACTAACCAAAGGCCAGGTAATGACATATCCTTGATGATATTCTATTGTCTACAATTTGGTATTATACTTTAGCATCTTGCTTTGAATTAACTATTGTTCATCTACCACTTGATTGATAGGGCACTGACAAGATAAGAGGGATTTTTCTCGACACATCAAAACTAAGAGCAATGCGTCTAAGTGCCAAAGCCTTAAAAGGGATGTACAATCTCAAATACTTGAAAATTTATGATTCTCATTGTTCCCGTGGATGTGAAGTGGAATTTAAACTGCACTTGCGGAAGGGGCTTGATTACCTTCCTAATGAGCTTACATATCTACATTGGCATGGTTACCCACTACAGAGTATCCCTTTAGACTTTGACCCCAAGAATCTTGTAGACCTTAAATTGCCACATAGTCAATTAGCAGAAATTTGGGATGATGAAAAGGTATGCTTTTATGTGTACTTAAATAAGTCCTTAGCTAAAGTGAATGCTAATTTGCATCAAAAATTTAACTTGTGGTTGGATTTTTTTTTTCACAGGATGCTGGAATGCTCAAATGGGTTGATCTTAGTCACTCCTTGAATTTACATCAGTGTTTGGGTTTGGCTAATGCTCAAAATCTTGAGAGGTTGAATCTAGAAGGATGTACTAGTTTGAAAAAATTGCCGACAACGATAAATGGTTTGGAGAAGCTTGTTTACCTCAATCTCAGGGATTGCACAAGCCTTAGGAGTCTTCCAAAAGGACTCAAAACTCAATCCTTGCAAACTCTTATTCTCAGTGGCTGCTCCAGATTAAAGAAATTCCCACTGATCTCAGAAAATGTTGAAGTTTTACTTTTAGATGGCACTGCTATAAAGAGCCTTCCCGAATCCATTGAAACCTTGAGAAGACTTGCTTTGCTGAATCTGAAGAATTGCAAAAAGCTGAAACATCTTTCTTCTGATCTTTATAAGCTGAAATGTCTACAAGAGCTAATACTCTCAGGTTGCTCACGATTAGAGGTTTTTCCAGAAATTAAGGAAGACATGGAATCTTTGGAGATTTTACTTATGGATGATACAGCCATCACTGAGATGCCAAAGATGATGCATTTGAGCAATATCCAGACATTTTCGTTATGTGGAACAAGCAGTCAAGTTTCTGTTAGTATGTTCTTCATGCCACCTACATTGGGCTGCTCTCGGTTAACAGATCTTTACCTCTCAAGATGCAGTCTTTACAAACTCCCAGATAATATCGGTGGCCTATCCTCTTTGCAGTCTTTATGCTTAAGCGGAAACAACATCGAGAATCTTCCAGAAAGCTTCAACCAGCTTCACAATCTGAAATGGTTTGATCTAAAGTTTTGCAAAATGCTCAAGTCTCTACCAGTCCTTCCGCAAAACCTGCAGTATCTAGATGCACACGAATGCGAGTCACTTGAAACTTTGGAAAATCCATTGACGCCTTTGACGGTAGGAGAGAGGATCCATTCTATGTTCATCTTTAGCAACTGTTACAAACTGAACCAAGACGCACAGAGTCTTGTGGGTCATGCTCGAATCAAAAGTCAGTTGATGGCTAATGCTTCTGTAAAACGTTATTATCGGGTATTCTTTTTATTCTTCCCTCTCTCTTTCACCATCAAAATTAGAACAAAAGCTTATTGTCTGTCTTTTACAGGGTTTCATCCCAGAGCCTCTGGTTGGAATCTGTTATGCAGCGACAGACATACCGAGCTGGTTCTGCCACCAAAGACTAGGACGCTCACTAGAAATCCCATTGCCTCCACACTGGTGTGACACTGACTTTGTTGGACTTGCGTTATCTGTAGTTGTCTCATTCATGGACTATGAAGACAGTGCGAAACGTTTCTCGGTAAAGTGTTGTGGCAAATTCGAGAACCAAGACGGTTCCTTCACGAGATTTGATTTCACTCTCGCAGGCTGGAACGAACCGTGTGGATCCCTTAGCCATGAACCAAGAAAGCTCGCTTCTGACCACGTTTTCATGGGATACAACAGTTGCTTCCACGTCAAGAATCTCCATGGAGAGAGTAAAAACTGTTGCTACACAAAGGCTTCGTTCGAATTCTATGTGACAGATGATGAAACAAGAAAGAAGATAGAAACTTGTGAAGTGATAAAATGTGGGATGAGTTTAGTGTATGTTCCTGAAGATGATGATTGTATGTTGCTGAAGAAGACAAATATAGTTCAGCTAAGTTTGAAGAGCGGACCAAGCTGTACCGAACCAACCTGTTCCTACGGTCTTGATGATGTTATGGACGATGTTAGACCCAAGAGAGGACTTTGCCAGTTTGTTGGTGGTGGAGAACCAGATTGTAAGAGAACGAAGGAGGAGAAGATCACAGTGCGATAAAGTCTATAGTTATGTCAAAATTTTGTTTTATTGAATGTCAGTAAACGTCAATGCCTTTTATTTGTGTATTCTATATGTAAAAGGACTAGTTCATGATGATTAGGTGTAGCATGATAGTTAGGTATTTTCGTAAACCAAGGAATATGCAGACAAAGAAATTAATAGTATATGTTTTCTAATTAAACATGCTTCTCATAATCAAAGAATGATAAGAAAAAAGATAGACAGAATTGAAGACACTGACCATGTTACCTTTATTAAAGTCACTTCAATTGTCTCTTGGTTTCCACCTCTTGAGGGATCAAATCCCATAGTTTTCCACTACTAAAAGGAAAATATGAGAAGAATCAGAAAATGAGTATATAAATGGAAAAGCCAACATTATGAAGATCTGACTATCTTCTATAATATCATTGCAAACTCCACACACCACCGTTAACAGAAAAAACAAGAAGAGGATGTGTGATTAAAATATGGACAGCTACTAAAATAATTAGGTAATCGTTATGCGCATCCTTATATTCAAGAACATTGTATATCTATTAAAGATCAACAATGACAAACATAACTTGATAAGAGATTAGACACAATCCTAAAGTAAAAATAGACTCGACACCTTCAGTTTCATCTTCTTTTGGACATATGGAACAGTGCATAACTTCAGTGCATATATATAAACAAATGTAAAGGTTGGCATAGATATAACTGCAGTGAAAGATGATACATTACAGGAAAGAAGAAAAAAAAAATCGTAAAGATGAGACCAAGACAGGAAGACTCAACCACTAACCTTGACCAAATCAGACAACATAACCTGAGTGAATTCACAGGTCCAAAACAATGACAACAAGAAAAAAAGCTGCTCTTAGACTTTTAAACTTGTGAATGAATATCTTGGCTTTAGTAATGCAGCTAGGAAAAAACCAACCTTTGGACCTATAAGCTAATTTCGAAATATCGATTGTACATATGCAGCTAGAACTACACACGTAGAAGTTAAGAGAGCACTTACCATGGTTGATCAATCACTCAGAGTGCATTGTATGGTTGCATAAATCTCACATGTAGATTTTCTCAAACGGCATAATCTCACCTGCAATATAAATACCAAACACATTTTCAGAGATTAAGATGATGTAGCATGTCAAAGCACATTCAATTTCTAAACAAACACTTTAATCTCTTGAAAAGAAAAGAAAAACAGATTGCTTGGAATAACAACAACCTCGTGGATTCTGGAACTTTGTGAATCTTGTTTCAGGTTCTTCCATCAAATTTATAAAATTGCGACAAATTAGAATCCAATTTCAGAGTATGGCCGAAGAGAAGATGGACCGAGAGTTTCAAGAGATATCCATTAAAATCGAAAGCGATGGAAAGTGAGAATAGGAGTTGTGACGAGTGGACAAGAAGAAAAATTGATCTCCGAACATGAGAGAAGCTTTGTGAGAGAAAGATACCGGGGGTATTGCCGATACGGTGGTGGAAGGCATTGCAGCGATGGCGTTGTCAGATTGTGACAAAAGACAAACCGAAATTCAGGAAATTGGGGAAAATTGCGAAAACCGGGTCCACAGAGAATACGGTGTGTCGACCACAGTGGATTATACTCTGTGAAAACTGAAAAGTGTGAAACTCGCGACAAACTAAAAACTAAAAAAAAAAAAGCAACTAAGCTCCTTATTATTGCCACGTGTATGGCTATAAATCCACACTTGCCCTTCGTTGATGAATCTCTTCCAGTCCGGTACGCCACACAACTGGCCGAAAGTTGAAATATATAGCACATGCTTACAAAACCGGTCTAATAATCAAAATGGTATTATGATTCCTTTTAAACTTAACTACTATTTCAATGACTAGCCCACTGGGCCTAAGCCCGCGTCACAGGGATTTTTAAGCCTCCACTTAAGGGCCCTCTGATAAACTGGTGGTCTGGAGCGCCTGAGCAAGTCCGCATGTAAATTCCCAGGTGGCCACAGGAGTGAGAGAGCGAAACTGCGTCTGGGGAGGATCGATCCCTGGCCTAGACCAACAGGGCGATCCTTCCAACCAAACGAGAACCACTCTCCCACCACCATGCGGTTAACTATTTCAATTTTCGGTTAAATATCGTTATATTTTTCATTAACCCTCATTTAAAACACTGTTTGATAGCAAATAAGAAGCCAAGTAACTCAAGTTATCTAAAAACACTGATTTGTGGGGTAACCAAAAAAAGTCTGAACCATATATCGTAGTTCAAAGACCAAACCATTAATTAAATAATTAGTTTTCTATTCTGCTTTCTCCAGTAGACTCAGGATTTGAGATCTTGAGCTCAAGAAGAAATATAAGAAAAATCTTTTAAGAAAAATGATTTTTATATAGTAATCATAAAGTTTAAAAGTTAAGATGAAATGAAACCAAACAACTAATATGATGAATAATATTAAAAAAAAAGAGAGAAATATATAATTGAATTTTGTAGTATACTGTATACCTCTCCAATCAAACATGTTTTACTATTACACCAAAATAATTTTCAATAGTTTTTTTGAGACCTTAAAAACTTACATCTAAAATTATGTATGGTCCTTAGATAAGTGAAAGTTTGATCCACACGCTTATGCCGACATGATCCAGGTCTTTCAAACTAATTATTTAATTATTTTTCGTCAACCGTGGGATTAACTATTTTATTATTTTGATAAACTGAATTTTTTTAAAAGAAAAACAAAAACAAATGCAAGTACGACGGAAGAAATCAATAAATTAAAGAAATGGTACATGCGTCAAGCCATTACATTAACAAACCAAAAAAAAAAAAAAAAATTGGTAGAGCAATTTGTTTTTCTTTATCAAAATCACACAAAATCTTCTTTATTTGTTATTTAATCCTTCCTTCATCCTCAGGTTTCTTTCGATTCGTTGAGTAATTCGATTAGTAAAAATCTAGGGCTCTATTTTTCTTGTCTCTGTTTCTGGGTTTGTTCTCGATGACTTATCACGAGGAAGACGATACAGTTTCTGAATTTCGAGTTAGAGTTGAAGAAGATGGAGTTGAGAAATTAGGGCATTATGTTAAACTTACTGAGGAAGATGATCCATCACCGTCTTCTTCTTCTTCTTCTTCTTCTTCTTCTTCTTCTTCTTCTTCATGTGGACAGAAACGATCTGTTTGGTTTTGGATCAAGCTTGGTCTTTTCTTAACATTTCTAACTGCTTTGGGTCTCGCTGGTTACAAATGGCTCGCTCCTTTAATCATGGATAAGGTTTTGATTTTCTTCCAATTCAATGCACGTCTCTCAATACAATGATGATGTCTTGTTGGATTGATGTTCTATGTGTTATGTTCTTCCGAAAGTTTTGTTCTTTATCAATTGGGTTTGATTAGAGTTTCAACAACTGATCACTGATCATCACTCTTGAATTAGATTTCAAGTACCGGCCACAAGTCTGATTGATGTTACTGTTCTTTTAGTGTAGAAAAATGGTTCCTTTATGGGATTGATTCATGTGAATTTGTATCTTGAAAAGTTTGTGGTTAATGTTCTGTGGCTTAAATCAGTTGATTTTCGATACCTATATGACCCGGTGCTCTTAACGAATTCAACCAGTAACATCTTTGGCTTTGTTGCTGATTGTGGGATTATACACTTACCTTTGTTTGCAGGAGCTAATCCCTCTCATAAAATGGGAGATGGAGACATTTACACACCCGGTGTGCGGTATTCTTGTGTTTGCATCGGTGTCATTATTCCCTGTGATACTTATTCCAACTACGCCGTCAATGTGGGTGGCTGGGATTACATTTGGTTATTTCTATGGCCTTCTCCTTACTCTTCCAGCTGTAGCTATTGGTGTTTCACTTCCTTACTTCATCAGCTATCTCTTCCTCAACAAAATTCAAGTATGTGAACTCGCTTAGAAATCGGTTATATCCTGAGTAACGACTACTTTATATATCGTTGAAATTGATGAATGTTGCAGGGTTGGTTAGAAAGATATCCAGATCAAGCTGCAATGTTGAGAGCTGCTGGTGGAGGTAGTTGGTTTCACCAGTTTCGAGCTGTAACCTTAATCCGGATTTCTCCATTCCCTTTTCCTCTTTATAACTATTGCGCTGTTGCAACTCGTGTAAAGTTCGGTCCTTACATGGCTGGTTCTCTCGTAGGCATGGCGCCAGAGATTTTCGTCGCAATTTATACGTAAGTGTAGAAATTTCTTGCAATTTTAGATAATGAATGAATGATTTAGCATTCTGATAGTTTTGTTTGGTTTTGATGTTTGCAGAGGGATTCTTATAAGGGCATTGGTAGATGCATCCACTGCGGAACAAGAGGGTCTCTCGATTCTTCAGATTGTTCTCAACATTCTTGGTTTTGTAGCAACTGTTGTGACAACTGTTCTCATCACTAAGTATGCGAAAAGACAGCTTGAAGTTATGAAAAAGGAGAAGGAAGCTTTGTTGTTACAGTAATGGAGACAACAACCTCAGAAGTTTTGTCTCTGCTTATTACCAAAGTACAGGTTTTGTCCATGATGTGAAAAAACTAGATTTTTGTTTGGTCAAATGTTTTGGTTTGTCATTACAAACGAGAAATGAAAGGGTAGAAAAGAAAAATTATAATGACTAAAAACACACAAAATTCTCTAACACGATCTTATATGTGTTTCTGGTATTTTTGTTTTTTGATGATTGAAAAGAGTCAATTAACTGACATTGTTGATATTGGTATATAATTGAAAACTTAAGATCATTTCTCCTTCTTCGTCTTCTCATTTTTGAAGACTGGAAGTTGTCTCATTGGTAAATAGTCTTACTGTTGTGTCAGATAATCCATATTCATAGGTGAAAAGTGAAAACTTGCTCTTCGAATATTATGGGCTGAATTGAGAAAGAGCCCAATGTAGCTTACATGCCCAATTTTTTCTCTTATCAAAATCAAATATGTTATTTTTGAACTATAGTCAGAGTTATTTGTAGCCTACGACCCCTGTTCTAAAAATCCCCGCCTAGCCCCGATTACTCCCCGCTTAATCGCTAGGCCCACTCTATCCGCCTCGATTAATGACTAATCCCCTAAAAAATCAGTAACCCGATTATTTTCCGCCTAATCCGATTACTTCCCGCCTAATCTTATATATCCCGATTATTTTTTAGATTGCAAGTATAGAAAAACTTTTTATTTTTGTTATTCAATCATTTGAATGGAGAGTTTGTGATGTTTTACAATAACTTGTGTTCAAATTTTAATAAAAATCATAAATTTGTATAAAAATCATAAATTTTTACAATATTGGATTAATATATTTTAAAATTATTAAAATAACCCTAAAACTAATCCCCGATTAATCCTCGATTTTAATCTGATTTTCCGATTAATCGCTAGGCCCATGCCGAGCGCCCGACTAGCGCCTAGCGATTTTTCAAACAAGGCCTACGACTATGCTTTTCGGCATATTAAATGGTGGAAATAAAGAAGAAACATAACCTATGATTTTTGAAGAAGCTGCCCCATACTGCGCATGTGAGCCCAATTCAATGAACCATGTCAACAAATAAATAATCATAAGACTATCAGCAATGGTAAACTTGGGTGAATGTGTGTTAGTGGGGTGTAAATATTTTTTTATTATTATAATTAGAGATAGAGAAAAGAGAGAGAGGGAGAGATAGAGAGAGATAGAAAGAAGAAATTTTTTTCTATTTTTATAATACCTTACACTTGAGTGTAAACTTGCACCCTTGTTTTATGTTTTAGCCCAAATTTACATTATTTCTCATTTGTTTATAACTAACACCCGAGTGTTAAATACTCCACTGCGTGTGCTCTAAGAAGAGCAATCAAAATTTATGCTCTATCCTTTTCTTCTTAAATAAAAAAAGTGTTCATTCAAATTAAACAATGCTAATTAGTCTTGTCATTCTTTGATTTGTAAATAGTTTTTTGAGTGAACATGACATGTATATGTAGAGTTGTTGTCAAGTAGTAGCCGCGCCTATATAGTCCGGACCACAGTGGACTTTTTATTTGGTGGATTTAACGGATCAACCCATTTAAAACCGTGAACATAAAAATCTTAACTTAAACTGCTTGACGTGTGTAGATATCACGGACCATCCCTGACCATTTTATACATTAGTCATAAATGAAAAAGGATCATATAAACAAACACACACCTATGCATTAGTAAAGTAAAAAATAAAACAAGAACTTTTTTTTTATATATATATAACAACTAACTCGTTGAATATTTATATGAATCTACCCAAGTGAAGGAGTGAGAGAGATAAGAGGAGAAGAAGAACTATATGAAGAGTAGGAAAGCACATTGAGAAATGAGAATTGTTTGCGAGAAACAAAAAACATCAAGAAATACCCAAAATATCAATCTATTAGGAACATAGGGAATAATTGATTCAGTTTTTATATTGGTTACTATTTTTAATTTTTCATAGCGGTACAATTGAAGCTATCCTAAGATTCCTAACACAACAATACCGAGCAACAAATATGTTCAACTACTCTCATCCCCAAATAAATGTTGTCTTAATTCCCTTCAAAAGTGCTTTTGGTCCAAAACCCAAAATCCTTTGAAACACTTTTGTCTAAAAGTATATGTAAAGCCATTTACATTTTGTCCTACGTATGAACCACAAAATTAAATATTTGTCCTATGCTCTTAATTTTTTTTTCCTTCCTTTAGACTAAAATATTTACTCAATTAGTAAAAGTTACATGTCAAACATAATTTAGTTTGCATTTTCTGAATATTCTGGCTTGAATTAACAATAAATATGCTTCTGACTTGGTACCACTTTCATCAGTGTATCTATATGTCTTTTTCATGCGAATAAAACCCATTGCTCATTAATGGTATTTTGTCATCTGATGAAACACATGCTCTTATATAGGAAAAAGACTTTCAAATTCAGTTACACATTCAAAAGATTTTAAATATTGAAAAATGTTTACACATTACATTCAATGTTTTTAAAAATTTAGGCTTTAATTAAGATATTTGGGTGGACACCAAATAAGAAAAATTTTCTTTAAAATTTTAATACTAACTAGGATATGACCCGCGGTACACCGCGGGGTAAATAAATTTTTGTTTGTATTTTTTTTTTATAATTTGATTATTTGTGTTATATTTATTTGATTAAAAAAAAATTTTGGTTTATCTAAATCTTTTTTTGTTTTTGTCTTTTTTTATAATCTTATGATTGATCGTATTTGGTTTGTAATAAAGCTAGATTTTACCCCGCCGCGGATTGATATTTTTGTAACTAAAAAGTTTAAATTTTAAGTTGTAGTTGTTTTGTTGATATTATTTGTTTTGTATAGTATTTATGATTGTATACTTGTATTTTAGTTGTTAATTCTAGCATTTCACCTATGGTATACCGTCCCGTATTAATATCGACCCTAACCCGTCCGGTGAAATTAAATCTTTTTTTTTCCGAAAAATACTTTGTTTAAAGGACATATGGTTCCCATATGATTTATGTTTTGTTATTCAATTTAAAGTTTGCTTATAAATGGTTTCCATAATATTTATATTTTTAATTTTTATAGAGTTCAAATATAAAAAGTATTACTGCAGGCCTAGAAAGAAATGTTGAATGCCCGTACCAACCGCTTGGTCTAGTGATCATGTGAAAATGAGTAAACCAAATTGAAATCCCTAGATTTGCGAGAGTGGATCGGTCATAGAGCTCAGTTTACGGTGGTGAATCCAGTGAGCCATGAGCCATGAGACCACAATTGGAGAAGATGTGAAGCAAAAGCAGATCGAGAACCATGTAGGCTTGAAACTCTCTTCTTCTTCTTCTTCTCCTTCAATCTCTCTCTTACCAAAACTAATCTCGTTTGCTAGTGCTCTATCTCTTACATCCTCTTCCCCTGCCTTAGCCATTCCTTCTTTCTCCTCTTCTCAGCCACTCACCACTCCTTTCAGTACCCAATCCAAGTTTGTGCAGATTGGTCTTCTCAATGGATTTGTTCCTCTTCCAGTCTAATTCTTGATCTCCAAAACAAATCTAATCTTGATTACTTTTCCTTTTTTATCATTTGTGTAGCAAAATTAGACCTTGCCCTTCCACGAACCCAGGTTGTGTATCGACGAATCCGACCTCATCTTCCTTCTCATTTCCATTGACGATCCGTGAAACCGATGCACAGGATCCCATTCAGGTCTTTGATTGTTGCTATTAAGCACATTTTAAAAAAAACGTTATGCTTTTTGATTGTTGCTATAAGGTGAGAGGGTCTTTCCAAGATATTAGATGTTAAAACTCTATTTTTACTTACGCAGGAACTTTTGACAATCTAATTATTATGTATTAAGACTTGTGCTAACCCCGTAAAAGGATGCTTCTTCTTTTATTTTTGTTTTAGGTTCTAAGTCGATGGTTCTAATCTTTGAAAAAATAATCAGTTAGATCTTTGTTTGAAGAATCTGTCTTCTTGCATTCGAAAATTTTATATATCATATAATTTTCGTTGATATTTGCTCAGAGACTAAAATCTTCATTGGTAACATGTTTAAAGAGAGATTGCTCTGGTTGTTCACGTTGTGACATTTGTTGAATTTGGCAGGTTCATGGATCTCAAATGCAAAGCAACATGGACACGCTTATTCAACATAGTCAAGGACCAAAGTAAACAATGAGATTCCTTATGGGATCTTAAAGAACATTTTCATACAACACATTACAAACAGGTCGGTCGTTTTCAAAGTCTCTTTCCATTTTTCCATGTCTTTTTATGTTTTAAGCTAATCATTTGATCGCCTCAAAAGGTATTTCAAGAATACATGATAGTTTCTTGTCATCTTAATTCTTCATTTCCTACACAGAAAATCTTGTAGAAAACAATTTATAAACATAGATTAGATCAAATCCAAATCCAACTAATACTAAAACAAAGTATTCCAGAAGAAACACAAAATGATATATATTTTTATGAAAAGGAATGTATACAATATTGTAATGTAGTATCAAAAAGAAGTTAAAGGCTTTATGGATCTGCAGAATCTGTGTTGTTCAAATCAAATCTGCAGAACATTTCTCTTGCATTTTCTTGTTAACCACAAATCTGCAGAAAAAACAAAACAAAAAAAAATGAATTTGGAAACTGAAAATAATATTTGAGTTCAGAATCTCACCACTCACCAGTTTGGTTGTGTATTGCCATGATGCAGGATCTTAACTTAGATTCGTCATGCGATTTTGTAAACCCGTCTCTTAGATAGGCGAATGAAACAACCATGGAGATATTGAAAAGGTTTCATCCTCGATGTAAAAGGTATAATGTTTCTTGATGTGCTGTTTTTTTCTTTTGCATGTGTTGACATGTTATATATAGAGGTTGTAGATGTTTAGGGTTAGGTTTGATTGTAAAGCAGAAAAATTTTGGTGATCAAGATCAAAATCTTGAAAATCTCGCAATTTGAAATTAATCCTAACTATATTAGGTATATTCTCTATATATGGTACAAAAGAGATATATATATTACAATCGTCAAGATTTATGTATATTGTTAGCATGTTTAGTTGTTAGAACCGTGTAATTAATGAGATAATTATTGTCGTTTCTTTTTGTAGAAAACATCTTACCAAAAGAGATATACATAATAATAGGCGAAATTTGTGGAAGATCCGAACTAAAGATTTGTTGGTTACCAAACAAATCATTTTAATTCGTTAGAATTTTTTTGGAAAGTATCATTTAATGTGAATCCGAAATACTTTTTTTTGGGTCAAATTTCGGGTCAAAATTAAACAAATTTTCGGGTCAAAGATTTGGTGAATAAATTTCGGGTTGAAAATCACAAAGAAGGTAAGATCCGATTGTCTCCAAGTCGGGTCGAAATAAATTAATTCCGGGTCAAAATTTCGACCCGATTGGGGACCCAAAAAACGGTTGCAAAAATGTATAGTAGATACTCTAATAATAATGTAGACACGCTCCTTTTGGTTATTGTAAATACAACGAATTAAACACGTATTTGATTTTTTTTTTGTGTGACTTTAAAACATTTTAAACCTTTTTTGTTACATGTTTTAATTATTGATCAATATCCGAATTTTCAGAGTGACTTTCATTTTCAATATATCCTCATTGGAATATCATTGGTTATTTCTATCTTCATAATAGATTCCACAGAATTGAAGTTCATTTGATAGTTTTGCTATCAACTTATAAATAAAATTATCCAACTAGATTTAAAATAAAATGAACAAATAAAAAGGGTATAAATCAAACAGTCAAAGACTAGATTTGTTACCATAGTGCATGCTTAGAATAATTGGAAAATAGAGATTTCTTAACATAAATAGATAGAGCCAGGTCAAAACGTGACAAACGAATACAACTGTTGGTGGCAGAATCGAAATTAATCCACAATTCTCTCTATTCCCCGCCGAAAATTTCAGACTCATCGAACGCCTAAAAAAACCCTTACGTCACTTCCTACCAAAACTACGAAAACACCCCTACACTCTCTGTCTCAGAGAAGGGTATTCTAGTCTTTTACAATATCCCTCTCAACAGTCCAATCAAATTCAAATTCATTTGTTGACATAATAATCCACGTCAGGAACTGCACGCTTATTCAACGATGTCGTTTTGTGATTCTACAAAAGGAAAAAATAAATATTTTTGCCGTTTTGTCGCTTTTTAATTAAATAAAAACTCTGGGAAAAAAAACAGAGACGTTTATTTCCTTCTCTGCAATTCTTCTTCTTCTTCTTCTGTTCACTCATCAAAACCAATGATGATAAAATCACTCATAAATTAGGGTTTCTTGTGGTGACTGGTGAGTGGTGAGTGAGTGTTCAGGCGTCGTTAAAATCTACCAGTGGTTCGTTTTTCTCTCTGTTTCTGTGTTAAAGAGAGATAATGGAGATGGAGACGGAGACAGAGACGGAGTCCGATGAAGATATGGAGATGGAGACAATGGTTTTTGAAGTGACTGAAATTGATTTGGAGTATGAGTTTGATGCTTCTCGTTGGTTTGATTTTACTCGAGAGGAGTTGTCTTTGGAGTCTCGTGCTGCTGAACTTTGGTTCGAGACCGCTCAGTCTTATCCACCTTCTCGTGAGTATTATCGCTTCAGGATTTTGATTGTTTTTTTTGTGATTAGTCTCGTTTTCGTGAAATGTGTGTTAAAGTTTGGTTTGTGATTACGTCATCTTACGCAATGCGGTAATAACGATGGGTGAAATATTTGACTCGAAATTTTAAAGATGTTTAATTGAGATATAATCTTCGTTGTAATCTTCTTTTTTGTTTAGGAATCTGTTATTCTGATGATTAGATTTTGATTTTATTCGTGTCCTGAATTGACAATTTCATTACAAATGCAGAGAGTGTCTTGTTAGAATCAAAGTGTGTTTATGTCTGATTCATTTTGTGTTTTGTTTTTTTTTTTCAGCTTTTGCTATGAAACTGTTAATGAAAGAGGAGAGTTTTTCTGATGAAAAGACTGAGTCTTTGTCAAAATCCGAAGATGGGGAAGTTATAGTAGATGTTCAGGAGAATGACAGAGAAATTTCTCAGCAACCAGATGTGAATGAAACAGGTGAATGTAGGATGTTTTGGGTTATGTTTCTGAATCTCTAAACTAGTTTACTGGTTTTAGCATTGTATAGGTTTTGGGTAACAAAGTTGAAGACTTTACAAGTTATGGTTCTTGTTTTGTTTCAGGAAATGGAATGAGGTCTGGGGTATTTACATTCATTCAAGGTGGTGGTACTTTAAACAAAGTTCCAAATCAGTCCTTACTTAAAGGTAATTCACTTTTACTAAAGGAGAACACACATGTGGTTCAGCTATTTTTTTATGGTTATGAATTATTGTCTAACCTCTGATCTTTTCTTTGGTATTTTACTTTATTGATCAAACTCATTTTCTCATACTTGAATACATTATTGCTGGTGGTTTTGATTGTTTTACTTTTGCCTCCTGTCTAAGTTCTCACTTTCTCTACTTCTACCAGGACCTACATTTAGCAATCGGATTCATTCTGATAAACTGAAATGCCGACCAAAGTCAAGTATCAGGCCAATACCGAGAAGCTCGACATTGATGAAACCGACTGCTAGCCTATTAGCAAAACAAGATAATGCCAGGTGAGTATGAGAAACATAATTTTCTTGTTATCTTCCTTCTATCAACTTAATTCAATGAACTTAATACTTGGTTGTTCTGTTGATCTCCTAGAATGCAAGTGGATGAAATTAAGTGTCCTTCATCTGAAATTCAATCTGCTAAAAGACAGAAGCTCGATGGTGGTCTACTTCGTAAGGTTAGAGTTTCTAGTAGCCATGAGTTTCGTTGTATCAAGTTCCTTTAAGAATTATATGATTAAAGCATTTGACTAGTGGTAGTAATAGATTTTGTGCTTATCTATCTATTCGTAGACCTTCAAATAAGCTCTCTTCTGTTTCAGGTTGCTGAAGCGACGCAGGAAACGAATTTGGTCCACAAGACACTCAAGAAGGTTCTTATCTGTTTCTTGAGTTCTCCTTCAACTTTCTTGTTGGAAAAGAGAAGTGAGTGTAAATTATTCGATTGCTTGTTATATGGTTTTGCAGGATCTTGATAGAAACTCACTACATGCTAGGATGAAGATTACTGTCCCACAGGAGCCTGATTTTGCAACATCACATAGAGCAAATAGGATACGGTTAGGATCTATACATGGGATGATAGTAAATTGTTATGGCGAAAGGTCACACACCTCACTGGCTGTTTTACTAATGATTGTTTCAGGCACAAGGGCACTGATAAGTTGGACCAGGACTCAACATCAGTGTATAGATTCAAAGCACGCCCCTTGAACCGAAAAGTTAGTATCTGCTAAGTACTTAACATGGAAGCCATTTCTTTATTGTATCCCAGCTCAAACATGTGTGTGTTTTCTGTAGATCTTCGACGGTCCATCATTGCCCATTCGGAAAAACAGCACTCCTAAACTACCTGAATTTCAAGTAAGCATTAGAAACTAAGTAGGGCTGGTCTTACTCTATGTTTTACATGCCTAATAATTATTACTTTAGATTATATTACTTGTGGTTGTATCAGGAATTTCGCTTAAAGACTTCCGAAAGAGCTATGCAACATTCATCAGCAGTATCAACACCGTCTTATCAGGGAACTAGTTATCGTAAGGTTATACACCAATTGAACTTACTTGAAACCATATCATGTTTACAAGATTATTTCATATCAATGTGTGTATCCTAAAATAGGATCTAACTGATATTCATCTTTCATCTGGACCACTCAATCTTAAAGGATAGAATTTTTCTTTTTGACAGGAGTCAGATAAGCCTAATAGGACAGCATTTCTTGACGGTGTTAACAGGGAACCAAGAAGGTATGATACTAAAAAAATACGAGGGGCTCTTCTTGCTTTTTTACTCCAACTTTTATATGATAGAACTGTGATTATTCTGCGAGTTGAATTTTAACAGACCAAGAGCTATGGATATACCTAAGGATGATGATAGAAAACACCTCTTCAAAGCTCGGCCTCTTAACAATAAGGTATAATGTTTTCTTTCTGGTGTTGCATTTGCTTACATAAATTTTTCATACTAATAGATATACTCATATAGGGTTCATTTCCATTAAACAGATACTTTCAAGTGGGCGAGACATTGGCATTTTCGGAAAAAGCAAGCGAGAAACTACAGCTCCCTTGGTATGTCAGTCTATCGATTATTCTTTACTCTATATATATATGTCTATGTAGAGGTTTCCTACAATAGACTCAAACTGTTCTTAGACTCAAACGCAGGGGTTTAGTTTTCACTCGGAAAGGAGGGCTCAACCAGATTTGCCAACAGACCTTTTCAGTAAGGTTCGATTCGCGGTTCCCGAACAAGATATTTTCGTCAATAGTTATCTGATGAATCCTAAGTTTTCTTACTTTGTTGTTTTACTTTACAGCTCTCTTTATCATCCGAACTTCGGCCTAACAATGGTTCTCGCTTAAGATTTCCTCAGCCTGAACAAGTAAAGGTGCAACTTGTGATTTCGTTTCATTTGACTATATGTCATTTAGAAAAATATCAAGTTTTAACAATCGTTTTCTTGGCATAAGGTCTCAAAGGAAAATAGACTGAACTCCTTTCAAGCAGGGAATGAAGTAAGTTGTTGATTCAAGCTTCTTCTACTACTACTGCCACTCACAGTTTCTTTGATCATTGATCGATGTAAGTGCATTGCAGAGAACAAGCAAGTTTACGGGAAAACCGATGGTACAACACGGTGTAGTTCCTGAAACTAGCCGGCAATGGACTTCTAGGAGTGGTAAGCTCGAAGCAACGGTGCAACTAAATTAACAAGTAATATACAAAAGAACACTACTATATATTAGGGCTTCTTTTATAGCTTTGGGGATCATTTTTGTTTTCGATTTGGCAGGTGTTCTCGCTGATCGTAGAAAAGAAAATCCTTAGTTATAGGAATCATCTCCATTTTTTGTAAATTAAGACTTGGTTCTCTTAGGTGACAACTATTCAAAAAGAAGGCTAACATTTTGAAGAACTAAAATCTGTCTCTCAAGGGGTGTGGTGTGACATTGTGGTCGGTTATATTTTGGCAAAGGAAATGTACATTGTGGATAAACTCATTTCTTGATATACAAAGAGAGGTTCAACATCACTTGTGGATTTTTGAGACAATATTTGTTAACTATTATATGTATTGCTCCGTAGATTAGCTGGACTCAGTAGATCAGTTTCCTCCTTGAGACTTGGTTCTCTTAGGTAACAAATATTCAAAACGAAGGTTAGAGTTATGAAGAATAGTGACAAGTGACAAAAAGTCAAGTTTAGAAGTTAATCTCTATACTATTAAAAGAGAAGTACAATTGAAAATGGGTCGGGTTAAAATCAGAAAATTAACCCGAAATTCTGAAATCGGATCTTTGAAATTTTTTTGGAATATAAATTCGAATTAATAATGAAAAATTGAAATAAAAACAAATATTTATGGAAATCAAATAAAATCTGATTGTACTTATGGTAACTAATAATAAAAGCATATTCCAAACAATATTATACATTAATTACGTATAATAAATTTGTTCATATATTTTTGGGACTAATTCCATAACAATCAACGTTTTTGTCATTAATTTCGCTCATTTTAGCCAATTATCATTAATTGAAAGATATTTTACTTGCTTCTAAAGATTTTTAGAAAAATTATCACAAATAACCCATCTGTTTTATAAACTAAATTGATATTTTTATTTTGGTCGTGTAAATTAAATAGATATTTTTATTTTGGTCGTATACATTAAATAGATATGAAATCCATGTAACTAATTTTAATTTAATTAGATTAATCGAAATTATGATATTTTCATACCTATAGCTTACCAAAGAAGTTTAATTTTCAATTTATAAAGATTTCTTGAATATGATTTTAGAATTATTCAACAAGATGATAAGTATTTATTAAATTTTGTGAATCATGAAAAAAATAATTAATTTTTAATCATTATACTTCGGGGGGTGTATTGGAACTAGGATTTTAGAAAATTTTGGGTTTTTACTAAAATCACTTGTTATTGAATTTGTGATTTTCAAATCTCTTCTCAAATCCAATGTTATTGAAATTGAGATTTCAATAAAATCACTCACAATCTCTTGTTATTCAAACTATAATTTCTAAACTTGATATCAAATCAACTGTTATTGAAAACACAACTTTGTTTTTTTTAAAAAGCCATAACATTGATTTTGGGAGACTTTGGAGTTTGGATACAATTTTACATGAGAAATTCAATTAAAGAAATCACACCTTGAGAGGTGTTATTTGGAAAAAACTTCTTTTAACAAAATAAACATAAGAAAAGTTGTCCTTTCACTTTCTCATTCTCATCGTCAAAAGTCAAAACAAATCTGTCACTTTTTTTTGTTCTTCACTTGCAGAAAAAAAAACAAAAAAAGATTTCAATGGCAAATCAAATTCATTACCAACAAAATCTCTCTCAGTTTCAAGTTTTTAATTTGAAGTCCTAATACAAAAACATAAACTTTTTTAGAACCACAACACACCATGATTTCTTTATCTTTTACCACAAACAACGTTGAACGTGTTTTGGAACGTGTTGCAGAGAGAATCCAATTTTTCAATTTTTTTGTAAAGCAACGTTGCAAAGAGATCCCAAATTTTCTAGACAATGTTGGAGATAAGTTTTTTTTGTAAATCCAGTTTTCCTATTTTTGTTTTAAAAATTTCACCAAATCATCCAATATTATCTCTTAAATCTCACCAAATAACAAACTAGTATTTCCTTTTCTAAAATGAAAATTCTAACAATTCCACCAAAAGTATCCTAAAAAATCACATAACTTTCTCAAAATCCAAAATTTCCTAAATTCCACCAAATCCACCCAAATCTTTAATTCAATACACCCCCCTTCATCTTTCAATCTCTCATCTAACAAATAAGATACATATTATATTATTACTATGTCCAAACTTCATTTTGTTGTATGACTAAATAATATTCCCATTAGAACTGTCAAAGCGAGTTGATTCGTCCCGTTAAGTCCGTTTTGCGATAGACAAAAAATATTTTGACTTGTAGTTAGTCGGTCCGCACGACCCGCGGGTAGCATATATGAAATACAAACCCGTCCCGCGAATGTATGCGAATTTGCGGGATTGTCCATGGATTTTGTTTAAATAATTTTAAAGTAACTAAAATTTAAAATACTACTAAAATAAATAAATCAATCAAAATACTATTAAAAGTTTGTTTAAATTACCACATGTTGAATAAATTATAATTTTATCAATAAATACTAATATGCGGGCTGATCCGCCAACCCGCGGATGAAAACAGATTAAACCTATGACCCACTGCGAATTAATCCATGTGGCCTGCTTATTTGCGGGTTTAATATATTTTCCCAAATCTGCCCCATAGTGAGATGATGTGGGCTCGACCCGCGGTTTTTGACCAATTTTGACTGCTCTAATTCCCATGAATCGTCTAATTTTAGAATTTTAAAACACAAAATTCTATTTTGTAAATCATAATTAATACGATGGGTATATTTATAAACAATTTTACATTTTCTCTACAATTCGTTATTATGAATATTTATAAGTATACTACACGATTCGTTCTACTAAAAAACACACACAATATTAAACGCAACGTATGTAAACCAATATTCTCCCGCGGTGGACCGCGGGTCCGATCCTAGTAACATAATCAAGAAGCAAGCCGATGGAGCGGGTTTAGCCAGTGTGGTTGGTAGCACGGACTGTGAAAAGTAGAGACAGTGAGCACCACCGAGATTGTTATTGGCATACATTGGATACATGGAGTTCATATACTCCTCGCAACCGCTAAGTCTCATGATGCAACCATCCATAGACTTGTTCTCCTCCTCATCTTCTTGTGAGTCCTCAAATTTCACAATACAAGACCATTCTTGTTTCTACTCTACAAGTATATGATCTCGGAGTTCAAAGAATGCATCACCACAGGGAAATAATTAGCACCAGACCTGATCAAAGACGAGTTTGTGTTGAGTTCCCACAAGAGTGTCGATCTGTGATTTACTCCTATCATTTTATGTAATGATAAAAGGAAAAAATCAAAAAATAATATTGGCTTCGCCCGGGTTCGAACCGGAGACCTTCAGTGTGTTAGACTGACGTGATAACCAACTACACCACGAAACCTTTTTGCTCCTCTGATCTGTTACGTTCAATTTATAATAAAAACCAAAAAAAGAACCCATTAACGTTTACACGTGTGATTCGACACGTGTTGAATTTTCCCATCTTCTCCGAGGAGTGTGAGTGAGAGAATTGCTTTCACGTTTTTCATCGATGGCTGGCTTCCGCTTTACTCTTCTTCCCTCGCGGTTACTCGCGTGTTATTCACGCGCTTTCCCTCATCGTCTTCATCACCATGCAGAGCTGATTCTTCGCTGCAAAATGTCTTCTTCTTCCCCTCTCACTCATTCCATCACTCTCCCGAGCCAACCCAACGAGCCTGTCCTTGTCTCTGCAACCTCTGGAATCTCTTCTTCTGATTTCAGGGATGCGATTGATTCATCTCTGTTTAGAAATTGGCTAAGGAATTTGGAATCAGAGACTGGAATTTTAGCTGATGGTTCAATGACATTAAAGCAAGTTCTTATCCAGGTATATAAAGATATGATGATGATTATGACTAATGATCAAATATATAGAATCTTGGAGCTTTCTTGAGTAGTTAATGATTTTAGGGAGTTGATATGTTTGGCAAAAGAATTGGTTTTCTCAAATTCAAAGCGGATATTTTCGACAAGGAAACTGGTCAAAAGGTATAATCTCGCTTGCTTTAGTACTTGTTTATTTTAGTTTTTTCTTGCCATATATGTAAGCTAATATGCCATTAGGTTCCAGGTATTGTATTTGCACGGGGACCAGCTGTAGCTGTGCTTATTCTCTTGGAGTCCAATGGTGAGACTTACGCGGTTCTCACTGAACAGGTATCTATTTATGTTCGTGTAGTTTTCTTTTTTCAGAAATACTAGTAAAGAATGTTTTTTTTGAATGATTGAGTTGAATGTGGAAGATAACAAAGATTACATTTTACGGGTTTTTTGAAGGTTCGAGTTCCTACTGGGAAGATTGTTCTGGAATTACCTGCTGGAATGTTGGATGATGATAAAGGTGACTTTGTTGGTACTGCAGTTCGTGAGGTACCTCTATCTTTGTTTAACCCTTGACAACTTTGCTAAAGAAATTGAATGTTATTGAAGTTTTGAGTTGATATGCTTTGGATTTTGGTTGTTTTTACCAAAGGAAGCTGAAATTGTAGACAAGTCGAAGTATAACTCAAAAGGAGTCTGACAAACTTTCTGGACTTGTGTTTTGCGCAAGTTATATGACTTTTGCTTCTTGGGTATATCAGGTTGAAGAGGAGATTGGTATAAAACTGAAAAAAGAAGATATGGTTGATCTCACGGCTTTCCTTGACCCATCTACAGGTTACCGGATCTTCCCTTCGCCTGTGAGACATCTTGTTCTTAATCCATCTTCTGTTTTTTGGTATATCATTCTCTGTAATAAGCTGCAGAAACTCAACATTCTTTATCTCGTAGTTTGGAATCTGATGAATTGTTTCTCTTGGTATCTCTGGTTCAGGGAGGCTGTGATGAAGAGATGAGCGTGTTTCTTTACAGAGGACAAGTGGAAAAAGAAACAATCAGACAGTTGCAAGGCAAAGAGACAGGACTCCGTGAACACGGAGAGTTCATCAAAGTCCGACTCATCCCATACAGAGAGCTCTGGCGCAAAACAGCTGACGCTAAGGTTCTTATGAGCATTGGGCTCTACGAAATGGCTCAGAGGGAGGGTCTCGTGTCCAGTCACTGAAACCCAGATCTTGATCTCCTACAATTCTCTGAAAGATATATATATATATAATAACTGAATTCAGTCAACCAGATGAGATAGATTGAGATTAGACGTTCTTATGTTGTAAAAGGAGCTTTTAGTTCCTTAAGATAAAGGTTATGGCTTTTATAACTTGGTACCATGAAAACTTGGGAATTTATCTTTAAAACAAAAGATTTTACAAACCCAATTTAGGGTTTAGGTTTCCAAAAGTTTACATGTTGCCATATTTGAAGTTGAAACTGTACACGTTTTGGCAATCAAAAGAAGAAACTTCTAGTTACAGTCTTCTGGTTTCAGTAGAACACCAGGCCAAATGAACATGTTACAACATGACAACAACTTCTCCATCACCGTACAATCGAAATGGCATAACATATTCTTATGCATTTTGATGTGATTTTTGTGGTAGAGTTGCGAGTTTTGTAGTTGAACCCTAGGATGAATGCCGTCCTCTCTTTCTTGATGATGGCTGATCTTTCGAAGAACCATTGCTTCTGATAAAATGGCAGAGATAGAGAAATTTAGAGAAGGGGAAAATGAAGATTTCTTGGCTTATGAGCAGGTTTGTAGGCTTACACATCATCTGTTTTACTTGATGGCTCTTGTATGGCTCGTGATTGTGGAATCACCTGCAGAGAGAGAGAGAGAGAGAGAGTTTACTGCGTAAGAATCAACGGACGATGATCCATACGAAGTTATGAGCATCTCCAGGATAATATGATAAAACATGAATCAAGACAGCCTATAAATGTTGAAAGAGAGTAAGGAAACTAAAGTAATTATCAGGTCAAGCCACAAATTTAATCCGAAAAAAACGCAAGAATGAATGTTGAACAGTGATGGATAAAACATACTGACAGGAAGACCAAGTTGTTTCATGCATCTGCTGTGGGTTTCAACGTATTCTTCATAAGACTGCAAAAACAACAAAAAACACAATCACAAGACTTTGTCAAAGCTTAAACAACAACAAAACCTGAGCTCATGATGCTTCTCAAGAAACAGAGCAAGTCCTGACACTGAGATATGTAAGTAATATGGATCAGAAAGAGCATACTGAAATAGCTGAGAGTTTGAAAAAATACTACAAATGTTTTCACCAAGTTTCCAGTAGTGTGTCATGACTATTTTTGATTTAACTAAACAACATAACTTACAAAAAATATCTAATCCGAGAACAAGAGGTCGTGATGGGATGGAATTCTCAGCATAAATTACAAGCAGATATGCCACTACCATGTCAAGAAAATCATCATCGGTTAGGGAATTCGCAAGAGGGCTTTCCAAAGGCAAACACCATGAGTTGAATCGTAAAGACTTTTCTTGCTCCGTGCGAGAGTTAGATGCACCTGATGATGTATGGAGATATTCCGAGGAAACTCCATATCCTATCTGGTGTGCAAGATGAAATCTGCTGAGGTCATCCTGGTTTGCATAGACGGCAGGAGGGTAAGGCATCGGTGTATGGCCCCAAAGATTGTTATTGTACTCTTCGTCTCCTGAGGAAGATGGAGGTTCTGCGCGGGACTTTTTTGTAGAATAATCATCCCTAGAAGAGCTGTGAGAGAATAGAATCAAGAACAAGCAGATCTAAGAACCAAAAACCCCACTTAGACTTCGAGGAGATACCTATTCAGCAACCCATCATCGCAGCTATTTGCATCAAGGAGTTCACAAAGTGCTTCACCGATATCTTCAGGTAATTCCTAGAGCATGCACACATTAAAAGAACTTCAAATCAAGTCATTTTCATAAACCTTAAACTATTCTAGCCTGAGCCATTATATGGTTTTAAGACAACCAATGCATAAATTTTAGGAAGTGAAACAAATAGAAGAAACTTTAGGCATACCTGGCAATCTCGGCTAATCTTGACAGGCTTGTAATCATTCAAAGGATTTTTGAGATGAAGTGTTTTCTGAAAAGGCAATTCACTCAACCGCAACCATTTTACTTTAAAACTACGTCCCCAAGGATTGTTTTTACCACCTCCCTGGCTCCATATATGGTCTCGCCTCCATCCCACAGGAGACAACATCTCTGCATACCCTTGGAAGAATCCACTCATGTTCACGCTGAAGATTAAAATCACTCTGCCAGATTTCTACTTAAAAGAATATAAAGTTAGTATACTTGACAAGATTCCAGAACAGTGCAAATTAACAAGGAGAGATTCTTACGTGAAAAGCGCCTTCCAATATTGGCTCATTCATAACTTGAGTAGCCCAAATCCCTTTCTCAACTGACACTTGTATATTATCATAATTCAGACTTTTGATGATGAAATATCTCGTCTGGTACCCCGGTTTACTATTCTTATTCGGGTTAGAACTTTCTAATTGATCAGAAAAGTTACGTCGTTCAACTTCCACTTTGGACAGTTTATGGTCTTCTTTGCTTCTGTGACTTGAACTCTCTGACAAAATTACAACAAGACAGACAAAATTAACGCAAATTTCCAAGAAAAAGACAAGAAAAAGCTAATAACAAGACATGCTTCAAAGTTTACCTGGATCATCAGAGTTTCCTATATCTTGTTTCCAATCAGTCAAAGATGAATCGACAACAGACGCATTTTCCTTAGCAGTATCAGAAGACATGCCTCTTTAAACTCTATATTAACACACACAAGACCAAAAACACTAAATTTAAACGATAAAACTTGGTAGCAAAACATAAAGTAATGAATATCAATCAAAAGCAATAAAATCCACTCTCATCAAAGAGAGCAGCATAAAGATCAATCACCACCACAAACAGAAGTCACATTAACTCATTTAAAGAACAAGAATACAACATGAGTTGAATCAAATCACAGTGCAACAATAAACATAACCAGAAAAATTCACACTTTACATGATAAAATTGGCTACGTTCCAGTGTAGTTAGTAAGCATGATGTAACCAAATCAATTAGTTACTAAATTAGTGTAGTAAGCATTAGTCTACTACAATGAGAAATTAGTATTCATGAACTAATTTAGGAAGTTCAACAGTAACCAAGGAGATGTTATTTACGATCAGAATGTCATAATCAAAAAAATTCAAAAGAAATAGTATCAAACTAAATTCAGAAACCTATTTCTTCCTCTATTGATTGTTCACCAAAACCAAACAGAACCCAGAACCCCAAATTCGATACATGAAGAGAAAACAATAAGCCATTTTGATACATTCCTACAATAATTCCAACAAAAAGTAACGGAACCCATTGAACAGTCGACAAATTACAGTAAGAATTTGAAGAACATAGAACAGTACAGTTATCAGTAGAAAAAAAAAAACGAACCTTGAATTATCAAAGCTTTTGGGATAACGAAAGAGAGAGATAGAGAACACAAGTGAAGAAGAAGAAGAAGAAGATACTAATTTTATTTATGTATTTTAAAAATCCAACGAAAGCCCTAATCTTCTCTGTTCGCTTCTTCTCTCTGTTTTGTTTTTGTATTCATTTTTTTTTTTTTTAGTTTCTTCTTCTCTCTCTCTCTGGATTTGGTTGGCTCTGATAATGGTAGGGTTACGTGTAGGTGAGGAGAAATGTAAATTGAACGGGCAGGATGCGGTTAGTGATTTAATCTAACGGTACAATATTTGGCTGTTAAAGGGTTAAGTAAACTGCTGGTGTATTGTAAAGTAAATGGGCTCAAATTAGATAAATGGGCCAACATCAAATTTCTTTTAACGTTGAGGCCTACTTCATTATTAGGCCCACTCACATAACGATCAAATGGCATGGGCTATTATAACAAACAGTGCCGTGCCAGAGTTATAGTGGCTGCACCTGGTATGGTAATGACAAACAGTGCCGTGCCCAGAGTTATAGAGGCTTATGGCAGTTTTAAAAATTGTGGCCTTTTTTTTAGTATTATCTTTAAAATGTACCAAAAATTAATAAGTGAAAATTTATTATATAGAAATTCTAAACATTAATATTTGTGTCTTCTTTTATTTTCATTCAAAAAACTCACAAAATCAAATATTTGAACCAATTTATTCACTATAAATATGAAAATCAAACTATTTAACCTCTCTTCTCACTACATAATTTTAGCTGCATGCATTTTTTAAACAGAAAACCTCAAATACATAAATATCAATCTAAATAAATAGCTTATTTTTGAACGAAATGTGGCCTTTTATTTTTCCATTTTCATGTGGCCTTAGACAATTGCCTATCTTTTAAAAGTAGAGGCATGTCACTGAAGATAAAGATAGATGACAACTACTTACTTTGTCTCTTTGTCTAAAAGAATCGGAGTGCTCAACACCCGAACAACCGAAACTAAAGTTATCTTAGCAGCTGCCTTTTAGCAAACAAGATCAAACGACAGAAATTTTGATGGCTCATGCAACTAAACTATCCCTCTTTGTTTGTCTCCTCGCACTAAATTAGTGGCACATCTAGAAAATAATTTAGTATGGGACAATCTTCTTATTTATTTGAAATATATTTTTATCAAAAGTATTACGTATTGTAGTCGTTATCAAAATATAAAATTCGTGATAAAAATAAAATATGAAGTTCATCAATACATATAATTTATTTCTCATTACATATGTAGGTGCATATATATATAATTTCACAATTTATTTTCACGTATCACTAGATTTGCAACAAAAATGACAAAAAAGAAAGAAATATATCACTAGACATATAATATTTAATCAATTAATGAAGAATTACTAAAACAAATTTAAAACTGACAACTAAATAAGGAAGTTGGAGTTAAGTATTGGTAACCTAAATAATAAATGATTAAATTTTCTATAAATTAATGTGTGGTGGAAAAAAATACATGTCAAAAGAATTATGAGGCACCATCCTAACTGGCACCTGGGTATGGGGCAGTGATAGCATACACTACCAATTATGTTGAATAAATCTAAAAAAACTCTACAAACTAAAGTTTATATACTTAACCTGGGGCAAAGTTTATATACTTAACCTGGGGCATGTGCCCCACCTCCAGGTAACGTAAATCCGCCTCCAAGTAAGGCTTTTTTCTCTTCCCTTTCTCACTCTCATCGTCTTCATAGGGGACTAAGAGGATTTTTTTTCTCTTCCTCAGTCTCACATACGATCAACTAATATCTAATATGGCTATAATTAAAAAATTGTTGAGAAGTTAAATTTGAGCTATCAAAATAATATTGTGTGTGCCTAAAATCATAAATCTATGAAAATTTAAGCTATATCTAGTCAAAAATAGTATATATCGAATGGATTGTATAAATCAGTCCACAATTAATTTGGTTTTATATTGATTATTATATTTTTGAAACTAAATATTCAAAAAAACAAAAAACAAAAAATTAACCAATTTAAAAGATAGGAGAAAAAAACTGTGAAACTCAAAATAGAAAAGCAAAGAGTTCAAACCAAACTCTAGCCAAATTAAAAAAAAAAAGCACTTTACATTTGGCTAATTCACCAAATAAAATCTCAAATTCATGGCGCACACCCAAGATTTTGCGAAGTTTATGTTGACTAAGTCATTTTAAACTCAAAAAATCAGTTAGTATATTCTTACAAACTATTAATGTTATTTTTCGATAGAAGTAGTTCACGCGACATAAAATTTGTGATTTTTTTGGGCGTTATAAACTTAAAATTTTATTTGGCTAATTATATGAGACATCCTTTAGTTCGGATTGGGACACCCTTACCAAATTATATGATATCACAACAACTCGTCAAAAACTCTCAATTTATTATGATTTTAGTTATAGTTTTTTTTTGTATAATTTACTTCAATTTCTACCTAATCTTTTTTTTTTAAACTTGGTATATTAAAAAGTCGTTTTTTGTGAATAATCTAAATATTATAATACAATATTTTCTGACAATTTACCAACATTAAAGATTTTTCTTATTTTTTCAAGCTTTTTAATATATAAAAATTACCGAAATTCAACATTATTTTGTATTTTTCTCTTAAGAAAAACCTATAAAATATGGTAAAAAATAAAGTGTCAAAAATACTTATTGAAGGATATTTATTGACGAGAAAAAAGAAAAGAAAAAACTGGATTTTAACTGAAAGAAATAAAAAAATAACTGGATATTAATTGCTGACGTGGAACACTTAATCGCCACACGATCCAACTTCTCTTATCTCCTCCTAATAAGTCCTAATTTTCCCTCCAAACACGTTGAAAAAAAAAAAATCAGAAGGAACCTGAAATCATCACCATCTCAATTCTCAACCACACAAATCCAAAGCTTCCAACTTTTTTTTTTCTTCTTCTTCCCAGACAACGATCTCACTCAATCATCTCTTCCCCGGAAGAATAAAGAAAAACGATGGCCTTTACTCTAACAATCCCTCGATTTTCTGCAATTTCTCGCAAACCCATCACTTGTTCTTCTTCGAAGACTGCTCACTTTACTCATGGACGATCGATTTCTCTCAGAAGAAGACTTCTCTTATTGCCCCTTAAAGCTTCTACTGATCAATCAGGTCTCGACTTTGATTTCCCTCTTTAAAGTTTCATTTTTTTTTGAAGATTGTGTGAAAAAAAAAAGTTTTGATTTTGCCTCTGATCTTTGTTTGTGAACAAAATTGGTCTGAAAAAGTTTTGATCTTTTTTTAATCTTATCATAGAAGATAATTAGGTTAAAATCTTTTTATGACTTGTCTTCAGGTCAGGTTGGTGGGGAAGAAGTTGATAGCAAGATTTTGCCATATTGTAGCATCAACAAGAGTGAGAAGAGAACAATCGGAGAAATGGAACAAGAGTTTCTCCAAGCCATGCAAGTAACACACCAAATAAAGTGTTTATTTGTGTTACTTTTTAATATGTTAGAGAAGTTTTCAAAGTCTGAGGATTGTTTCTGTATCTTTTCTTATGCAGTCTTTCTATTACGAAGGCAAAGCGATTATGTCTAATGAAGAGTTTGATAACCTTAAAGAAGAGTTGATGTGGGAAGGAAGCAGTGTTGTTATGCTAAGTAATGATCACTATGATTTTATAGTTTTGTCATAATTCTTGATTCTTGATCTAATTTTATCCATGTACTGTAGGTTCTGATGAACAAAGATTTCTTGAGGCTTCAATGGCTTATGTCTCTGGAAACCCAATCTTGAGTGATGAAGAGTATGATAAGCTCAAAATGAAACTAAAGGTTGTTAATCTCTTTTAATGTTTATACTTACTAATACTAATTCTTAGTTTCTTCCATCTTGTTACATGTGTAAATTGGACAAGCGTTATGTATGATTGTGTCTTTTGTTTCTACAGATGGACGGAAGTGAGATTGTGTGTGAGGGTCCAAGATGCAGTCTTCGTAGCAAAAAGGTAAAAACTTTAAGATCAAACCGAAAGTATAATTGTTCGGATAGCTTATTTATTCTTTAGACATTACAGAACATAAGACAAATACTAGAGAAGTAGAGATGTTATAATCTTGTGACCTCCTTGATTATGCAGGTTTACAGTGATCTTGCCATTGATTACTTCAAAATGTTCTTGTTGAATGTACCTGCAACTGTTGTTGCTCTCGGACTGTGAGTACCACTGGCCCTGTTCCTCTCTCATTTTTTAAATCACATAATCTCAGCTTTTCTTAGTTCGTTAGTTGACTGTTTTCTTCAATTTTTCTCCAGATTTTTCTTCCTTGATGACATTACGGGTTTTGAAATCACGCACCTGCTCGAGGTAAAACTTCTTTCTACTCTTCCTTTTTGGTTTGGAGAAATATATACTCGTAATCGTTCCAATATTCTTGTAACTGATTTCTTAAAAAATCTGCAGCTTCCGGAACCATTCAGTTTCATTTTCACATGGTTTGCTGCGGTGCCTGCAATTGTTTATCTGGCGCTATCACTCACCAAACTGATCCTCAAAGACTTCTTGATCTTGAAGGTAAAACATTAATAATCTTCTCAAAAATGTTACAGAACCAAATCTTGTTTTCTCAATATGAAAAATGCATAAACAAGAAATTATATTCGAGATAATAATCTATTTCAGCAAAATACTACACTTGTAGATTGATTTAGTGACATATTCTATGATTTTTATGTGATTATGATGAAATGATTTTAATTTTCTTGGAATCTATCTTTCACAGGGCCCTTGTCCAAACTGTGGAACAGAGAATGTATCCTTCTTTGGAACAATACTTTCCATCCCCAATGACAGTAACACCAACAATGTCAAATGCTCTGGGTAAGCTACTCAGCTTTAGACTCGAATCGATCACAAAAATATATACAACATTTCTTAAAACCTTTTGATTCTTCTTGTTTAGCTGTGGAACGGAGATGATCTATGACTCAGGTTCTCGTTTGATCACATTACCAGAAGGAGGCAAAGCTTAAAACCTATGAGCCAAGGTTTGATTCTCATCGTCACTTTAAGTTTCTGATCAAATCATTCTTGATTCAATGGAAAGTTGAAGATTAGGTTTCTCTTTTTCTCAGGCAAATGTGGAAATGTATGTTAAATGATACTAACAGATGAAGAAAGTGGAGAAATTAAACAAGAAGAAGAAAATCAAAAGAGTTTGTTTGTGTCCTGTTTTGTATAATTCATGTGAAACTGTAACATCAAATATGATGTTGTAAATCATTAATAGGTGGTAGTCAAGGCCGGTCCAAGACTCTTTAAGAATTTTGTGAATCTATAACTCATTTTAGTATGATTTCTATTAATAAGATGAAAGATAAACAATAATAAGAGTTGGGAATTATTAATCTTTTGAGAGGAAACACAAAGGGAAAAAAGCCATACAAATATTATAGCATGCCAATTTCTATCTTTTTAATAAGAAAAAGGTGCAATGATGATAGATGATGATGATCATCGTCGTCGTCCCATGCCCTCTTCATCATGATTTACCTTCTTTTCTTACCATTAGACATAGCTCCCACATGCCTTCATATAGATATAACCCAATACTTGACTTTTTTTTCCAAAAGGTTAAATTTTGAAGAGGAGGTAATTATGTCATTTGTCAATATTTGTTTTGTTAATTCTATCCGGATTTTTACACAACATTCTGCATCATTGCCGTTTAAATGTTGAAAGAAAGAACCGTATCAAATTGTCGAAATTGGACATAAAAGTTTCTTCTTGTTCTGTGCTTATAATTAGGTTTTGACGGAAAGAGATCATTTTTAGCAAAATTTTCTTGTAAACCATGTTTTTCTCTTGGCTATTTCTCAGGTTATTACAGTAACACTTTTGTATAAGAGTGTGGGGCAGGCTAAGCATTTGTAAATGTATCATTATAGGATCGAAAAAAATGTAATCAAATCCTTCAAAATTAGTAAATAAAAAAATATATAGACTAATAGAAGCAATGATCTTACAAAACTACAAAGTATAAAGTAATGTCACGAGGCTAGAAAAAAGTAGGATAGTATTCTAAGCATTATAAAACATCGGTCATGCTTATTCATTATTATGTCTTAAAAATTAAATAAAAGATACATAGTATATACTATATACTGATCATGTCTGTCCCCAAAACACATGCCAACAAAGTAAAACATAATCAATATACTTCTCTCTTTCTTTCTTCTTGATCACTTCTCTCTGCAAAACCCTAACAACTTAGAATCTTTGGATCCTCTTCACATGGGCTCTATACCATTCATCTTCATCATTCTTCTTTTTCACGTACATAAATCCAAATCTCAGACGATAGAATCAGCACATTTTCTTGATCTTATGATAAGAGATTACACCATCAGAAACTTCAACATTCATTTCAAGACAGGAGCGATCCAGAAAATACGTCTTCCTTCGAATTTCTCCTCCATTGATATCGCCACGGCTAAGTTTAGATGTGGGAGTTTGAGAAGACACGGTGCAAGAATCGGTGAGTTTCACTTAGGTCCGGGCTTGACGGTGGAGCCATGTGTTGAGAGAGTGATTCTGGTGAGACAGAACTTGGGTTTTAATTGGTCTTCTTATATTTACTCAACCGGTTATAACTTAACCGGTTACAATTACCTGCTTGTGTCTCCGGTTCTTGGTTTATTGGCTTACAATTCAAACCCGGACGGTGTGGCTGTGAATCCTTATGAGATTAACGTAATGGGCACGGAACAAAACCCTATTTTGATCAAGTTCTTGAGTGGTAGCCCTAAACCTAATACGAAGAAGAACTCATCTCTCTTGTGTGCTTGCTTCACAAGTAATGGTAACATAACGTTTAGAGAGCAATTTTCAGCCTACGTTTGCTTGGGAACAACAAAAGGGCATTACGCGCTGGTGATTAGAGCTGATGATAGTAGTGGTGGTGGTAGTACGGTGGTAACACCGTCGTCATCTCCGGCGGTGAATGACGGTGGCGGAGGGAAATTGAGCCGGTGGAAAGTGGCGGTTGGGAGTGTGATTGGGTCAATGATTGGAGCGTTTCTGTTAGGGTTATTGGTGGTGGCGATGGTAGTGAAAGGGAAGAAGAAAGCGATGAGAGAGGAGCTGGAGAGAAGAGCTTATGAAGAAGAAGCACTTCAGGTTTCAATGGTGGGTCATGTTAGAGCTAATCCTAATGCTTCGAGAACAAGAACGGTTCCAAGATTTGACAATACTAGGTACAGTAACAAGTAACAACAAACTTAAATTAGGTAGATCGTCTTTCTTGATATAATGTTTTCCATTTTTAGTGTTCATTGAACTCTTTTTTTTTTTGTATTTATGTTGGACTGTAACTTGAAAGATCTTCATCATTTAGGAGACATAATATATGGAATTAACTGTATTGAAAATATTGTAACATGCTTTCAGTTGTTTTGGGCTAGTTGGTTAATTACATACATGTATGTTATATGCCATTTTGAAATCTAACAAATTGTAGTAATCACCAAACGTGTAGACATATTCACATTGTGTTTCGTTTTTTGGCTATCAGCATCACCATCATTGTGGTCTGCACAGGGACGGATCCAGACATATAGTATGGGGCACTGTTATAACTAATAATTAAATTAGAGAGTATTTAAATAAAATTTATTCTAGTTACTTAAGAAAAAAAAAAAAATTAGAGTAGGGCAGATGCCACACCTTGGGTCTTCATGTGTCCTCAGCATAACCATGCAATTCCATTTTAGACTTTTTGAAAACTTATAATACCTTTGAAAATCCACTTAACAGTTTTTCAATGTCTCTTTTCGTTGTTGCTCATAAACAAGCTAACAATTTCCAGTTTCCAATTTCCCAATAGCATGAATGTAGTTAAAATCTTATAACCATCTCATTTTCTGCGTAAAAGCGAACAGTAAAAGAATAATTGGCTTCTGTGTCATCCATTGTTAAAACTAAAACATCTTGGTAAACTTTCACATAATCATTTTGTGACAGTTTGAATCCTCATTGCATGTATTGATTCTCATCCCAAGAATTAGTTATGCTTCGCAAATCTTTTATCATAAATGTTGGAAACAAACCAACATCCCACATCGGAAGATTATAATAGAATTGTCTAATATATAAGTCAAGTCCAACTCCAGTCAGTATAAAACATTTGGGAAAGAGCCCAAAAACAAATCCATGCGGGCTTGGTCTCTTGGGCCCAAAACGGACAATAGCCTTAATTGCTTGGTCGCTCTTGTCCAATCCAACCATTAAGGCGATGTACGATTACGCTATCTCGGATGAGGATAAAGCATAATCGTACTTCGCCTTAGTGGTTGGATAGGATAAAAACGACCAAACAATTAAAGTTTTTTTTAGTATCTTCATGTCTAAATGGAAAAGGGTTAACGTTAGCGCAAATAGAGCTAACCGTATTTTTTAATGTATGTATATAGTTCAGAAATTTTCATTTAGTTCAGTTTTAGACGGTAATTAATATGATAACTTTTGTAAATTTGAATTACCTTTTATTTTACGGGAAACGTTAACCATTATTGATTATATATATTAAATATTTTCTATTCATTTCATAGTCAAATATATTTAAAGTTTTGACTATATTGAGAGATTTTCTACAAAAAATTAAATCATTTTGAATAATAAGTTTAGCAGTAATTATAAGTATTGTTCAAAAGTTTATTTGTTCAAGATTGACTTAACAATTTTCAACAATCTCTCATTAAAGTTCCATTTGTAGTGGTTGCTCTATAACATTCTAAAAATCAATCGAGAAAACACAACACTTTTTTTGTTTTGTTTTGTCGAACTAATACACAACACTCTAAACAGTGCAACTCTCTCCCTCTCTGTTCTGGAACTTAAAGGATACGCCTCAATCTTTCTTGGATACCAAGCGACTAACCTTTTATATGCAAACCCTAACTTTCTCTCTATTTCATTTTGCAGGTAAGGAGATGGGCCAACTGTAATAACTTCAAAGAGGATTTAGGCCTGATGAGAATTGGCTGAGGCCCATAAATTAACACATTTATATGCCTTTTACTTTGACCAAGTTTAGAAGAATGGAGGAAAATAAAGAGATGAATTTTGATTGATGAGAGAGGATGTAACAGAGAGAGTTACATCGTGAAGTAAAACCATGACGACAGAGAGAGAAGCAGAAGTAAAAAAATGGAGGGAATGTTGATATGCCGAAAGAAGGAGAATATACTAAAAGTAACAAAATGGATGGTTATTAATGAGAAATAAGCATGCACGAGATTACAATGAAATAACTAATGGCCAAGAGGAAATAAAAAGTAACAATAATAAAAGTTTGAGATTTAAGACAAGAAAATTTAACAGTAAAAATTAAAAGAAGAAGATGTAATACAAAGATATAGAGAAAAATGAAATTACAACCTCAGTTTATTGTATTTAAAAAGCAGCTCCCTGATGTCCATCAGCTCGTTGTTGTCGAGATCTGTATCTTCAGCAGTCTTGTCCTTATTTTTGCTTCTTCTTCAATGGTATAAATTTCAGTTTCCTTCCATTAACTATGCGTACTTTCGATGTTCGGCGCTCGTATTCATCATCATCGTCATCAGAAATAACTATAACCTCATCGTCAGGTCCAGGACCAACATTGTCTTTCTCCGGGACAGAGGAAGTGTCTTTCGATGGAACTACATTGTAGGAAGCCAGTTGTTTCTCCGCCGGCGGCAAGGGATTTTCTTCCGTTTCCTTAAACTTTTTAAAGTACTTTGATGCTGGCAAATCATAACAACTGAGACTATCCGCCTTTCGTTTTCTTGTGTCCACTTCACCTTTGCTACCCTCTCCGCAAAGACCACTATCATTGGTTATGTCACCGCTTTGGTTGTCTTCGTTGGACATAGCGTTATCGTACCTTGCCTTAGAGGTTGGATCAGACAAAAAAGACCAAGCTAACGAGGCTCTAACACGAGCTTTTTGGAAAAATGGGAAAGGATTGTTACTCGAGTTCAAGAGATTTATCAACTTCTCGAAATTTTCTAATAAAACTTTTGCAGAGAGACACTATGTTTTTATACTGAAAATGTGAGTAACGATTAAATAATAAATAGTGATTCAATATTTTGTTGAAGGTAATTAACATGCATGTTTTATTGAAGGTGTTTGTTATTAGTTTTTATTTGTATTTATTTTTTGAATTACCGTTTATTTCGCGGGAAAATATTGTTGGCTATAATTTATAATATATATATATATATATATATATATATATATATACACACACAAAAGTCAATTATTTTTTCAGAAATTTTCATTTAACTCGGTTAAAAGTTACTATTATGTTTCCAATAAAAATAGACAATAATTGATATGGTAAAGATATTTTAAAATTTTGAATTACTGTTTATTGTTCTATTTATTGAAATACTTTCTATACTTTGCATAGTCAACAATTTTTAAAGTTTTGACTAACCTAAGACTTCTGATGGTAAAATATATTATTTTTAAGTAATAAAATTTAATAACAATTATTAAGTTTGTTCACAATTTTTATATTTGTAAGAATAATATATATGATGTGTCTATCTTTAGATTGTTTCTTATTTCTAATCATTTGGGTGTGCATTTCTATAATTTGTTACCAAGCTTTAATTTTGACTATTTATTTTATTTAATATATTACTTTGAAAAAACTTAATATTTGAAATAGGTTATGTGTAAGTATATTACTAGTGACTAAAACTCCTTTAAAAAAAAAAATTGTTTATTAATGCATTTGATATAAACTCTATACGGTAAACATTCACAAGTATGTATAAATATTTATAATTAGCTATTTTGCGTCTTATTTCGAAGTTGTCCAATTTATAGTCCAAACAATTAATTTATGTCTACTTCTGGATTTTTTTAAGTTGCATATATAGAAAAGTATGAAAAGTATGACCCTGGAATTCCTAACACGGCCAATGTAAAGCTAGGCAAATCATCATTATTGTCCACATTTACTATAAATGTAAGAATAACCCATATGGTGGTGGGCGAGTGGTTGGTGGGCCATGGTTGTTTAGGTGAATTTTCCTCTACCCTGGCTTCGACTCCACTTGCTGTTATCAACATTATTGTGGGTAGTCTGTCAGTTGGGCTTTGGCCCAATTGGTTTACCTGGTAGTCGGAAATGCAGGCGGCCTGACTACCCTTGGCACTTAGTCGGAAGGCATTCCAAACTCGGGATAGGCAGAGTGGTAGCCCGAAGGGCCTAGTCGTTAACACGGTGGACCAGTCCACTACGTAGCACCTCGGTGCGTTCCTACCGGGGCCGACCGGATAGCCGATAGGGTTTATCAAAAAAAAAAATAATAATAATAAATAAATAAATGTAAGAATAAATTTGCTTAAAAATAAGCAAAAAAGTTTTTTTTTTTTTATTAGACCATATGCATCGGGCGAACACAGGCCATGTTCTTAGGATTATAAAAATTGAGAAAAATTGAATAGTGGGCTTAGGGCAGTGGTGTATCCTTGCGTGGGGTGTATCTATTTTAAAATACAGAAATAATGTAAAAGTTGTCTCTCTCTTCACACCCGGGTGTAAGTTTACACTCGGGTGTAAGCCACTCTATCTCTCTCTCTTTCTTTCTCTCTCTCTTTTCTCTCTCACTTTAAATTATAATAATAAAAAAAATCTTACACCCTTCTTTCACACTTACACCACTGCGGATGGTCTTAGATCAGAGAAGATCGTTCTTGCCCAAGAACAGTTTTTAGCCTTGTTCTTCGTTACACGTGGCACCTTTGTATTGGCTCTGAATTTTGGAAGACAAAATGTTTTCATTTTGGGAGAAAATCAGATTTTTCTCCTAGGGTTGTCGTCGTTTCTCTTTCGCGCGAAACCTAGCGTTCTCCGCTTAAGTCCGTTCCCATCTCCATCGCCGGCGATCATCGCCGTCGTTTCTGTTCCTCCTCACTCTTCTATTCTCTGCGTTCATTCTATCCTTCAAATTGCGTAAGCTTCTTCAAATTTTGCTCTTAGACCACTGATACTTTTAATTGTTCCCGATCTATTGTAGAATTCGTTTCACCTTAATTAGTTCGGAATCAGGATCTAATGGTTGTGTCGACTTGATCTCTGTGACGTAGATAACCTAATTTCATAGTCCTTGTTCTCATTCGTATTAAAAAAGTGTCCCTGATCTTTCTTTTGCAGTTCGTCCATTTCGAGTGATTTTGGTTTCATCATACAAGCCATGGATAAGTCAAGTGCTTTAGAGTATATCAACCAGATGTTCCCAACAGGTGATTGTTTACTTTAGCTAATAATGCTATGGTAAGTTTTTGTGGTTGGATTCTCTCTGTTTCCACTATGAAGTGTGTGAATATGTTTCTTAGCTTTTTAGAACTCATGTTTCAGGGTACAGCAACAGAGGCAGGTTTAACCAATTATCTTGATTCAGGGATTGCCTTAAATCTCTGGCGAAATACCTCCATAGGATCCTGTGGAATATAGCTCTTTTTGTTAACTTAAGTTTTTGTTGATCTCAGAAGAACACTGATCAATTTGATGTGTTTTAGGTACAATAGAAAGAAAGGATTTGGATATTTCAGAGAGCGCATCACAATGCCTTTTGGTGGATCCTTGGATGTTGTTTTTGTAGACACTGGCTCATTACAGCAGGTAGAATCAGTTTGTTTCTGTGAACTGAAGGAAATGATGTTATCCTTTACTTCTGATTTCAATGTTTCTCCTTTGTCTGATTGATTGAAACTGAAGGAAGTGCTCGGTGGAGCATTGAAGAGCTCAAGGATCAGTCAACTGAAAGAACTTACAAGGATTCTAAAAGCAGCAGATGGAGACTGGTAAGTAGAAAATACCGCAACAGGTTCTGTGTCATCAAATCTGCTCTCTGCTCTCAATCGGTCCATATAATCGGTCTCATGTGCTTGATACAGGCGTATTGTGGTTGGATCAGACCCGTTACTCGCCTATACTCTAACTAAGGAAGCAGAGGAAGCCAAGGGAATTGCAAGCACATTTGATCAAATCATGACCAAATATGGAGTGGTAAGACATTGAATATTCCAATCACACTGCCGAGAAATTTATACTATCAACTCATTAGGACAAGTCGTGGACACAAGATTAGTTTTTATGTTTTTATGTTTTTCAGTTATATCTTTAATATTTTTAATTTTACAAATAATTTTGTAAATTTATAAAAATCATTTAAAGTTTTTAATTATTAAATTATTAATTCTTATGATCTAAACATGTTCTACCAATAATCAATTACTTTACAAAAGATCTTAATTAAAGCTCTTACAATATTTTAATATTTTTTTTTCCCTAAGATCAAACTTCAAAAATGCACCCTTGCATATGCCCTTAAAGCCTCTTGGTTGATTACCTTAATCATATATTGACAAACAACTTGTAGAAAAAGTAATGAAATAAACAAAACAAATTCGATAATTTCTAAAACTTTAAACTCCCAATGAAAACATTATCTAGATCCAATGAAAAGTCCACTAAAGCCCAACATCAACCAACGGTATTTTCACTGAATTGACCATGTTAATTTAACACCACTCCTAAGAATTTTGTTAATTCAAAGAAAAAATTATCTTTATTACACAAAAAGTGCTAAATTAATAACGTAAATATTGGGCCAAAACAAATTAATAACGTAATTATTTAACTACACTTGCATCAACACACTTCTTGTTCCTACCAAAAAAAAAAAAACACACTTCTTGTATTCGCCGCAGACTATTGTGACAGGGCATGAGATAAAACTCTTAAGATTCTGAAATGTCTTCTCTTCCCCGAAAGGCGAAAACTCATGTAAAGAACACGCTGCATTGATTCCCTTATTTCAATCTTTGATTATGTGAACATGAACAATGTATAACACACCACATTCTCTATTTCCATTCTGAGAATAGAGAGACAAAGAATGCCTAAGAAAAAATAAAATGTCACTTCTATCCTCGTCTGGATTAGCACTTCTATATATGTCATATATCACAGTTTGTTGTCATGCCATCCGGAGAAGGAGCTTCACAGAACCTCACAGGTCACAACACCCGAAGATGAAGCGATCAAAACTTGTCACGTACTTCTAACACTAGTTTTTTTTAACGGAGTATGAGATATTGTGAACACGAACCAATCTGTAAGCAGTATACGTCATGATAAGTTTGAGAAAGCTGGAGCTATTTCGGATGTTCTCACCATCGCAGAGAACCCGCTTCCGAACGAGTTAATGAATTTATATATACAACATGATTCGGGTGACCACCTGGACCGGTTTTATTGGAAGACGTCGATAAATCATGAAGTCCTCCATTAAAACCGGTTCGGGTAGTGAGACCCGAATCATGCCGTAACAATTCAATAACCCATGCAGATGCCGGTTCTTTGTGACGTAGAGAACATGAGAAATCGCTCCGGCTTTCTCAAATTCATCATGTCGGTTACTGCTTACCAATGGATTCCTGTTAAAGATATGCCAAACTCTGATAAACTCACCCAGTTTTAGAAGTACGTAGCACGTTTTGACCGGTTCATCGGTTTTGTGCGGTTTTGTGAAACACTTTCTTTGGACGACATGATAACGAACTACAATATATAAAGATGAAAGGTCTGGGAGGTAGGAAATGAGAGATTTGGTTTTTAAGACACGAAATGATAGTTTGATGCAGACACGAAAAAATAAAATGTCACTTCTATCCTCGTCTGGATTAGCACTTCTATATATGTCATATATCACAGTTTGTTGTCATGCCATCCGGAGAAGGAGCTTCACAGAACCTCACAGGTCACAACACCCGAAGATGAAGCGATCAAAACTTGTCACGTACTTCTAACACTAGTTTTTTTTAACGGAGTATGAGATATTGTGAACACGAACCAATCTGTAAGCAGTATACGTCATGATAAGTTTGAGAAAGCTGGAGCTATTTCGGATGTTCTCACCATCGCAGAGAACCCGCTTCCGAACGAGTTAATGAATTTATATATACAACATGATTCGGGTGACCACCTGGACCGGTTTTATTGGAAGACGTCGATAAATCATGAAGTCCTCCATTAAAACCGGTTCGGGTAGTGAGACCCGAATCATGCCGTAACAATTCAATAACCCATGCAGATGCCGGTTCTTTGTGACGTAGAGAACATGAGAAATCGCTCCGGCTTTCTCAAATTCATCATGTCGGTTACTGCTTACCAATGGATTCCAGTTAAAGATATGCCAAACTCTGATAAACTCACCCAGTTTTAGAAGTACGTAGCACGTTTTGACCGGTTCATCGGTGTTGTGCGGTTTTGTGAAACACTTTCTTTGGACGACATGATAACGAACTACAATATATAAAGATGAAAGGTCTGGGAGGTAGGAAGGGAGAGATTTGGTTTTTAAGACACGAAATGATAGTTTGATGATGCAGAGCGACACTGATTTTATAGTAAAGAGTGATTCAATATTTTGCTAAAGACAATTAATGCAGGAGATATAGTCAAACAACTATGACCAATTAACATATATGTATATTTTCAAGAATTTGTGATCAGATTTCCTCAAAGAATTTCTTCCTATTTATCTTTTGAATTACTATTTTCACATGACAACTGTTAGCTGTTATTTTCAATATATTTATGAAATTAGCATATTTTCATAAACTTTCATTAACTCGGTTGAAAAAAATTACTAATATGTATTTCCAGTAAAAATAGACTATAATTGATATGGTAACGATCTTTTAAAAGTTTGAATTACCATTTGTTTTGCAGGAATATCATTGACCGTTATTATTATATTTGTTAAAATATCTTCTAATGTTTCACAGTCAACTATATTTAAAGTTTTAACTAAATTGAGATTTTTGATGGCAAAATTCAATTATTTTTAAGTAATATATTCGGGTGATGATTATTGAGATTGTTCATAATTTTTGTATTTGTAAGAATAGTATATATCATCTATCTATCTTTAATTTTTTTTCTTATTTCTATATAGTTGGGTGTGCATTTTCTAACTTTGTTACTAAATTATGAAGCGTGAATTTTGACTATATTTTTTTGTTAAATTTATCACTATTAACATTACTTTGAAAAAAACTTACAATTCGAAATAGATTATGTGTAAGCATACTAGTAATCAAAAGTCCTTTTAAAATCTCTATCTTAATAAGATGAAATTTTTTAATTCAGGTATTGAAAAATTAAAAATGATTTTGTTTTAAAATAATTTTTTTATTTAAGGATACTCATACAACTCAATTTTTCTTGAGTACCAAGTTGTTTCTTTTATATGCAAACCCTAACCTTTTCTAGATTTCCATTTTGCAAGTAAGGGAAATGGGCCAGCTAAGACAACTATAGTCAAACCTCTATAAATTAGTAATGTTGGGACTATGCTATTTTATTAATTTATATTGATATTAATTTATCTATAAATGAGTATTTATTAATTTATAGTGTATATTAATATTTATTAATTTATAGAGAGTTTTGTTTTAATTGTTAAGACATTTATAAAAAGTATGAGTTAACACAATTTGATCTAAATATAATGAATGCTTTGTATGTTATAAATTCTTTAGTTTTAGACTTAATCATTTAACATTTAGATAAAAAACAATTTTTTGTGACAATGAATAACAAAGATTATAGAATTCACATATACAAACGATATACATAAATTCAAATTTATAAATAGTGACATCAATTGTTATATTTGAAAAGCCTATATGACTATTGGAAAAACAAATACTTATTCAAAATTTCAAAACTTACAAAAGTTTGACTAATTTTATAAAACCACTAAAAATATTATATATATGTTTACATGATTATTAATTTATGATATTATTGGGACCATATTTTTACATAGGTATTTCAAAAAAATTATTCTCTTAATATCTTAGCGAATTTGGTTAATTTTTACCCTAACCCGACTCGGAACCGGTAAAATTTATTATTATCATATTTATTAATTTATCGAATATTAATTTATAGAGGTTTCAACTGTTTAATGTAACTTCACGATTGAATTCACATTTGGGCTCGAGGAGAATTGGTTAAGGCCCATAAATTAATACATTTTATATTTCTTTTGTGTATTTGAATATTTTTGTTTTGAAAAAGTAGTTGTGTAACTAATTCTCCTAATTCTCTAGAAAGAGGCTTGGGTTAAAGGGAAACTTTTGCTTAAAACCTTTGGCTCATATCATTTGGTATCAGAGCCGAACGATTCGATGGGAGACTTAGGGATGTCGACATCACAATTCGAAGAACTTAAGAAGATGTTCGAAGATTAGAAGACAAAGATTAGGTTGGGTTCGAAGTCATCAACACAGGAAACGCCCCAGGAGAAGACTTCAATTAAGATTCAACAAGCGGTGCTCGAGGAGAAGATAACTCAACAGCCGGCGTCGAAGACGGTGACCTTGAAGCCAGATCCGTTGTTGCATGTGGTTTCTGTTTTAAAAACAGAGGAAACACACCACGTGAGGAGAGAGGTGGTGGAGACGGTGACTTCAAATCCACCGGCTGCGGTTGCGTTAGATTTGGGAGAAGTGGATCATATGAGTCAATTTTTTCGGGTTATCGATGTTTTGTGGATAGTTCTTAGAAAAAGTGACAATTTATCAAGAACATGATGGTTTTGTTTGCTACCAAACGATCATATACCAACCATGGGAGCTTCTAGACGAAGTTTAGTGCTGTTACATACATAGGTGGAAGTACTCGTCTGAGCAATGAAGTGTATGATTGGTGCCGACAAACGATAAGTAGTATTGCTCAGAGACTATTCAGATCTGGTGAAGATAATGTTTTTCCTTACCAAGTAGCCAGCTTTTTCCACATACTTGGAGGAAATACAAATTGATAAGGAAGAATTCAACTATTTTTTATTTTATTTTTGGTTCTTCGTAGTGCTAGTGTTAAAGTGAATAACATGGCACGAAAAAATTCATATCAAACCGTGTTATATCACATATGTAAATAATGTTCATGAGATTTGGTTTATTTGAGGTAATCTTGTAAAGTTGTTGACATACAGAGAAATGCATACTCTAACCATTACATAACTTCTTGAGATTTGGTTTTCCATTTTGGGTTTGTGGCTTAGAATATTTAATAATAAGAAGAAAAGTATGGATAAGGTACCACACGTAATAAAATGGGTGATTAATGAGAAATAAGCATGAGAATATAATAATAAATATTATTATTGTTAAATAAAGTAGATTTAAACAAGAAAATCAGAGACTAAAAAAAAAAGAAGAAACACAAACAATATCCAGAAAAACGAAATTAAGACCTCAGTTTTATTAAAAATGAAATATAGTCGTACAACTATGACCATTAACATGTATTCACGAGTTTGTGATAAGTTTCCTTGAAAATTTGTATTTCTAATTATTTTTTTATTTACTGTTTAATTCGCGGGAAACTGTTAGACTGGTAATGTTATATTTGTTAGATTATCATTCTATATATTGTATAGTCAACTATATTTTAAAATTCTTAACTAAATTGATGCTTCTGAAGATAAAATTAATTGGTCAAAACTTTTATTGATCTATATTTAATTTTTTTTTTTTTTTCTGTTTTGGGTGTGCATTTCTATAGTTTTGCTGAGGCACAAATTGTAAGATCTTCATTATTTAGGAGCTAAACACAATATATGGAATTAACTGTTTACAAAATTAGTTATTGAAAATATTGTAACGAGCTTTAAGTTGTTTTGAGCTAGTTGGTTAATTACATACGTGTACAGTATTATGTATATGCAATCTTGAAATCTCCATTTCAAACTTTTTGAAAAGTCATGATTAACTTATATACCTTTGAAAATCCACTTTTAAAGTTTTTGAGTGTTGTTTTTCGAGTTTTTGTGGTTGCTCTTAAGCAAGCTAACAATAACCCACTGCATAATAACCATTTAGCCTTATACTGTTGTACATATTATCGTGTACATGAGACTGCCAATAGCATATGTATTTGGAATGATGTTACGCATTTTATTTTCGCGTAAAAATTACTTGTTAAAAAATTTAATGGTTGAGACGATTTAATATAATATAATAAAGATTGAGAATTTGAGATGATTTCAGACAAGAGAAAAATATGAGACTAAAAGAAGAAGATGAAATAAAAACGATATAAAGAAAAATGAAATTACAACCTCAGTTTTATTATGAAAAAGAAAATTTTAGGATAATGGTCTAAAGGAACGACACTTAAACGCTTGAGCATAGTCTTCTTCTTGAGCAACTAGCAGTAGCACTTATTTTTGCTGCTTCTTCAATGGTAATTTTCACTCTCCTTCCATTAATTATTCGCAGTTCGCTGCATAAGCTCATGTCAAACTCCTCCTCTTCATCGTCGTGAAATAACTTCCACCTTATCGTTAGTTCCAGGACCAAAATTATGTTTCTTGGGGACAAAGGAAGCGTCATTCCATCGAAACCGATTGTGCGGAGCCTGTCGTTTCTCCGATAGCGGCAAGGGATTCACATCCGCTGTCGGAAACTCTTTCAAGTACTCTGATCCAGGCAAATCACGCGTCTTTCGCTTTCTTTTCTCACCACCTAATCCATCACCGCTTTGGGTGCCGCCTACATTGATGCATTCAATGACATTTCCTTGGGATTCAAGGTTATCCTCGTCCGAGATAGCATAATCGTACATTTCCTTAATGGTTGGATTGGACAGGAGCGACCAAGCAAAGAAGGCTTTTTCAGAAGCTTCATGTCTAAATGGGAAAGGGTTAGTAGTGTCTCCCCATTCCAAAAGATTCATTATCTTCTCCATGTTCTCAAATAACACAGGTCCAGGTCCGGTCATCCGGATCATGCCGTAACAATCCAACAACCCGTGGGGAAGCCGGTTCTCTGCAGCGATAAGGATGTCACAAATGACTAGGGCTTTCTCAAACTCAGCGTCACGTTTATTGCTTACTAGCTTATTCATTTGAATGATATATCGAGCACCCTTAAAGTCACGCATCTTTAGAAGTTGGTGGCACCTTTGGATTGGTTTATCTTCGGGGTCTGTGCGGTTTTTTGAAGCACCTTCTCTAGAAAACATGGCAACGATCTAGTGAAAGATAGAGAGAGGTGAGGTGTGTTTTGGTAATTTACACGATATATGATTCAAGGTCTTTGCACAAGGAGCTATGGTTTTATATTTGATTTGTGAGGGAAGAGTGATTCAATAATTTGTTTTAGCAGGTAATTAATGAAAGGAAAATCTAATCTTACAACTATGACCAAATAATTAATGCAGAGTGATTCTCTTCTATTTTTTCAAGAGTTTAATTATGATTATTTTTTATTCCTATTTATTTTTTTAATTACCTTTTATTTTGTGTGAATACCGTTAACTGTATTTTTCAATATAGTTAGGTTTTGAAATGGATCGTGACTACTTTAACACATTTTCTATTTCTTTTGTGTAACTGAATATGCAAAATCTAACAATTACATAACTTCTTTAGGTTCAGTTTCTGATTTTGGGTTTGTGGCTTAGAACATTTAATAATAAGAAGAAAGGTATGGTTGAGACTTAAGATACCACAAGTAATATATAAAATGGTTGATTAACGAGAAATAAGCACGATAATATATAATAAAGTAGATTTAGACAACAAAATATGAGGCTAAAAGAAGAAGATGAGATACAAACAATATCCAGAAAACAAAATTAGGACCTTAGTTTTATTAAAAATAAAATTTAACAGTCTTGTCCTTAAGTTTGCTTTTTCTTATATGATACCAATCTCACTCTCTTGTCTGAAACCCTTTCAAATACTCTGATGCAGGCAAATTAGAACAATTGAGACTACTTGTGTTCTTTTGTCCAATTCACCTTTGTTACACTCTCCACAAAGACCATCATTGCTTTGGTCAATTCCTTGGATATCAAGGTCGTCGTCGTGGGAGATAGCGAAATCGTAAAACAATTTCAAGATTGGACAGCATCGACCAACCTAACAAGGCCCATTCGGCAACTTCTTGGCTATATGGAAAGGGTTGTTCCTCTCATCTAAGAGGTTCAACAACTTCTCGAACTCGTCCAATAAAACTGGTCTAAGTTTCGGCATTCGAATTATGCCATAATAAACTTATGTGCAGAGGTTTTATATTGAATATGTGAGTAAAGCAATAACAGTGATTCAATAAATTGTTGAAGATAATTCATGGATGAAATTAAATTACTATGACTATTAAAATATATATTTTCAGGAGTTTGTTATAAGTTTCCAAGTTTTTATTTCTAATTAAAGTATACTTTTTGAATTACCGTTTATTTCGCGGGAAACCGTTGACCGTTATTATTATATTTGTTAGACTATCATTCTATATATTGCATAGTCAATTATATTTTTAAGTTTTAACTAAATTGATATTTCTGAAGATAAAACTAATTGGTCCTAACTTTTATTTATCAATATTTATTTGTTTTCTTGTTTCTTTTTTGTGTGTGCATTTATTTATCAAATAATTTTGACTATTTATTTTATTTAGTATGTTACTGTAAAAGTTATTTTGAAAATACATGATTTGAAATAGATTACTAGTAGTGATCAAAACTCCTTTCTCAAAATATCTGTAGGTATAAAAGATTAATATATGTAGGTATAGAAATTAAAAAGATGATTTAATTTTAAAATAATTTTTATTAATGCAGTTATAATGGGGGATAGACGCTACTACAAGGGTCTCCAAATCTGGTTTCAAGCTAGAAGTTAAACATTTCAGTCTTATTTCTCTTTCAGCTCATGTTTCTAAGCTAATGTTGCACTTGTTGTAAAAAATACATTTTTTCTTTTGAATTTAATTTAACATTTGATTAAAAAAAAAATAGATGAACTCTAAATGGTAAACTTAAAAAGCCCAATAAAACATAATCAAGATCCAATGAAAAGTCAACTAAAGCCTAACATGAAATCATGAACCAATAATATTTCACTGTATTGACCATGTTAATTTGGTCTGTTTGTGTGCTAATATGTATGAGACTTCTGAGATCTTTGTGAAATGTTTGATAACTGGACTATTTTTGAAGAATGAATACTCTCTACTCTTTATCCAGTTTGATTAGAAATATTTGGAGTGTGATTGCAGCGTTTCTGTTAGGGTTATTGGTGGTGGCGATGGTAGTGAAAGGGAAGAAAAAAGCGATGAGGTGTATACGGGAATCGAAAAAATATGTTCAGCGTTTCTATGGTCGGGTGTAGAGTTAAGCTCAAAGAAGGCCAAAGTTTCATGGGATGCGGTTTGTAAGCCAAAAAATGAGGGAGGACTGGGGCTGCGCTCATTACGTGAAGCAAATGAGGTGTGTTGTCTGAAGTTGATTTGGCGTATCGTCTCTCGCAGCAACTCTCTATGGGTCAAGTGGTCTGAAACACATCTTCTAAGAAAGCAATCATTCTGGTCAGTGAAAGAGAACTCTGTTTTGGGGTAATGGATTTGGAGAAAATTGCTCAAGTATAGAGCTATGGCACAAACATTCTGTATGGTGGAGGTAAGAAATGGAGAAGCTACTTCTTTTTGGTATGATAACTGGTCGGAATTAGGCAGAATCATGGACGTTACAGGGGACAGAGGAGTGATCGATTTGGGAATATATCGCAGCCTCTCTATTGTTGAGGCGTGGTCTACAAGTCGACGAAGACGACACCGCACTGCAACTCTAAACCACATCGAAGATACTCTTCAGGTAGCAAGAGGGAAACGGACAGAGGATCGAGATATAGTGCTCTGGAGAGGCAAGAATGACATTTTCAAAAACTGCTTCTCAACCAAAGACACATGGAACAGAATCAGAACCACATCAACTGAAGTCACATGGCACAAGGGAGTTTGGTTCCCTCATGCGATTCCTAAATACTCGTTCTGTGTCTGGCTCGCAGCCCTAAACAGGCTAACAACAGGGGATAAAATCAACAAATGGAACACAGATTCACCAGTGGGCTGTGTGTTTTGCAATAACGATCTAGAAACCCGGGATCATCTGTTCTTTCAATGTGGCTACGGGTCAGAGATTTGGGCTGCACTAGCTAAGAACATTTTCAAGGCAAGATACTCAACTGATTGGCCATCACTCATTTCTTATATCTCCAATATGCAGCAAAACCGAACAGAGAGTTTCTTGGCTCGGTACATTCTCCAAGCAACAGTCTACGCAATTTGGCGAGAGCGGAATGGTAGACGACATGGGGAACATCATAACTCGGCAGTTCAGCTAGTAGGTTGGATCGACAAGCACACTCGGAACACACTTTCGTCCATCAAACTATTGGGGGACAAAAGATATGAAAAGGGGCTCCAAATGTGGTTTGAATCAAGACTATAAGTTTTTTTTGAATTTTGAATTTCAGATTTCGGTTTAAATTCAGACGAACGTTGCACTAGTTGTAAAAACGATATTTTTTCTTTGAATATAATTTACCATTACATTCAAAAAAAAAAAAAAAAAAGAAGAAAGCGATGAGAGAGGAAATGGAGATGAGATGTTATAAAGAACTAATCCTAATGCTTCGAGAACAAGAACGGTTCCAAAATTTGACAATACTACTTCATAGAGTAACAAGTAACAACAAACTTAACTAGTTGATTAGATCGTCCTTCTTGATATGATGTTTTCCATTTGTAGTGTTAATTGAACCCTTTTTTTTCTACTTATGTTGGATTGTAACCTGTAAGATCTTCGTTATTTAGGAGACATATTATGTGGAATCAACTGTTTATAAAATGAGTTATTGAAAATATTGTAATGGGCGAGTTGTTTTGTTTATATACATGTATTATGTATATCCAATCTTGAAATCTATACAAATTGTAGTATCATTGAACGTGTGTGGTCTGTATCAACATAACCATGCAACTCTATTTCAAACTTTTTGAAAAGTAATGATAATTTTATATACCTTCGAAAATCCACTTTTAAAGTTTTTGAGTATTGCTTTTCGATTTTTCGTGGTTCCTCAAAACAAGGCTAACAATTTCCCATTGCATACACACTATTTAGCCTTTTACATACTATTTAGGCTAACTATTGTGTATATGAGACTGCCAATAGCAAATGTATTTGGAATGATCTTACACATCTTATTTTCGTGTAAAAATGACTAGTAAAAAATATGGTTGAGATGATTTAATATACTATAATAAAGATTGAGATGATTTCAGACAAGAGAAAAATATGAGACTAAAAGAAGAAGATGAAATAAAAACGACATAAAGAAAAATGAAATTACAACCTCAGTTTTATTATGAAAAAGAAAAATTTAGGATAATGTTCTAAAATGAACATATTCTTCATCTTGAGCAACTAGCAGTAGCATTTGTTTTTGCTGCTTCTTCAATGGTAATTTTCACTCTCCTTCCATTAATTATGCGCAGTTCGCTGCTCAAGCTCATGTCATACTCCTCCTCTTCAGCGTCGTCATAAACAACTACCACCTTATTGTTAGTTCCAGGACCAACATTATGGTTCTTGGGATCAAAGGAAGTGTCATTCCATCGAAACCGATTGTGCGGAGCCTGTCGTTTCCTCGCCAGCGGCAAGGGATTCACATCCGCTACCGGAAACTCTTTCAAGCACTCTGATCCAGGCAAATCAGAACAAATGAGACTACGCGTCTTTCGCTTTCTTTTGTTCTCTCCACCATAGGTTATGTCATCGCCTAATCCATCACCGATTTGGCTGCTGCCTACATTTCCTTGGGGTTCAAGGTTATCCTCGTCCGAGATAGCGTAATCGTACATCGACTTAATGGTTGGATTGGACAGGAGCGACCAAGCAAAGAAGGCTTTTTCAGAAGCTTCATGTCTAAATGGGAAAGGGTTACTAGTGTCTCCCCATCCCAAAAGATTCAATATCTTCTCGATATTCTCAAATAAAACGGGTCCAGGTCCGGTCATCCGGATCATGCCGTAACAATCCAACAACCCGTGGGGAAGACGGTTCTCTGCAGCGATAAGGATGTCACAAATGACTAGGGCTTTCTCAAGCTCATCATGACGTTTCTTGCTTACTCGCTTATTCATTTGAATGATATATCGAGCGCTCTTAAAGTCACGCAACTTTAGAAGTTGGTGGCACCTTTGGATTGGTTTATCTTCGGGGGCTGTGCGGGTTTGTGAAGCACCTTCTCCAGAATACATGGCAACGATTTAGTGAAAAATAGAGAGAGAGAGGTGTATTTTGGTATTTTAGACGATGATGCAAGGTCTTTGCACAAGGAGACTATGGTTTTATATTTGATTTGTTAGGGAAGAATATTTTGTTTTAGCAGGTAATTAATGAAGGGAAATCTAGTCTAACAACTTCGACCAAATAATTAATGCAGAGTGATTATCTCTTATTTTTATTTAGGAGTTTAATTATGATTATTTTTTATTTCTATTTATTTTTTGAATTACCGTTTATTTTACACAAATACTTTCTTTCTATTCTCACCAAAAAAAAAAAAAATACTTTATTTCTATTTATTTTTTGAATTACCGTTTATTTTACACAAATACCGTTAGCTGTATGATAACTATAGTTTGTAATTTTGAATTACCGTTTATTTCGAGGGAAACAGTTGATCATTATTGTTTCTATATATTAAATATCTTTCTATACATTTCATAGTCAAGTATATTTTAAACTTTTGACTAAATTGAGATTTCTACAATAAATTAAATCCTTTTGAATAATAAATTTAGCTTTAATTATAAATATTGTTCATAAGTTTACTTTTTCTAAAATTGACTTGACAATTCAACAATCTCTCATATCATTAAACTCTAATCACGATCATCTGCTTTCATTTGTAGTGGTTTCTCTAGTCCTCAGCGAGAACATAACTAAGTTGCACACAAGTTAGACATGATATGACAACATGTTAGATCACCTCCAATGGTGAGAGTTCTCCATGGGCTCTCTCCAATTATTTAATATAAATTTTTAGAGAACCAACTCTCTTGGGTTCTCAAATCTCTCTTTAGAGAACCAATTCTTCTCATAAATAAGTTTTCTGATATAATTTTAATCACTTTTCACCAAAAAAAAACCCACAAAAGAGCTCCCATTGAAGCTGCTCTTATATGTCTATAATAGTTTTTACGTCTTGGGTTCTTCTCAAGCTGACTTCACAACCCAGAGCCGTGATAACTCTTTGGCGAAAAGGGCAAATGCTCAAAGCCACAAAAAAAAAAAAAGATTATTTTATAGGCCACATTTTTGTAAGAAAGTAGTATATCTATTTAGTTAGTTTGATACAAAATATATATTTATTTAATGGAAATTATATTTTTAACTATGCCTTTAATTATTTAGAGAAGATTTTCTTATCTTGAAAACACATTCTTTAGTAATATATAATAATAAGTAAAAATATATATTAAAAAACAATATTATTAGAAAAACAAAGAATATTTTTAGAAAAACATATAAAAACAAAGAAAATAACTTATTTTTATTTTCTTTTACATTCTCAGTTTTTGTTACTAATATTTTGTTTTGATTCAATATTATAATTACTTTTTTGAAATATTACCATAGACATTTTTTCTAGATGTGTCTTAGGCCACCACACGTTAAAGCACGGCACCACAGAACGTATCACAGTTACGATCTTGGAAACTTTAAAACCCTAAACTACAGTACCATCAAATGTGTAAAATACCGGGATCAAATGTGTACAACCCATGTGAGACAATTTATGAAACATAATGGTGAACTCAGATTATCTTTTAGAAACCCAAAAAACCTTTTAGTAGCCTTCCAATATTTTTCTATAGTGTGATCATTAACTATATATATATATAACATAATAATTTTCATTTTTTTTTTGGTAGGACATAATAAATTTCATTGCATGTGTAATGCTTAGTTTTTCCATCACGGAACTTAGATTGTCTTATACATATATATCTTTGTCCAATAAACTTCTAAAATCTATCAATTAAGATTTACACAACGCTCTAAACGGCACTTTCTTTGTGTTTCATTACAAAGCTTAAGATAAAGACTCGAACTTTACTTAAATGTATATTTTTTCTTTTTCTCTCTCTCAGTTGAACTCTCTCCCTCTCTACCATTGAAACACTTTCTGTTCTGGAATTTAAAGGATAGGCCCCCTGTTCTAAAAATCCCCGCCTAGACCCGATTACTCTCCGCTTAATCGCTAGGCTCACCCTATCCGCCTCGATTAATGACTAATCCCTTAAAGAAATCAATCACCCGATTACTCTCCGCCTAATCCGATTACTTTCCGCCTAATCCGATTATTCCCCGCCTAATCTTACATACTCCGATTATTTTTAGATTGCTAGTGTAAAAAAACTTTTTATTTTTGTTATTCAATCATTTGAATTGAGAGTTTGTAATGTTTTACAATAATTTATGTTCAAATTTTAATAAAAATCAAAAATTTGTAATAAAAATCATAAAAATTTGTATCAAAAATACATTTTTATGTGTTTACTGCAATTTTGAAAATAATATTGGATTAATATGTTTTAAAAATATTAAAATAACCCTAAAACTAATCCCCGATTAATCCCCGATTTTAATCCGATTTCTGATTAATCGCTAGGCCCATGCCGAGCGCCCGACTAGCGCCTAGCGATTTTTCAAACAAGGGATAGGCCTCAATCTTTCTTGAGTACCAATCTATTAGCCTTTTTATATGCAAACCCTACCTTCTCTCTATTTCAGTTTGCAGGTAAAGGAGATGGCCCAACTAGGCCTACCTGTAATAACCTCATGCTTGAATTCGGATTTGGGCTTGAGCAGAATTGGCTGAGGCCCATAAATTAACACATTTATGCCTTTTACTTTTGACCTAGTTTGGAAGAATGGAGGAAAATACAGAAGATGAATTTTGATTGATGAGAGAGTGTGTAACAGAGAGAAAGACGCAGAAGTAAAACTATGGAGGGAATGTTGATTTGTTGTGTGTATATAAAGAAAAAAATATGCAATAATAAGAAGAAGGAGAATATACCAAAAATAATAGAATGGATGGTTAATGAGAAATAAGAACGAGAGCCTACATTGAAATAACTAATGACCAAGAGGAGATAGTAGTAATAATAATAAAGATTTGATATTTCAGACAAGAAAATTTAATACTGAAAGAAGAAGATGTAATACAAACGATGTCAAGAAAAATGAAATTACAACCTCAATTATTATCTAAAAGAAAATTTAGAATAATAATCTAAAAGTAAAGTATCTTCTTCTTGAACAAGTCTTGTACTTAATTTTGCTTCTTCCTCAATGGAATAAATTTCACTTTCCTTCCATCAACTATGCGCACTTTCGCTGTTCTAGCCATTGATATAATATCTCGGCCCACGTATTCCTCATCCTCGTCATCAGAAATAATCACAACCTCATCGTCAGGTCCAGGACCAACTTTATGTTTCTCGGGGACAGAGGAAGTGTCTTTCGATGGAACTTCATTGTTGGGAGCCTGTTGTGTCTCCGCCAGCGGCAAGGGATTCTCCTCCGTCTCCTGAAACTCTTTCAAGTACTCTGATGCTGGCAAATCAGAACAAGTGAGACTATCCGCCTTTCGTTTTCTTGTGTCCACTTCACCTTTGCTACCATCTCCGCAAAGACCACCAACATCGGTTATGTCATCGCTTTGGTCTTCGATTACAAGGTTTTCCTTGTTGGACATAGCGTTATCGTACCCCGCCTTTGAGGTTGGATCGGACAGATACGACCAAGCTAACGAGGCTCTCACACGAGCTTCCTGGCAAAATGGGAAAGGGTTGTTACTGGAGTTCAATAGATTCATCAACTTCTCGAAGTCCTCCGATAAGACAGGTCCGGGTGGTTTCACCCTAATCATCCCATACCAATCCATCAATCCGTTTGGAAGCGGATTCTCTGCGGCCGTGAGAACGGCCGAGATAGCCGCGGCTTTCTCAAATTCATCTAGCCGTTCACCGAATAATACCTTGTTCTTGTTCACGACATCTTGGACTCCGACAAAGTCACCGAGTCTAAGAAGTACGTGACAAGTTCTTATCAATTCATCTGCGGATGACATGACAACGAAATATGATATCAGTGAAAGCTCCGGCTAGAGAGTGAAAGAGAGAAATGTTTTGGGTCTTTTAGACGAGAAAATGATAGTTGTCTGATAAAAGTTTTGCAGAGGGACACTATGTTTTTATACTGAAAATATGAGTGGAGATTATTCAATAATATGTTGAAGGTAATTAATGCAAGAAATCTAGTCTTACACGACCAATTAACATGCATATATCTATTAATTTTAGGTGTTTGTGATTAGATTGACTGCCAGTTTTTATTTCTATTTATTTATTTTTTGAATTACCGTTTATTTCCCTCGAATACCGTTAGCTTGACAGTATTTTTTCGATACGAAATTAGTTTAAATTCTAGAATTTTGTATTTATTTTGGTTAAAAAGTTACTACTATGTTTGAAAAAAAAATAGACAGTCATCTATATGGTAACGGTATTTTGAAATTTTGAGTTACCGTTTGTTTCCCGGTAATATCATTGACCGTTATTGTTATATTTGTTAAAATATCTTTCTATACATTGCATAGTCAACAATATTTAAATTTTTGACTAAGTTAATACTTCTGAATTCTCATAACAAAAATTAAATATTTTAATAATAAAACTTAGTAATAATTATTAAAATTGTTCATAAGTTGTATATCTATTTTTTCCCTATTTACATTTTTTCCTATTTATTTTATTTTATACATTACTGTAAAAATTAATTTGAAAACATTATTTTAAATAGATTCAGTGTAAGCATACTAGTGGTCAAAACTCCTTTCTTATAAATTAATTCTAGTATTGTTGAAATTAAAGAAAATGATTTAATTTTTATTTTTTTTATTAATGCATTAATAAGATAACCCCTAAACGGTTAAATCCTATGTATAAATTTTTATAATTAGCTATTTTATGTTTCTTGTTTTGTAGCGGGCCAATGTATCTAAGAGACTAAGATAGTCAAACGAATTAATTTATTTCTACTTCTGGATTTCTATATTTTTCTAAAAGTTGCATTTGCATATATAGAAAAGTATCACCTTGAAATCTCTAACACAATATACAGCTAAGCAAATCATTATTATCCACATTTTCTATAACTGTATAAATAAAAAGGTTTAAAATTTTGCTAAAAAAAGTTATAATTTTTAAACTTGCAGCCTCTTGTTGATTACCTTAGAGGCTTAAATCATATACAGAAAAAAATAAAATAATAACAAACCAAAAATTTCGATATATTATTGGGCTAAAAATAAGTTTCAAGCCCAATTAGTCGGTCCAATAAGACAATAGGAAATATTGTATCTACCATAAACCCTACCACACTTGATCTCTCCCTTATTTTCGCACCAATTCTCTTGACATTTTCTGTTTCCCTCAACAATTTTCCCGGGAAAGAAAAAAAAAACCTTTAGTGAACAAAAAAAAAAAACAGAAAGATTTCATTTTTTTCTCAACCCAAATCTCAAATCTGGAGGAAAGAAACAGTAAGAGGTTGAAATCAACCATGGAAGAAGATGAATCAACAACACCGAAGAAGAAGACAGATTCTCAGCTGAATCTTCCACCGTCGATGAATCGACCGACGGTCTCACTTGAGTCACGAATCAACCGTTTAATTGATTCAAATCATTATCACTCTCCTTCTAAACCTATTTACTCAGATAGGTTTATTCCAAGTAGATCTGGTTCCAATTTCGCGCTTTTCGATTTGGCATCTTCTTCGCCGAAGAAAGATGGGAAAGAAGATGGGGCTGGTTCTTATGCGAGTCTTTTGAAAACGGCGCTTTTTGGTCCGGTGACACCGGAGAAGAGTGATGTTGTTAATGGGTTTTCTCCGTCGAGGAATATTTTTAGGTTTAAGACGGAAACGCAGAGATCTTTGAATTTGTATCCGCCTTTTGGTTCTGATGTGGTTACTGGTGTTAGCCCTAGTCCTGTTAAGTCGCCGAGGAAGATTCTTCGGTCTCCTTATAAGGTGAGTGTTTGTTTTTGATCTTTGGGGGTTTCTTAGGGATTTTAGAGTTTGTGGATTTGAAATTAGGGTTTGTAGATTGTGGAAGAATGAGTACTGTTTACTATTTATCTAGTTTGATTATAAAGGTTTTTCCTTTTTGTTGCATTTGCCCTGTGGATGATAGTAGAGGCTTGTTGTTGTTGTTGTTGTTGTTGTTGTTGCTAGGTATTGGATGCGCCGGCTCTGCAAGATGATTTTTACTTGAATCTTGTGGATTGGTCGGCACATAATGTTCTTGCAGTGGGATTAGGGAACTGTGTGTATTTGTGGAATGCTTGTAGTAGCAACGTGAGTACATTTCTTTTTCTTTTTCTTCCTGATTTGTAACTTCTGTCTTATTCTTGTCTTAGATAGTGTCTTTTGTTATGGGAATCTTTCTCTGCTATTTGCAGGTAACTAAGTTATGCGATCTTGGGGTTGATGAAAGCGTTTGCTCAGTGGGCTGGGCACTACGTGGAACACATTTGGCGATTGGAACTAGTAGCGGAACAGTACAGGTTAGAATACAAGACAGACTTGGCTATTTGAATCTATACATGCCTTTATATACATTACCTCTTGAATCTGGAATGAATCTTTTTCTGAAACTAGGTTGAGTTAGACCTTGAGGATGTTGTTGCTTATGCAAATGTTATTTCACAGGAATGCACTAACTACCTTGGTTCACCGAATCATATTGGCTGCATTAACTTGATCATTGGTGGTTAAGATGGATATTTGTCTTTAGATTTGAGGAAGGTGTCATGATATCTTTACTGTTTTCTTTTACTAGATCTGGGATGTGTTACGATGCAATAGGATAAGAACAATGGAAGGTCATCGTCTAAGAGTTGGAGCCCTGGCATGGAGTTCATCTGTACTGTCTTCAGGTAGTAGAGACAAGAGCATACTTCAGAGAGACATTCGGACTCAAGAAGATCATGTCAGTAAGCTAAAAGGTCACAAATCCGAAATATGTGGACTCAAATGGTCTTTTGACAATCGCGAGCTAGCATCAGGTGGAAATGACAATAAGGTAAATATATAATCTTCATTCTGTGTCTGAAGTTAACATGATTTTTCAAGCATGGGTTATGATTCTAGGATCTTGCAGCTTTTTGTATGGAACCAACATTCAACACAACCGGTTTTGAGATACTGTGAACACGCCGCAGCAGTGAAAGCCATTGCATGGTCACCACATCATCATGGACTTCTTGCTTCCGGTGGTGGCACTGCTGATAGATGTATCCGTTTCTGGAACACCACGACAAACACTCATTTAAGTTGCATAGACACCAACAGCCAGGTAAATCCGGTTATGCTAACTTATAAACAACTGACATTTCACATTGTGGTTTTATAGCTACATAATCTTCTTTTCACACGCAGGTGTGTAATTTGGTATGGTCTAAGAACGTGAATGAGCTTGTGAGCACGCACGGATATTCCCAGAACCAAATCATCGTCTGGAAATATCCAACCATGTCTAAAGTAAGAATTCTTTGTTCTTCATATCGGCTTCTTTGATTTGTTACTGAATTTTGGGATTTTAATGATCGAACCTGTTCTATTACAGTTGGCAACTCTCACGGGTCACACGTACCGCGTTCTGTACCTTGCAGTGTCACCTGATGGACAGGTTACTTTATTTCTTTTTCTCATTGCTTATTCTTCTAATCGTCATCTTATATTTTTTTGCTTACTTTCTTATGCTGTTGTTTATCTACACTTTGCATCAACACACTTTTCTTGTATTTTTTGCAGACGATTGTGACAGGAGCAGGAGATGAAACCTTGCGATTCTGGAATGTCTTCCCTTCTCCGAAATCTCAGGTAAAGAACCCGAAGCATATTTTCGCGATTCCTAATCCTTAAATCCTGTGAAAATGAACAATGCATAACACACAAAATTCTCTTTTTTCTTTTTCTTTTTCTATTCTCAGAGCAGAGAGAGCGAAATCGGGGCATTATCTTTTGGTAGAACAACAATCCGGTGAAATCTTGACATGATTCTCGAAATCAGGGCGATGAAGAAGAAGCTAAACACAGCCAGATTAGTTGGTCGTCCTAACCAAACCTCCCTGAGATGGTGTGAAGTCTTTCTCATGAGAATGCAGAGATGAGAAAGACTAAATTAGTGGCAACAGATCAAACCTCTAAGTTTTATGAGTTTTGTGTGATCTGGGTTTCTTCAGATTTTCGTCTCCGTTGTACAGATTGGACTTCTTATTGTAAATATAATATTTCCTGAAACTTTTGATTACACCAAAGAAAATGTAGAATGTAGATTTCTCCATGACCCGGAGTTAAAAGGTTCTAAAGATCTTTATGCTTTTAGGACACTTAGCCAACGTTATGTCTCCACGGGTGGGCATTTCGGTTTAACTTCGGGTTCAGTTCCGTTCGGTTCGGTTTATTTGGGTTTTGCAAAACTCTAACCAAACTCAACCGAATTTGGTTTGGTTTGTGTTTGTGTTTAGGTCAGTTTATGTTCGGTTCGGTTTTAATTCGGTTCAAAAAATCAATTAATGTAACAAAACAAAATTCTTTAGTTCATTGTGGTTTGAACTTTGAATTTGATAATATATTAAAGTAAGCAAGTTCAAGTTGTAAGTTTAAATTGAATAATTCCAATAAACTATAATTAATTAAATACACATTGGGTTATCGGTTCGGTTTTAAACCGAACCGAACCGACCCATTTAGATTGAGAAGAAACATAACTGAATGGTTTGAGTCTAAGCTTGGGTTTGGTTTAGGTCGGTTTGAGTTCGGTTGGTTCAGTTCGGTTAAAAAAATGTTTATTGGTTTTGTGAGTATTATTAACTTTCTCACTTAACCTATGTTCAAACTTCTTTTAAAAAATTTCACCAAATTGTTATGTGTTGAAGGAGAATGTTGTTATATGGTCGACATAGATCAACTTCTCTCGATTATCTCCCCGCATTTTCCACGTGTAGGTGGTCCCAATGACTATAACATGCAGAACCAAAACAATTTTGATTCATTAGAAACATACAAATTCATCTCGAACATTTAGAGATCTGCTTATAAAATATAAGTACTAAATTAAATTATGACTATGGTGGCACAATGCTATGAGTTAAGGTATTTTCGCTTGGATTGACCAAAGTATTTTTGTGTAGTCAAGCGAAATTGTGAAATGTTATGAAATATCGTGGCGTGACATTTAAAATAGAGTGATATTGGCCAAAATAGCAAGCAAGTATTATGAATAAATGTTCATGGATGGATATAGCTTGATATCGGATAAAATACTAAGAGCACTTGAGTATGTGCAGTAAGAGGTTCTCACAAGTGTTCTAAAGAATATAAAAAATGAAAATAATAAAATGTAACAGAGAAACATGAGCATGAGTTCTCGTATGAGAACTTTTGAAAACCTCTTTAGAGACTCATGTCACACATGGCAACATGTAATTGGTTTTAAAAAAAAATTATTACTTAAAATTTAATTATACAATTAAACTTATTTATGTATATTATAATAATATATTTTGAGAGATTTGGAGATAATCTCCTACTACACATGCTCTAAGTTTGTTAAAACTGTGTGATATCGGATAAAATACTATGTTTGTTAAAACTATCGGATAAAACTATTAAACTAATTAATGGAAATTGTAAAGTTAGTGCATATATACCCATGTAAACAATCATCATTATAGTTTCTAATATTCTAATTATTCATTCATATAAATGGGATTTGCACCAAAGAAGGTTCTGGAAATATCTCGTGTTTCATTTTCAAAATTTTCTATGTTGTGTCGTGATCAGTTGGTGGGACAAAAAATAAAGACTAGTCTTTTCCTCGCCAAATAATATTGCCCCCACGTTTTTAATACAAACAATCAGGTGTCTTGTTTGATTCTCCTAATTATTCTAAAAGACCGAGTGATCACCTTCTGTTCAAAAGTGAAAAAAATAGGAAGATAAATTTACGTTGCACTTGTATACGGACATAATTACCAGCACCATGAATTATCAGCATAAAGTGTATGTTTGATTATACATCTTAAAGTGTAGTGTTTTTTTTTTTGATAAGGAAAAGTTCGGATTTTTGCTCTACAGTTTCTTTCGACTAGTAACCAGCGCATCAAAGTAATTTAGCTTATACTCCAACATAGACAGATATGTGTTACAATTTTTGTTTAATTCGATTATACATGTACTTAGTCACAAGCCCTCCGGCTATAGCTACACTATCATCCTCTTCACCATGGCTGTCATGAGAATGAGACCAAGGGATCGTGCTGACCGTCGGGAAACAACAGCTGCACTTATCAAGGCAAGGCGGTTCCGGTAAGGTTTCACACGGGTGGCTCTTACAACCGTCGTGCGAGGTGGCCTCGCACAGCGTACCCCAACATTCGACCTTGTTGAACTCGGGGATGTTGGAATGGAAATACACCCAAACAAAAGCGTCCTGTAGCTCAGGGTAATTGTTTAACATGTTCTCATCTCCACACACAAAAGCTTTTAACACCTATAAATCAACAGGTCAGATATAATTAAAAGACCAAAAAAGTGTTACAAGTCATATATATATATGGAACATTAAAATTTATATTCTATGAAGGATCAAAATCCGATATTGAAATCTAGACTAATCCTTGAAATTTATATTTGCTACATAAAGTTTGCACTAATTAATAATGATGTTATCCAACAATAATCGATCCATTACTTTGCCTAAGAAGTCGATACCCGTAGACTATAGACTAAACTTGGCTAAAAATATTTTACCAACGGTAATTCCTTGCAAAATATGAAGTAACGAAGTTTCGCAATGAGATCCAAAAGAAAATGATCGCCACTAATGTGACAGTGAACGTGAAGCGACATTTTACTTTTCACCTTCCTCCATTCGGCAACTACTTCATCCCGGTACAACCTGTTTCCCCATCCTTGCAGCTGATGCAACCATGGGATCAAAACTTACATCAGCTTTGCTAAAACTCTATATTTTAAATCCATGTCTTAACATATGTTAAATGGTCGAGAGGTAATGAATAACTAATTACCTGAGAGTTATTGATAGAGTGAGAAATAGCTAAAGTTAAGTTAGCGGTTATGTCGCTATGAGTGAGAGTGTAAGTTCTTGGAAGATTTGATGGATGCTTCTTCTCATCAACTCCTAAAAACATGACATTCAGTTTAGAAGCTTTGAAAATGGCCTGTCCGAACAGTCTCGCAACCTTCACCATTTCAAAAGAAAAAGAAAATTAACATTAAGGTTTGATTAAATAAAACAAATAGATATTTTCATTTTGTTTTCCAGAAACAGAGCTTTGAAATCATTTCTCAGGGAAAAGATTGAGATTATTACAGGAAACATAGATTGCTTCTTCTTCTTGGAACTTCTAGTAGTTGAAGGGATTGAGCTACTTCTCTCTTTGTTTGAAAAATCTGGTCTCAGGTTTGCTGGGAGCAACAAGTTTGCCATCAAGCTACACATCTCTCTCTGTCTCCCTTACAACTCTCTTAGTATTGTAGAGGTTATACAAAGAATGATATTTTTCAAAAGTAATGTCTTTTAATTTCGTGACTTGATGCCAAACCCTAGTACTATTTATCTTGTGTCGATATTCATACAATCAAAAGACATGTATAACACGTGGGTGGGTCTAATACTATTCACCTTATAAAACAAATACAGAAGGAACTTATAATACTGAGACTAATGTTATACAATTGTCATTCCCTCTTAACACCGACCAAATAGACTTTTATGTTCCTTCTAACTTTCCTAACCACCAAAGAAAAAGAAATTATACATTTACATTAGATCTATCCCTTTGATTTCTCAGGGTTAGGTATAGAGATTCCAAACAGGCCATCCGCGACATACTCATCCGCTCCGCTATTTTGATAATGACGATGAGACCATGGGATCGTGCTAACCAGCGGAAAGCAACATTTGCACTCACCAGGGCAAGGTAGCTCCGGTAGATTTTCACTCTTTTTGCGGTTCCTATTTCCGTCGTGCTGGTGCTGTGATGTAGCCTCCCAAAGCGGGCCCCAACATTCGACCTTATTGTACTCCGGTATGTTGGAATGGAAATAAACCCAAACAAGAGATTCTTGTAGTTCAGGGTGATTATTCAACAAGTACTCATCTCCATGGACAAAAGCTTTCAGTACCTATAAATCAATAGGTCCAATATAGTCAATCAATCTCGCTATTACATATCATATAAAATATAAACATATCTTGTAGCCAAGAATTCCAGACAAACATCTTGCAATCTTTGCTTGCGCCATACAAGTTAAAAATTATCTACAATTTTTTTTTTTTTTTTTATATCTCCTAATTAACATGACAATAACCACTAGACTATTACTAAAAAGATTGTACAAAATTAACTTACCACCGGTAATTCTTTGCAAAAGATGTAGTACCGAAGCTTCGCGATGAGATTCAAGAGGAAGTGGCCTCCGCTAATGTGGCAATGAACATGAAGCGACATTTTACCTTTCACTTTCTTCCACTCGGCCACTATTTCGTCCCGGAACAATTTATTAGCCCATCCTTGCAACTGGTGAAATCACAGTCCAACAAGTACATCAATATCCTAAAACGCTAAACCCTAAACCCTTATTTTTGTAAACCATGGGGCAGTTTATGATACCTGAGAGTTATTGATGGATTGAGATATAGCTAAAGTTAATTTAGCGGTTATGTCGCTGTGAGTTAGAGTGTAAGTTCTTGGAAGTTTTGCTGGATGTTTCTTCTCATCAACTCCTAAGAATAATACTTTCAATTTGGAGGCTTCAAAAATCGCCGGTCCAAACAATCTTGCAACCTTATCCATTCAAAACACGAGGGAAATATATCAAATCTTCAATAAGATTCATTAAATTTTAGATTCAAACAAGGCTCAACGCAAGAGATAAACCCTAAGAAACAGAGTATATAAACCAAACCAATAGATCGTTTTTTTACTCTTTCTAAAATTCTCCAAAATTAGTTATATATTTACACAGAAACGTATCTAAATCAAACAAAAAATGATATTATTAACAAAAACAGGAACTTTGAAAACAGAGTGTAGAGGAAAAAGATTTGAGATTCTTACAGGAACAATAGATCGGTTCTTCATCTTAGATCTTCTAGTGGTGACACAGAGTGAGCTAGTGCTCAGTTTCTCTGGCAAAACTGGTTTCATCTTCGATGGTAGTAACAGATTTGTAGCCAAACTACACATCTTTGCTTGTTTTCAAATATCCGAAATTTACAGAAACAAGATTGAAGAATCTAATAATTAAATACAAGAACTCTCTCTAATCAAGATCTCACGCTATACTTGCGTGTTCGTAATCAAAACTTGTAACTTTGAAACCCACAAAATATCAATCAAGCTTGCTTTCGCTTTCGGTTTTAACTTCTTTTTTTCTTCCGCTAATTTAGGTTTTTTTTTTTTTGTTCTCTCTCTTTTTGTTGCGTGTTGGGTTAGATAACTATATATAGGAGTTTAAATTTAAAAGAAGGTTGCTTCTATTTCTAGACTTCTTTTTAGTTCTTCAAAGATCTCTTTGAACAGGTGAGACTGAGAGTGCCACGTGGTGTTTAGCTTCTTCACTGCATGAGCTTGCATGTGTCGTCGGATTACACGTGGCATCTAATGTGTTTCTTCGGTTCCGGTTTTGGATAACTATTCACCGTTTTGGAACAAAGAGATAAGTAAGAAGAGGTTTGGTTCTTGCCAAATTGTCACTTTTGGCCGTTGCCTCAAGTCTGTTATCAATACGATTCGGTTTTGACTAGATCTGTTGTTAGACAGTATAGCCCGGTTTAAGCTTTGACCGAAGGTAATCATTGGTTAGTTGATTTTGGTATGAATCGGTCGGTTCAATTAACAAGTCTATCGTAAATCAGAGTACTTAATTGTCTCAAAGATACATTCCGGTAAAATTGAGAACATAGATCATAGAAAAAAAAAAAAAAAAAAGATCGATTGGAAAGAAGAAGAAGTGCTAATTGAGACCATTTCTCATAAAGAAAAAAATAAAATAAAAATTGAGACCATTTCTTGTCTCAAAGAACAAAACGTTGGGCCTCTCAAAATTAATTTCCCATTAATTCAAACTTATAGTACATGATTATTTATTATTTAGACAATTATCTTAACACAGGCCCGGCTCTATACATGTGTCCTAGGTACTTATGCACAGGGTCCTTGTAATTTTGTGTCTTTTATCATAACTAAATTTACTAAAATTAGGGTCCAAATTTTTTTTTTTTTTTGAAAAGCATGAGAAATAAGGGCTAATTTTTTGTTTAGCTCAGGGTCCTTAAATTTTTTGAGCCGGCCCTGTCTTAACATCTTTACAAAACTTTCATAAGCTAATATTAAATTAATTTTGTTTTTGTTATTAGTAAAAAAAACTATGATATAAAGTTCTATTTAATTTTAAACTCCTTTCAATTAACAATACTGTATCTTAAATTTTTTTAAAAATTCTAATGTGGCTGTCAATTCTAATGTAGATTGATAGTATTAATTTATTGATGATTGAAAATTGAATCAACGTAATCGACGAGAAAATGTCTCGTGAATCCCCTTTTGTCAAACAGAAGTCTCATATCTCCCTTGAAAAAACAGAATTTTATTTTTATTTAATTTTAAATCAAAATTGAGGGTAATTACCTCTTTACCCCAGGCAAAATAAGAAAACTACAAAAGAAACCTGGGTTTTAACCACCCAACCGAAGAGTTTTCGGATCTAACCATCCAAACCGGGTTAAATCCAATCCATCCCCAATCAACCCACCCACGAACCCTAAATCGAAATCCTTCGTTTTTTTCAAACTCCCACGAACTCACGACTCCAAACGAGAACCCACTCCGACCGTTTTCTTTGTCTCCTCTCCTTTATTTCTCCACGATTCTCGAATCCTTTTCTCATTCAATTGTTCTTCAACGGTTTGCAATTTCTGATTTTCTTCAATTCGAATCCTTTTCTCATTCAATATGCCTCCTAAGACGAAGAATATGGGAAAAGGGAAAAAGAGAAAGAGAGTATCGGAGCTTCTAAAAGATGTAGATGATGGAGGAGCAAAGCAGAGAACTGAGCAACCGCAGCCATCCTCGGAGCCAAACCCGACAGAGCAAAATATAATTGAGGGAGGAGGAGGAGTTGAAGAAGAACAAGTCCCAATGGAGTCCGACAAGGAGGAAGAAAATTCTGAGAAAAATAAGGAAGAAGAGAGTGAAGAAGAAGACAAAGAAGAAGACAAAGAAGAAGACAAAGAAGAAGAGGGCGAAGAAGAAGACAAAGAAGAAGACAAAGAAAAAGAGAAAGAAGAAGGGAATGAGGAAGGGAATGAGGAAGGAGAGGAGTCCTCCTTCGATGATGGTAGTAGATCCTTGGGCGAAGAGTCCTCCTCCGATGAGAGTAAGGAGGATGAGATTGCAGTGGAAAATGCGCCGGAAAATCAGCCGGAAAATGCTATGGTAAGTATTTGAATGGTGTGAAACTGGTAGAACAGGGTAAAACTATGTGTATATCTGGGTACTACTGGTAGAACAGGGTAAAACTATTATTTATTGGTATAACTGGTAGAACTGGGAATACTATGTGTTTGAATTCTGGGTATAACTGGTAATACTAGGGCATTACTATATGTTTGATTTCTGGGTAATACTGGTATTACTAGGGTATAACTATGTGTTTGAATTCTCGGTAAAACTGGTATTACTAGGGTACAACTATGTATATATTTTCAGGGTAATACTGGTAATACTGGTAATACTATTTGCAGAATAATGATATATGAATGAATGTATGTTCTGTTGCAGGAGATCGACAAGGAAACAGAAGCAATACCACCGCTAGGTATGTATTTCCCGCCTTCAGAATTTGTGAAGAAAATCAAGCTATCAACTCGGTGCTATATTCACGAAGTGTTGACTACATTCGATGAGTTGGAGCCTCCGATGAGCCAGTCTGAGAGGGCATTTTTTGAGAATCATCCGAGTTTTCAACACGTCTTCCACATGCCAAGAGACCCAAACCACCGACTTATGGGGATGTGGATGCTCCTTCTTCGCACGGCGCGCATTGATAGGAAGAAAGAGGTGTGGTTCATCGTCAATGGCGTTCCAATCCGATATGGTATATCGGAACATGCATTGATATCGGGCTTCAATTGCAAGAATTATGCGCTTGATTATAAAAATGTGGGAAGTATGGAGTTCAAGAGGAAGCATTTCAAGAATGTTCCTGTGAAACGTGAAGACGTGAGAAAGAAGCTCATAGAAATGGTGCCGAAGGGTGACAGATCAAAAGATAGGTTGAGGATGATGGTGCTCTATTTCCTAACCAGCATTATTGTGGCGCCTAGCAAGACCGGGGAAAAGGCACCTCAAGTGGATGAATTTTGTTTAAAGGCTGTGAATGATCTTACGTTTTGTAGGAATTTTCAGTGGGGGAGGTATTCTTTCGAGTACATGTTAGATACCATCTCACACACGATGAATCATTTCAATGGTGTGGTCACCGATAACGAGAAGTACATATGGTCGGTTCCGGGTTTTTGTCTTTTGATAGAGGTTAGTTACAAGTTATAGTAATTGGTGATTTTTTGGAATACTGGTAATAATGGGAATACTGCATATTAGAAAACTGGTAATACTGCATATTAGAAAATTGGTAATACTTGTATTACTGTTCTTCATCTAAATATATGTTTTTTTTATTCTGTAGCTTCTTGCATTCGAGGCAATCCCACTGTTGAGGGAGACATTCATTGAGGACATTGCAGGTGCAGATGAGAGATGTCCTAAGATGTGCAAGGTGAAATTCAAGAAGAACCATTTGAAAGGCATTCCTCTTGATAATATTAATCATGAATTGGGTACAACTCAGGTTAGTTGTCCTATATATTATGCTTTTTGAAACGTTTGCTATTCTATTTAATTATAATAATCCATATTTGTTTATGTTTACAGGTCATTGATTGTATCGTCTCACCTAGAATTGAAGAGCACGCACTTATGAGCGCAATCACGGAAGAAGAACACGACGTTGACATGGCTGATCCGGTGGTGGAAAGTTGGTTGAAGCGTCATAAAGAGGGCCGTCTAATCAGGTTTGAAGAGTTGTACCAACAGGATCTACAGGTAAGAGGAATCATCACAGGACCAGAGATTGCGGGTGGTGACGATATTCCCGTAGTAGATGGACAAGAACTCCTGAGTTTGGCTGCTGTGGTTGGGATGATTCAAGACATGCAAGTTGAAATGACAGATCAGCTGAATGAAATCTTAGTAATGATTTCATCGTTGGATGATACATTTATCTCGTTGGATGAAAGAGTTAAATCGTTGGAAACATTCAGGGAGGCGCAGAAAGCAGAGAAGAGAAAGGTACGATTTGTAATACTGGTATAACTGAGTAATACTGGTATAACTGAGTAATACTGGAATTACTGTGATATAACTTTGTTCAATGGCAGGATCAAGAAGAGAAGAATCAAGAGAAGGATGGTGACCCGAAAGAGATAACCCAAGAGAAGGATGGTGACCCAAAAGATATTACCCAAGAGAAGGATGGTGACCCACAAGTCACAAAGATGACGACTCGGAGCAAGAGACAGCTTGGTTGACTGATTTATCTCTTTGATGTTTGGATTTGAACTTGGATTTGTTATGTTAATTGTTTTGGATTTGTTATGTTAGGATTTGAATTTGGATTTGTCTTGTTAGGATTTGAATTTGGATTTGTTAAGTTAGTTTTATAAATTTAATTAAGGAATACGGGTAAAACAGGTATTACTAATTAAGACATACGGGTAAAACTAGTAATACTGATAATGGTAATACTGGTAATACTAGTAAAACTGGTATTACTAATTAAGGAATACGTGTAAAACTAGTAATACTGATAATGGTAATAAGCTTACAAAGCATAGGAAAGTCTCACAAATCATAGAAAAGTCTTACAAAGCATAGACAAGTCTTACAAAGCAAAAAATAAGCTTACACATTAGTGAGCGACTAACTCCGAATGCATTTCTCCGCTAGATGAGCGACTAACTCCTTCAGTTTTTGGATCTCCTTACCATTACCTTTCAACTCCGAACGCATTTCTTCTTGATAGTACTCCAAGCTCTGAATCTTTTTGTGATGGGTATCAACCTCCTCCCTTAAGTTAGTCACCTCTTCTTCCATAGCTTTATCCCAAAGTTTCCGAATGTGTAAACCATCATTCTACAATACAAGAATTCTATATCGAGATCAATTATTCAACATACATCTGGGTAATACTAGTGTAACTAGTAATACTACATACATCTGGGTAATACTAGTGTAACTAGTAATACTACATACATCTGAGTAATACTAGTGTAACTAGTAATACTACATGTTTACGGGTAATACTAGTTTAACCAGTCATACTACATACATCTGGGTTCTCAGAGATCTACCAGTTCTACCAGTTCTACCAGTTTTACTTTCGCGTCAATAATGATACTATCTATTTACCTTATACACGTTGCATTGATAGTATCTTTTCCCTTTGTCACCATCGTTCTCAGAGATCTTGTCGAGGATGCGTCCACCACAAGGACATCTATTCGGAATTCCTTCCATCATTCCGACTTCTTCTAATTGATCATAAATCTTCTTAGCGTTCTTCATCTCATCATACCACGGATCTCTCTCACACAATCGATCCATAATTGAAAAAGAGAGAAAGATTGAAGAGAAGGAAAATGTTGGATCTCGTTTTCTTGAGCTTGGAGAGAGAGAGAGTGAATTTCGAGATAGAGAGAGAGGAGAAGTCTGACGTGAATTAGAAGTGGAGAAAAAAAGAATTTTAGTTATTTGTTTTTGTTGATTTTGAGGGGAAAAATTGGAGGGAAAAAAAATTTGGGGGGAGAAATTGGAATTATATGCCCACGTGTGCGCCGTTTTTTTAACATGTGCGCCGTTTTTTTAAACTTAGTTGTACCCTAGTTTTCAATTGTACAAATCTTCCACATAGTTATACTTTTGGTGTTTTCAAATTTAACCAGTATTACACATCCTTAAAAATGATTTATCTAGTTGTACACTTGAGGGAACTCTATTATTATTGAATTATAAAGGTTTAATGTAATCAAATGTTAACAATATTTAAAATTGTAAAATATCAATCCTAAATTGGAGTTTATATCAAAAATGAGCTTAAAAGTATAAGAAATATGTTGGATGTTGTCTCATAAAACAATCTTACATGAAAATATTTTTTTTTCCCTATCTTACTTCGTTTTAAATCATTTGTAAGAGTTCACTATCACTTAATAGTCTATGTAATAGTTGGTGTTGAAAAAATTAGAAATATCAAATTTCATAATTTTCTTCAGTAGTTATACTAGTTATACCAGTATTAAGTAATTTCTTCAATAGTTATACTAGTTATACCAGTGTTACCTAATTTCTTCATTAGTAATACATGTTATATTAGTATTACCCTTACGCCAGTGAATTAAAACATAGTATTACAGGAGGCAAATCTAGTGTTACATAGTTGTACAACGCAAATATGGTTTACAAATCATAAAGTTCAGATAAAATCAAATACTATGGTTGCCAAATAACAACCATTGCAGCGATTACCTCGGCCTCCTTTTATTTTGAGTCCTTTGGCGTTTTGGACGCCTTTCTCCGGTGGATGGAAGCCTCAACACTTTTGTTCTACCCTTCTTCTTTTTCCGAGGCAGAGGTAATACCTTCAACGCTTTGATCTCATCTGGGATATCCCACTGTGACTTATCCGGGACTAAATAAATAGTCCTATAATACGCCAATGCCCACATCTCCGCCCAATAATACTTTAAAACCAATTCATGTATTTCCATACTTCGAGTTCTTGTTGTATCGCTCTCGAAGGTAATGAAACCGGCTAGTGCATGCACACAAGGATACTTTTGGATATCGAACACCTTGCAACTGCAAGTTTTCAAGAGCAAGTTGACAAAATATTCTTTCCCTTCACTACCCCTGACATTGTATTCAAGCTGGAATGTGTTTAGCTCCGTCACTTTTAGTTTCTCAGCTTCAACTCATAAATCATGCAAGTAGTTCTCCACTAAAGGCACCAACTTATTCTCATTTGATCCTGACGCGGCTTCTTTCCGATGTTCATTAAACCAAACAGAAATCTTGGACATGATCGCATCAAGCATGGGTATTAAAGAATACTTCCTTGCATTGAGGAAAACAGAATTCAAAGATTCCACACAGTTGCTTGTGTCCAAATTGTATCGTTGTCCTCTAAAACAACACCTAGCCCATTTTTCTTTCACGGTTGTATCCTCCAAATAATTGGCCGCATAAGGATATCTTAGCTTAAAAATTATGTACTCCCTCTCGAATTCAGACATGGTGTAAACCCGACTTAACTCCATGAATCTCCATGCGACTACGTCTCTGTTGACGTTAGTGGCATGACCTTTCACATTTTGGGATAAATGCCAAATACAATACCCGTGATGAGCCGCGGAATACACATTACGTATGCCTTTGATGAGGCTTCAATTTCTGTCACTCATAAATACCAATTCTGGAGTATCGAGTACAACTGTTAGCAGCTTCTCGAAGAACCATCCCCAACTAGCATCATTCTCACTGTCGAGTACGCCAACCGCTATGATATAATGATGACGATTTGGGTCTTGAGCTGAGGCAAATACTAGAACACCACTATATCCGTTCTTCAAATGTGTTGCATCCACAATTATCACTTTCCTCATCACTTGAAAGCCTTCAATGCTAGCTCCCAAAGCTATGAATAGGTACTGGAATTTATCTTTCTCATCCAATTTCAGATATGTTATTGTACCTTCATTTACCTTCTTCAGCATGTACAAATAACAATTGATATCCTTGTAGTTATCTTCCGCGCTACCTTTTAAATCACAAATGGCTTGCCTTTTCCCTCTAATTACGGTGGAGTACGATATCTTCACACCTAATTTCGTCTGAACAAGCTCCATGATAACCTTAGGAACTGGAGTTTCCATTTGTCCTGGAAAAGTATCATGAAGAAGAGCTGCTACTAATTCCGGAGTACCTTTCCTCTTCCTCATCCTTGTACTACTCTTACTTATCCGGGTACAAGTATGCATCTTGTTGTACTTTCTAATCGAGTAAATACTTGTATTCCGAATATTTGAAGCTCGTATACGCCAAGCACAGCTTTCTTTAGAACACCTTAGGACATACCGCTCCTTATCAGACTTTTTAATAACATAACCAAAACTGTTAGCAAATGTACCTTTGTCCACCACTTCCTGCAATGCCGCCTTGCTTGGAAATTCTTGTCGTAAAATCAGTCTAATACCGTCTTCCCATTCTTTTTTAAACTGACCAGCTTCTACAACAGGCGGTGGCTCAACGTATTCATCACCCCTATCATCACATCTATCCATAGATTCATCACGTGATCCAATCTCAGGATCTTGAGTATCATCAACCTCCATTATTGCCTCATTTGGTACTGTTCCTTGTTCCTCCTCGCATTCACACAAAACGATGGCAGCACTATCTCTCATTTCATCCTCATTTGAATCCAATTCCGCATAGTTCTTACCAACAGAACTTTTATTGAGGAGCTCCACTCTCAACAGTTGCTCGGCAAATTCTGGTGGAGTGATGACGTCCACATTCAAAACATATCTACAGTTATTTTCACCTGAAGATATATAGACACCTACATCCTCATCATCACTAATGTAAATCTCTTCAGTTGGTCCCATCAGCACAGCATTGTACCTCATTTGCAATTTAACCTTACTTTCATCTAATCCAAGCTTCGTGCATATCCTACCTTCTAACATGGAGAGAGTTATTTTCCCCCCTAATGTATTCATCATCAAGCTATACATGCGACCTTTGCATTTAAAATATATGATCACGTTCTCCATCATTGTATCCTGCAAAAACAATACAAAAACTCTGTCAGTTATACTAGTTGTACTACAATTCTGGGTAATACTAGTACAACTAGTCATACTACATGTATATGGGTACTACTAGTGTAACTGGTAATACTACATGTAAATGGGTAATACTAGTGTAACTGGTAATACTACATACACCTGGGTAATACTAGTATAACTAGTAATACTACGTATATATTTTTCAATAGATTCAGGTACATTTCTACCCAGTTCTACCAGTTGTACTTTCGCGACAAGAACTCAAATCGAATGGTTTCGGGTTCAAACCTACAATTCACTATGATTCAGTTTTTGTTATCCATTTCTTACCCATTTATAGACCTATTCGACCCAGAAACTATGCATAAACTTCCAATGTGCATACCCAAACACAATTTGCTTAATTTCAAATCTAATTGGATTCAATCTCCTATATTTCTAAATCCAAAACTTCAATTTGAAGCTCTATGCAGCTCAAACAACATACCTTTTCTCTCTATCTCGACGCAGCTCGCCGGAGGAGAGGATACGGCTGCAATGGCGACTGAAATCGATTTTTCCGGCGAGGAGAGCTGGAGCTCGAGAGCGAGAAATGTTTTTATTTTTTTTTTTCTGTTTTCGATTTTTTTTGTTTTCATTTCAGAAAATAATTAATTAAAATAAAAAAGAAAGAGTAAAGGTAAAATTGTCAGATCACATTTCATTAATTGAGAAGGGGATATGTAGATAAAAAAAGAGAGACATAAGAGGTTTATGGTTTATGGTTTAAAGTTAAGAGGTTTTTGTTTTCTCGTAATCGACTGAGAAACGGTTCAAACTTTGTATAATAAAATAGGTGTAATATTATTATTTAAATGTGTTATGTTGTTAACTTTCCAACGATAAGAGTTGACTTGTCGTCGGTCATAATGTAAGAGTTGACTCGTTGGCCGAGACGAATTTTAGAAGGAAAGAAGGCTACCAAGTTGGCGTTGTGGAAAAGAAGAGGGTTGTCGAGGAGGAAGAAGAAGAGGCTTCATAATAAAGTTTCTTGTGGTGTTGCTGTTATTTCCGGCGTCTTCAAAATCATCCGATTAATAGCTTTTTTTGTCAGTCAACGATCGCAGACGAAGCGTCTATGCGCGGAACATGGCTTATATAATTGCTACACAAACACAAATCTTCAAAACGATCTTGTTATCACACGCGAACATGGAGACTTGCAAGAATAACGTGTTATACTTGGGTGTCTTGACGATGTTCTTGTTTTTTCAAGCTTCTTCTGCAACTGACACCATTTCTACCGATCAACCTCTTTCAGGACTTAAGACCATTGTTTCCAGTGGTGATATTTTCGAACTCGGTCTCTTCAACCCAACACCAGGTATGATTGGATTCTACATAGGCATGTGGTACAAGCAAGTCTCTCCACGAACTATTGTTTGGGTCGCAAATCGAGAATCTCCTCTCCAGAGGGCTACCTTCTTTTTTAAAATATTAGATGGAAACTTAATCCTTCATGATAATATGACTAGTAGAACATTTTGGTCGACCGGTGTTAATTCTAGTAGGAGCACAGATGTTCAAGCTGTTCTGCTTGATAATGGTAATCTCGTATTGAGAGATGGGCCAAATTCTTCTGCAGCTGTGTTGTGGCAGAGTTTTGATCATCCCTCGGATACTTGGCTTCCAGGAGCTAAAATCAGGTTTAACAACATCAAACTGGGAAGCCAACGTCTCACGTCTTGGAAAGGCTTGACAGATCCATCACCGGGTCGATACTCTCTCGAGGTTGACCCTAATACAACACACTCCCTCATAACGGTTTGGAATGGATCTAAGTCATATTGGTCCAGCGGGCCATGGGATGATCAATTTAGAGTCTCCATTTTGGCTATTTCCTTGAGTTTCAAATTGAACCTGGATGAGTCTTACATCACCTATTCAGCAGAAAACTATAGCACATATCGTTTGGTCATGGATGTTTCCGGGCGGTTCATGCTGCACGTTTTCTTAGTTGACATCCAGTTGTGGGGTGCGATATGGTCTCAACCAAGAGATACATGTGCGGTTTATAATTCTTGTGGATCGTTTGGGATTTGCGATGAACAAGCGGATACACCCTGTAGATGTGTTCCTGGTTTCAAACAAGCATTTGGCGAGGACTCGAATGATTACTCTGGTGGTTGTAAAAGGGAAATAAATCTTCAATGTGACAAGGGAAATGACGAGTTTTTTCCTATTGAAAACATGAAATTAGCCACTGATCCAACAACAACATTGGTCTTGACGGCAAGTCTTGTTACGAGCTGTGCCTCAGCTTGCCTAGCTAATTGTTCTTGCCAGGCCTACGCATATGATGGAAACAAGTGTTTGATGTGGACAAGAGATGCTTTCAATCTGCAACAACTTGATGCAAATAACACAGAGGGACACATTTTTTTCCTTAGACTTGCCGCTTCAAACAAGGGTAAGCATTTTCCATTAAAAAATGAGACAAATTCGTAGAGATAATTTTAAGCTTCATATTCTACTCAGGAGAAACAGAGAGTTCTAAAGTCAGAAGAATTGTGTTACCCGCTGTACTCTCATCACTAATAGCAGCCGCTGCGTTTTTCGTTGGTTTGTATTGTTATATTTCTCAAAGAGGAAGAAGAAAAAGAACAAAAAGAGGTGAGGTGGTTTTGGCATTTTGCATAAACTTTTGACTATAATTTGTTCACTAGTTTCTGAAACAAGAGTTATACGCAGACAAAAAACAGAGCAGAGAGCTATTAGAAGGTGGCCTAATTGATGATGATGGAGAAAATATGTGTTACCTAAATCTGCATGACATTATGGCTGCAACAAATTCTTTCTCTGAGGAAAATAAGCTAGGCGAAGGCGGTTTTGGTCCAGTCTACAAGGTAATAATTAAACAATACGATTAATACTGAGCGTTTAAGGTGGTTTGGCTAAAGTTACTAAAGTGTTCACAGAGCTAGTTTAATTATCTACTTGGTTATAATCTTACGATAAAATATTTTGATAGAAGTGATTTTTCTTGGCAGGGAATGCTACTGAATGGGATGGATGTGGCCATCAAAAGGCTTTCAAAAAAATCAAGTCAAGGTCTGACAGAGTTCAAGAATGAAGTCGTTCTGATCATAAAGCTTCAACACAAGAACTTGGTGAGACTTTTAGGATATTGTGTTGAGGGCGACGAGAAACTTCTAATTTACGAGTACATGTCGAATAAGAGCCTTGATGTTTTACTCTTTGGTGAGTGGTGAATATATTTATTCAAAACTACTAAATTTTGAATTTGAAACCATAAATATTGGTTTGAATTCTTTTGATATGCACATATATACAGATTCTTTAAAGTCTAGGGAATTGGATTGGGAGACGCGTATGAAAATAGTAACTGGGACGACAAGAGGACTTCAATATCTGCATGAGTACTCACGTCTCAGGATCATTCACCGAGATCTTAAGGCAAGCAATATTCTTCTCGACGATGAGATGAATCCTAAGATCTCGGATTTTGGAACCGCCAGGATCTTTGGTTGCAAGCAAATCGATGATAGCACCCAAAGAATCGTCGGAACTTGTAAGTGTTTATCTCCTATGTGTTCATTTGTTTCTCACGCTAGAATTTTGGGTTTATGATCATGTTTATGAGTATTTTCATTAACACACATTTTTTCACAAACATTATTTACAAATAGTATAACACATACGTAAAATGAAGATGGTGTCTTTTTCATTCCGTTTGTCTTTACAATTTATGAGTGATGGTTGAAAAAAGCTAAAACATTGGGTTAATTTCAGCGGCTATATGTCACCGGAATATGCATTAGGCGGGTTGATTTCAGAGAAATCGGATATATATAGCTTTGGAGTGTTGTTATTGGAGATCATATCAGGCAAAAAGGCGACAAGGTTTGTTCACAACGACCAAAAACACAGCCTTATTGCTTATGTAAGTGATTCTATAGTTCAATATCATTTATCTACCATACATAAAAAGTAACTTACCTTAGATCAATCCCAAAATATATATGTTCTTGATCATCTTCAGGCATGGGAGTCTTGGTGCGAAACACAAGGTGTAAGCATCATAGATGAAGCACTGCGTGGCTCCTATCCCGTAAAAGAAGTGATTCGGTGTGTTCACATCGCACTTCTTTGTGTTCAAGATCATCCTAAAGATAGACCCACGATTTCGCAAATCGTCTATATGTTGAGCAACGATAACACTCTTCCGATTCCGAAACAACCAACTTTCTCTAACGTGTTGAACGGGGATCAACAGTTAGTGTCGTCTGACTACGTGTTCTCCATAAATGAAGCAACGCAAACAGAACTGGAAGCACGATGAACAATAACAATACTTGGTTGGTAAAAATGTTGCTATCCCCTGTATTAGGTGTATTTACTTATACTGCTTATGTGATGCTCAGAGTGTCCTTTAAAAAAAATGATATTATTCTGTAAGATTTGAGATCTGTCAATAGAAAACAGAGTAACAAAATAATTATTGAATTGTCCTATATGGTCTTACTGGATTTGGGCACAAACAGAAGAAAACAACAGCAAATTACGAACAATTATTATCATCATAAACACTCATCAGTCTAATAAAACAGAGCACTCAATCTCCTTAACGTGAAGATATGGGTGACGTAACAGAGCTATGTCCGGGAGATAGAGACAGTGACCAGGGCCAATTGGTTTCTTCCTTTCCAAGAAATCGATTACCACTGGTTGGTTCCGGCAAAGGAGTAGAGATACAACTAAACCAGTGAAGAACTCTATCAATACTCGGCCTTGTCTCTGCATTTTCATCGATACATAACAAAGCAATGTGAATGTATCTCAAGATTTCGCTTATCGAATCTTCTCTTTCTTCTTCCCTCATCACTTCATGGATCACATCTATGGCTTCTCCTCTGTTCCAGCATCTCATAACCTAAACGAAGACAAGAACTACGATTAAGGAAACACTTAACCATCATAGACACTTTTACTTTAATGTAAACTCACATATTCGATTAGAGAGTCTCCGTCAACACTCCAAGCCTTCCTTCTGGTAATGATCGTCAAGATTGTAACTCCAAAGGCATAAACATCAGATTTGACAGAAACACGCCCGCTTCGCAAGTACTCTGGATCTATATACCCTCTGTAGATTATCTCAAAATGTTTTATGCATAAGTCTCTAAACATGTTCAAAACGTTTTTCCTTAAGTGTGTTAAATCAATAAACTTCACTTACATGGTACCGACAATTACAGTCGACTCAGCTTCGTTTTCACATTGTTGCATCATCCTCGCCAATTCAAACCCCATGATTTTCGGTTTCAAATCTGAATCCAATAGAATGTTTCGAGGTTTAATGTCGCGGTGAACGAGACATAACCCGGATTCTTCATGAAGGTAACGTAACCCTCGAGCTATGCCATCAACAATGTTTCGACACATCTCCCAACTTAGCTGAGAAGCTCTATGTGGATCTGTAACATATTATCACAACGACTAAATTATGAGAACTTGAAACTAGACGAGACTGGATTTAGAAGGATACTATGTTTTTGATTGTCTAACCGAGTAGAAAGCAATCGAGGCTTGAGTTTGGCATGAACTCATAAACAAGACAATGTTGGTCTCGTTTAGTGCAGAAACCAAGAAGGTTGATCAGATTCTTGTGCTTAAGCTTTGACAAAATATTAAGTTCATTATGAAACTGTGTCTCAGTTCTAATTGAACTTTTAGACAAAATCTTGACTGCTATTTCTTGTCCATTTTGTAGCCTACCCTGAAAAATAAGTCAAAAGGATGTTTTAATTACAATTTCACACCAAACACTAAAAATATATGAAAACGGATCCAAAGTCGAGTGTTAGAGCTTGATTGGTTCTCCCGCTACCACCCATTTGCGGTTGCTAGCGTTTAAAACCAATCATAGAAATCGATGTAAACCCTATTGGACTCAAAATTATAAGAACCATTAAAACAACATGTCTAGGAATTCCTAAAAGATTAAAGAGAAAACCTTGTAAACAGAACCAAATCCGCCATGACCAACCAGTTCTGAGAACTCATTTGTTGCAGCTTTAACAGTGTCGAAGTCGAACTCGAAAACTGCAGAATCTAGTAGAGACAAGTGAAATTAAACATAAATTAGTGGGTTTTGTATCAGATGTGAGGAAGAGATTTGAGAAGAAGAAACGTGAATACGTACTGCTTACAAACTCAGTAGACTTCTTCTTCTTTCTTCGTCGGAAAAGGGTTTTGAGAAGCGAAGTAAGGGCCATAGCAAAGACGAAGACGAAGACAGTGTCTCTGAATTACCTTCAAACAAGTATTTAATCCAAGAAAAAAGAAGAACTTATTAGACAAGTTATTTCTTCAAATGTTGACTTAGTCGTTATCGTTAAGAGTCCAGTATGTTGACCTTGACTTTTATTATTCATTTTCGATATTTTGGGTTCTTTAATTCTTTCTTCATTTGTTTTTTTAGTTAAATTGTTGATATTATATAGTGATTTATTTTCTTTAAAATCACCGTAATTGGTATTATAAAATCAAAATATATTTTATAGAAACATTAATTTCAGAAATATAGTACCTGGAAAATAGTTTGAAGTACTTTTTGCTTTGTTTTATTTGTATGTAGGTTCGACAAATAACTATTACATAAAACATAGAAGACAGTCATTCTGTTTTTATAAAAAATGATATAAAAACATAAATTATAACCATGGAATTTTACTTCAAAATGATGGTCTTTGGAAGGAAATGAATTGTCAGCTACTTGGAAATAACGAACCAAACAAGGTCACGTACATAACACGTTAACAAAGAACGACCACAAGAAAACCAACTAGCTAGCTATCCCTTTTTCCATGAATTCCCATAAAGCGACGATTTTTGGGTCTAGACCAAGTGAAAGGACTTTAAAGAGGCGGGTGCAATGCAACTTTTCCACGAAATCCCAAGTCTTTCACTTGGTCATACCTCCACGCGGATTCGAAAATCTTTCCAATTGATCCATTATTCCTCATAAATCATTTCCAACATCCAAAAAAATGTCATCATCTAATCTGATACTCTCTTCGTCCTACAAAGATAAATTTTTTAAAAATTTCACATTCTTTAAAAAATAATGTATAATGACAATTTTAACCTTTTAACCTTTTAACATATTTTAAAGAGTATATTATTTATCGTTGTTTAGTAAGGGTAAAATAGGTAAACTGTTTTACATTTGACATTGGAAACACAAAACTTATAATTTTTTGAGACAAAACTTTTTTCTAAAAAATTCATCTTTGTGGGACGGAGGGAGTACAATATTATCCTGACCATATACCATTGTTTCAGGACTTCGCTCCCAACTCCCTTACATACATCATCTTCATGGCTAGCATGAAACATGAAGATCTTATCCGTGAAAGTCATGATAGCTAGGGAACCGATCCTAGCTAGGCACCCGGATTATTTTCACTCTCCACCGGTCGAGCCACTCTTCACGAGCCTATCTTATTTTTTCCGGCAAAATATCACCCATATTGAATCATCTGTCTGATCCAAAAACTTGTCCCCAACATATAATATATAGATTAAATTAGTTAGACATGATTTTCTAAATATTTATTAAAAATGAAATGAAACATTTATGTTAAATTAAACAAGAAATTATTTTAGGATTTCAAAGTTGTTAGAGGATACAAAAGAAGAAAAAAAACCAAAGCTAAATACAATAAGCAACATCAATTTTTCTTCCAGGGAAAAAGACTTTCCCTACATAATATCTTAAGTTGATAATATCTTTGATAAATATATAAACATGTACTATGTGTTAGTTTGGAGGAGAAAACTTTTTGGAGTGTCGAGTCTCAGGAGGTCCAATGAACAAATCAGTCACCACTTCCATATCATCATTGTTATCTATGTCCAGTTCTGAGGATGTTCTTGCTATTATTCCTCTTCCTTGCATCTCATACTTCATTCACACATTCCTCAAATAGTCAAATTAAAACACTCGTTTTGAAAAGAAAAAAATTAAAACAGATAAATTAATAATAATAGAATTATAATACAAATCAGTACGATAGTAGTTCTAAAGAAGCCGTATGTTAATATTAATATGTACCTTCTCCATCAGCATTTTATTTTGTGCAATGAGGTTTCTCTCCTAAAGTATTGACAAGAAACAAAAAAAATATGGTTAACCGTTTAATTAAGGAAATATGTTTAGTACCTAACCAATACATTTAGATAGACTTCTAGATGTATGAAAAGCTACATGTGGTACCTTTTCTTTTAACTTCTCAATTTCTTCGCGTAATAATTGATACTGAAATTAAGAAATAAAATAGCTAAATAAGTTTTGGTAAAAACAAGTAAATAAGAACTCTCATAAAAGATATCTTCAAAAAAACAAAAGACTCATAAAAGATAACATATAAGGTCCTTTTCTCATCACATATGCATGCTGCATGCATGCCTTCAAGTATGTGTGTGTTTATTGTTTACATAATCAGCTCATTTGTGATAATAGAATTTTCTTTTTATAAACAGAAATCGAACCAAACCACCACGTCATAGTCGTAAATCTCGATGAAACAATAAATATATGATGATCACATCATATATGTAAATGTAAGTTACCTTTTTGGCTCTTATTTTCATTAAGCTTCTGTCCAACTGGTTCTCCAATTGTTGTAACTCTTCTATAGAAGATGCGTCAAGTCCTTCTCCCAGCATTTTTCTGCAAATGTGTATTTTAAGAAAATAAAAAATATTGGTAAATAGACACCTACAATTTCTATTTATAACAAAATATTCGTAAATATTTTGAATTCAAAACCGTGTCGAAATCTCCAAATGTTCGATCTTTCTCGCCAAGGCATAGGTTTCATCCTTCGACTGCTGTCAACAAATTTTGATCATGTAAAAGAAAAACAAAAACAAAACTGTGATAATCTATAGAAATACAATATTTAACTAAAATTGTAAGTACAAATTTTTTCTCACCCATGTTCGATAAATAAAGCATAAATTTTTACATGTATATTCATTTTTTAAAAGTGGTACAAGAATGGATTAATAAATACACGATGAATCCTAACAGATTATGACGACCATCGATCGATATAGAAATTCTTTTTAATTACTAGATCATTTCATGAGAAGAATATTTTATGCATATGGATTTAAAAGATTTTTTTTCCAAATGCAAAAATGATAATGATTATACACAAACAATTTAAGAAAGTTTGTTTACCTGTGAGTTATCATCTCTCTTATGGTTAGACCCGAGATCTTGTATCCGCTTTTGATATCGTTCTACTGTTTTTGGTATACTGAAATTTTCAAAATTATTAGGAAGCAAAAGTCCATGCTAGATCCCTCAAGCATTAATGATAGTGATATTTTAGATGGTCGAAGCGGTCATCTAGGCGTCACCTAAGCGCCTAGCGCTTAGTCGGAGCCCAGGTGACCACCTAAACCGCCTTTTAGAACACTAATAGAGTAAAGACCTCAATAACTAAAAGATTACTACCCTCTCTATTTCTTAATACATGATGTTTAAGATTTTTAAATACAAATTAAGAAATTTAATTTTTGTTCAATTCTATACTAAAACATCATTTATTATCTATTTCAATAAGATTCAGCCAATAATATAACAATATGCAGAATATAAATCGTCAAAACTAATAAAAAATTAATTAATTCGCATTAAATGTTAAAAACATCATCTAATTTAGAATAAGCTTTTCTTTCTAAAACATCAAATGTAAAAAAATTGGAGGGAATATAAAATGTTGATGTACTGAATCAAAGCGTCTAGTCAAATGGATATGGCTTAGTTAAGTAATTCACACCTAGTTAATTGTGATTAATTAACCCCTGTCTTGCTTAAGTACTAAAATACCATTGTTTTTGGTCTAATAAAGTACGTACATATATTTAAATAATCACATAACACGCATACATAATAATTTCTAACTACACAAAAATATAACAAATAGAGAAAGCATAAAAAGAATCAACATATTCTGATCTAGACACATGCTAATGACTCCTTCACTGTCATCACTGAGATAAAGAGGCCTTTGTACTATGTGGGTGTATACTGTTGCTGTTGCAAATGCTTCTTTGTTACCTCAATAAACATACATAAATCTTACATGAACATATATAGATACATAAATCTACATATACACACATTCAAAATAGTATATTATAAAAAAAAGAATACATAAAACTATGGATGGCATTAGTGGAATGGCAGAATGAATTAGTATACTGACGGTTTAAAAAAAAAAACCGTTAGTGTTTTTCTGTTTTGGTTTTAAAATTTCTCTTTGCCCAAGAGTTAAAAAAAAAACATATTTTTAAACACACAAATAAATTAAAGAAACGTTGATCGGATATTTACCGGAACATGTAAGAAAAAAAAAATATTCAGAAGGCATGCACATAATTTTTCTTTGATTACCATTTTATACTTGTATTACATAGCTAGTGTGATCGAGCATAAAAATATATGTCATAATCATACCTAGCTGTTTATGTATGTACATAAATGAGTTTAGAAAAATGTTTCGAATGTATATACAATGATATACATGCAAATATAATGCAATACTTAGCTTCCCATGACATCAAAATACTCAAATCTCATCAGTACTAGTGTGAAATCTGTTAGTTCAAATCACAAAATATAACCAAATTCATGCATATATATCTGAATATGAGCGGTCTAATCTCATATTCTTATAATAGTGGAAAGTTTTCACAGATATTCTCAACAATATAAAAATAAAAATAATAAAAAAATATGAGAGAAATAAGTTAGATCATGTGCAATGCAAATCTCTTAACAATCTCTTGAGAGACTACTATCACACATGTCATAATGTAATTGGTTTTGATTTTTTTTCATAATCTAAAATGTAAATAAAAGATAAATTAAATTATATGTATCCAAATAATTTAGATGAGCTCTATCCATTGCACATGCTCTTTGAAAAAAAAAAAAAATTTGCGAGTACATCAATACAATAGTAAGTGTTTGGGTGTAAGTTCTTTGTACATAATACAAATACACACATAAGCAGAAATATAATATAGAAAAACCCACCTCTAAGAAGGAACCTTTTTTTTTTTCTAAATCTGGTCAAACATGAACCAAGTAAAAATGGAATATCTATCTCATATGAGACTTTATTGCCTAATTTGAGTAAGAAGACTGTGCTCAAACTTATTGCTACATATATAGAATTTTCTGTTAGTTGTCCTGACTCCAAACTATCTCATCATCTATCCACACACATCTTCGTTCTTTTATTTTGCAACTTCAAGGAAAAACATTTACCCATGTCCATGTGCGAACCACGTTTTAATCTCGAATCCTTACTTTCTATTTCTGATCTATCTGATTTTTCTTTCTTTCTAAAATTAAGGATCTTCGTTTAAAATTAAAATTAAAACAACCAATGCCAAGCGAGTCTAGACTAAAAAATGTAATGGATTTCAGTAAAAAAATTTATGGACAAAACCGATTATGATGCAATGGATCAATATACAGAAATGTGTAAATACATAAAACTTAAGTAGATGATAACCTGGATGAGCTAGAGAATTCATAGAGTTTGCCTCTAGGAGAGAAGATGATTAGGGCAACTTCAGCATCACAAAGGACTGATAATTCAAAAGCTTTCTTCAAAAGTCCATTTCTTCTCTTGGAGAAAGTCACTTGCCTGCTCGTCGCGTTTTCTATCCTCTTCATCTCTGTCTTTCCCCTCACCATTATCTCCTAATTCAATTTATAACCCTAAGTTATAATCAACACTTAATTTTGATAAAAAAAAATTCCATGAGAATTAAATGAAAAATAGTTGATTTCAGTAAAATAAAGTATCCATGAAAGGAAATTAGGTGGAAGCCATTATTGAATTTTATCCAGAGAGATTTCTTATGGCAAGAACAGCAAACATGAAGAACAAGAACAATATCGACCTTCTACTATAAATAGAGAAGAGATCAATCAGAAATTTAGGCATAGAGGAGAAAAAGATTACCCCCTTTGTTTTGCTGTATGCTTTTGATTGATTTGTGCCTCTAAGAGAAAGAACAGGATAGAGTTGGGAGAGAGAGAGTCTTTGGGAAGAGTCGGCAAGAGAGAAATGAAGAATTCTTGGAAACCCTAAATTTATGAAATCAGGAGCCAATAACAAAAAAGATGTAAGAAAAAAAAAAATTATATAATTCTTCTATCCATGAACTGATGATATATAATTTGGGGGTTTACGAATTTTCTCTTTTGCCATTTTTTTCCTCTATACCAATAAAAGTCTATAACCCTAGACCAAAGTTATTAATTAAAGTACATGCGTATAGTTAATTATAGAAACAGCATTACAAGATATCCATTCTTCTTTTGGTAAATTTTTTATATTATAAGAGGAAAAATTATTGGTGGAGAATATATTCCTATGTCATGGTTATTTTAATTGAAATTTTGTTTTCCGTGGTGTTGCATATATCTAATCTACACTATATAAAAAAGTAATAGACATTACAATCAACCTTTTTTTAACAACAAATGTAGATATATAACGAAGTTTTTAATTCGAGTGATTATTTAAACTTGAAAGTAGTGTAATACAACCATTTACGTCATCACGTACCTCATCACCGTAAATTACAAGACAACGTGGATTTTAAAGCTTAACCGTTGAGATCATGACACGTATGCATTATTACCGACAACCTATAGATCCGGTGTCCGTCAAAGTTAGTTAAGCAAATGCACTTAAAGACAGGCAGCAACCTTGTCGGTTGCCAGCTCCTCTCGGACAAGAATCTCACACGCTCTGTTTGATCTCCGTTACCAAAAAAACATTTCAGGAATTTTTTTTCTTTCTTTTTTTTTGTAACATATTCCACGAAATTATTGACTATAAATTAAAGGGTTTAACATTTTTGAAATAACATCAACGGTAGAAGACCATAGACATCGAATTTGAAGGTAACTAGCTAATTCTTTATTTGGTGAATAAGATTTGTTTTTGCTAAAAATGTTAATACTATATAATTATTTATTACCATTAAGATAATTTTAATATTCATTTCTATTACACTTTGCTTCTATAATTCTATGTATGTTAGTTAAGATATGTAACCATATCTGAGTCTAACTATGTTCCAGTCAAGTTTCGTCTCAATCTATAGGAGGACCATTGGTAAAACTAAAAAAAAATTCTAAATTTTGGACTAAATACATACTTATGCTTATATATAGAGTTGTAAACTACTTAGTTAATTGTTTTGCGGTACAAAATGCAAATCCATTCTCCCGGCTTGGCTCATTTGAAGCAACCAAGTAGTTTAAGTTATTTTTTTTGGTATCAATGTCATATCATTTTTAAATTTTTGACAAAATTATACAAGTAATTTAGTTGTTGTAAGAAAAAAATGCAATTTCATAGTTTAATATTATCATTAATTCGTGTACAGAATTATGTATACTAGGCTGACATTGCACTATTTATTTGTGGTCATTATACCGTTTTCACAATATTCGTGTGCTGATTGTGAAACATAAACAAATTCTCGATAGAGATGTCGCAAAACCACCGAGCTAACTCGGTTGCAAAAAAAAAAGAGAAGCCATTTTCTCGGATGTGATAACATACAAATTAGTAACAAACTGTCAGCAAACATGGTTTTGTAAAACACAATTCTATCATTTTACACAAACAAAAAGTACATATGTACAGAATTCCTAATTTCCATTTCTTACTATTTCGACATATATATATATGACTTCCGTACGACTTCACATTGCCACTCTAGTCTTCTATCTTCTTTATTTGCACTCATGGCCACTCCTTATTTGGTGCCTTTCTAATTTCTTTACCCACTCCCTCATATTTACTTTATTCTTCTCTTTCTGGCCCAAATTTATTAATTTTATATCTGTAATTATTGTTCTACTAGCACTTAGCAGGTGCTTAGCCACTGTTGGATGCCTTAATTTTTCAATTAATTAGCATTTATTCTGATTCATCTTTTTAAATCTCGATACAGGTGCACGCTGTGAGGACCACAAGCACAATGTTTATTAAAGTTTTAATTACGTTTTTTTTTTTAGTTACAAAATGATTTGGACAAAAGTTGAATTAGCGTTAATTTTTCCGTGTTATCGAGTCAGCAAAGCCTGATTTCGAACTTCGTGAAGGAGGTTAGAAAATGTGGCTTTGGACCACTATGCCAGATGTGATTAATGAATGAGTTTTTTTTATATGTATATATCTTATTTTACAATTAAAGAAAGTGTTGGTGTAAGAAAAAACTTACATTTACCAGATTATAAAATAGAAAAAGAAAAACTTAGATGATTTCGATATATGAACACAGACCAAAAAATGACATATGAACACAAGTCTTTTGTAGTGTTCAAAAAAAAAAAAAAAAAAAAAAAAAAAGAACACAAGTCTTTTGATTTTTTGGTGTGGTTAGTATGATACAATAATAGATAAAAAAACATATGTTTTGACTGGTAGCAAAAAATTCAACCGAATAATTTCACAAAAAAGTCAGGTTGATGTAACTTAATTTGTTTGTGTCGTTAAACTTTCGGAATCCTACAATGAGCTAACATTATAATGGGCATAGTTGTGTACTTAATTATTTACAAGAGCCGCATAATTGTTTCGTCCTTGCACATGCTACAAATCAGAACCATGGTCAATTTTGGTATAATATTGGAATGGGAATAAATCAAAGAACTCACATTGTGTGATAGATCATATATTATATGGGATACATTGTGTGGTTTCATGTTAATTTGTAGTTGTCGCTTTGCATTTGAAAGTTAATTATAAAAGGTATATAATTTAACATTTAACAAACGTGGAAAATTTATTGGTGTGGACTTGTCGGTTCTGTGTAATTTAGTTTTATTGTTTTTTTTTCTACTGTGAAAAAAGTACAACCATTTTTTTTTTTCAAACATCATTTATATTAAGTTATCGGAAATAGACTCTCCGCTAAAGAGAGCTAATCAGGAACCGACTTGGTTACATGGAAAAAAAGTACATCCACCTAAATAACTTGATTGAATCAAATTTTACAGTATAATGCAAAAGCAGTAAGTCTCGTAGCTTTTTAATTCAAGTCAGAAGAAAATTTAGATTTGAAATGGGCTGTTACTATTCTATTACAGCCCATATATATATATATATATATATATATATATATATATATATATATATATATATATATATATATATATATATATATATAGATAATCCATGTTCGTTCCATAATCGCCTTTCATAATCGGTAAGGACAGCAACTGCGACTATAACTACGATTTTGAAATCGCAGAATGTTGTTCGTTTAGCAATCGCGTGACTAGTCACATCAGTTAATCGTATGGTTGTTTCGTTTTTTTGGCGCACGATTGATCGTTGCCACTAATCGCAAGATTGTTCGTTTTGTTATCCTTGTAACTGAAATTTTTTAAAATTCTGAAATTAATATTTTTTTGATGATTAAATAATTACTTGTATATTAGTTACCAACATTTTTAAATCTTCATTATTATATATTCTCTCCGTTCAAAATGTAAGATATTTTGGCATTTTATTTTTGTTTCAAAATGTAAGACGTTTTGCTATCCTAATGTACAATAATAATAAAATAATTTAAAAGTAATTGTGTGTTTTTATGAAATACATGTACTATAAAATGTTTTAGCTTTTATTAAATGTTTTTAAAAGAAAAAGAATACTTAGATTAAAAAATATAGTTTTTATTAAGTTGCGTGTCAGACCTCAAAACGTCTTACATTTTGAAACAGAGGGAGTATACAAATTTGAAAATATAAACCAAATCGAAAGCAAAATAAAGTTATAAAAGTCATAAACCAAGTTATAAAGCAAAACGAAACATAGTTATAAAATTGAATCACTAACTAATAAGGTAATCGACGTCCTTTACTCATTTCACTTTTAATGGTGTCACGCAAACTTTCCGTAAGTCTATCACTAATCGGCTCAAATAGAGCATGTCCACGACCACCACCACCACCACCGCCATCATCATCATTGTTGGTGTCGGATCCCGCACCAGAAGTACGAGACCAACCAAAGATTGCCACGTAGTCAAGCGGGTGGCCCATAAAGGATGAAGCCCATTGGGCCCATGAACCGAGGGGACGGTCGAAGTGGTTGTCACCACTTCGAGAGTCCGAAGTAACTGCACTGAGATGTGAGTTCGGTGTAGAAGACGCGGGAAGGTCGGTTCAAGGACACTTGGGCCAAAAAGGCGAGGCCCATGAAAATCAGAGTCAACTCTAATTCAAACGTTGAGCATTAAAGTCGAAGAATCAAAACGGACACATTTAAGAAGGAATAATTGTACTTAATTATCCATTTTAATGTCGCTTATCTATGTATAAATATAGAGGCCAATGGCCATGTAAAGGGGATCTTCCTCTCAAGAGAGAAATAATATAGCAATTTTCATATCAATTTACAAGTTCTTACGTATTCATTTTTTGTCCCTCAAGAATAATCTTTCCCACCTAACAAAATACTTGAGTGTGTGAATCCGACATCCACATTTTGGCGCCGTCTGTGGGGACATAAAGCTTTCTTACTTCTAAGGCACTAATTCGAGGTGAAGAACAATCAATACTGAGATAGAAATCAACGTCGTAACGATGTCAATCCGAAGCAGAACAAGGTCGTAACTATGATGATTTGGAGACCGACACGTAAAGGTGTTGATCCGAAATGGATCAAAGTTGTAGCGATGACGGTCTCAGTCGTAACGGTGGTGGTCGAAGAAGGTCAAAGACATAACGTCCACGGCGTTACAACAATGACAACAAGAGGACTAAAACAGTCACATCCCTAAACATGTGACGAGGAGAGCATATGGAGGGATTACACATACTTACAACCATGTCTACGTTGACATAAATTATTCTTTTTTCTTTTTCTTTTTTGACAGAAACTAAACAGAGCGATTCCAAGTTATTACGTCATACCATTGACAGAGTGAAGAGGATCTAAGTTGATGACTTAACGGAGGTAATCCGAGTCATACCAGAAGCCACCCAAGTCATGATGATGACTTAATGGTCACACATTTCCCGAAGACTGAAGATCCAAAACATAGCGTCAACGTAATGGCAACGACACGATCTCGTATTGGTGACGTCAACGTAATGGCAACGACACGATCTCGTATTGGTGACTTGATGATATAGTATTGATATGGCGATGTAGTCATCTCGCAATAATAACTTAGCATTCAAGTCACAACAGTGACGATTCAAGTCATAATGATGATGAATCGTGGCTTGATACCATAATGATGTTAGCCTTGGTGTTACCGTGACGACTTAACGATGTTATAGCGGTGGTGTTATAGCTGTGAAGATGAATTCATCTTTGTTGATGATGTCGGAAGTCTAAACAATGATGGTCTAAGTCATAACCATGACTTAACCGGAGACGACCTAGTCTCGCACATCCATCTAGGTCATAACGTCATAGTTCAATTCACAACAACCACGAATCCACGATCTAGAGACAAGCTGGTTCCTACATTACGGAGATGATCCAGTCTCTAAACGACCGGTGCGAGGAGACACGCCAAATCGAAAAAGAGATGTTATAGTCTCAAGTCGGAGATAACCTCTCCACCTTAATATTTTGATTCGTCATCATAATGAGTGATTCGATTATAAATTAATCAAAAAAGACGATGGAGCTCGTGGCAATGTGAAAATAAAAGGCTAGAAGGAACTCGTCACCTCCACCTCCTAAATATTTGCTTGGTTCCAAAGAAGATGGAGCAATTCCAATTCGTAACGTATCCGAGACAAATGACGAAGTCGTATTGATTGAAGACAATAATTCAAGCTGTTACGAGACCAAAGCAACCGTTGCATTAAAAGATAAAGCTCATTAAATGCAAAATAAAAAAGTTAAGGCCCAAGCCCAACAAATTTGCCGAGTTGACTAAACCCGAAGTGGGGAACTCGCATTAAGCCGAGCTCAGTTCTCGCACTCTAAGAGAAAGTTCTGATCAACCTAAAAATCTCAAAACATAGCCACAAGGCCAAAAATATTTAAGACGGACTTTGCAAACCCGCGTGCCATTTCGGCAAAACCCTCTTGGGATCATAACCTAAAAAGGTTTAAAAGCCTCCTCAGGCAGATATCTTGTTCAAAAGAAAATAATAAAAAAGCCTCCTTAGGCAAAAGACATACTTATCCAAATTTAAATTTCAAATAGATGGGACAAGATCTCATCTCGCATCTAAGCCGAGATCTCATCTCGCATATAAAGCCGATATCTCATCTCGCATCTAAGCTGAGATCTCATCTCGCATATAAAGCCGATATCTCATCTCGCATATAAAACCGAGATCTCATCTCGCATCTAAGCTGAGATCTCATCTCGCATATAAAGTCGAGATCTCATCTCGCATCTAAGCCGAGATCTCATCTCGCATATAAAACCGAGATCTCATCTCGCATCTAAGCCGAGATCTCATCTCGCATATAAAACCGAGATCTCATCTCGCATCTAAGCCGAGATCTCATCTCGCATATAAAGCCGAGATCTCATCTCGCATCTAAGCCGAGATCTCATCTCGCATATAAAACCGAGATCTCATCTCGCATCTAAGCCGAGATCTCATCTCGCATATAAAACCGAGATCTCATCTCGCATCTAAGCCGAGATCTCATCTCGCATATAAAGCCGAGATCTCATCTCGCATCTAAGCCGAGATCTCATCTCGCATATAAAGCCGAGATCTCATCTCGCACCAAACTACATTTAAAAAAAAGCTGAGCCCGTCTCACGCTAATCTATGTTCAAAAAGCCGAGCTCAATGCTCGCATTTACGCGAATAAGTCTTTAGACAAAAACGAGTTCACCTCGCATCTAACAACAAAGTTTGCATGCCTAATCTACTAATCAAAGTTATTGCCGCAGGATTGTCAAGAATATTAGTTCTCTGAGCAAATCATCTTACTCGAAGAACTGGGGGGCTAATGTTGGTACCGGATCCCGCAAGGGGTCCATTTTACATGTTGGAGAACCATCAATTTACAAAATCCAAGGAGCCCTATCTTGCAAAAGGGGGTGGTCAAACTTTGACATTAATTTGTAGTTTAATTCATGAATTAATGGTCATGGTCAAAGGAGTAAACTTGTCATTCAAGTTTAGGAGTTAATTGCCAAAATTGGAGTTATTTTGTGGAGTTAATTCTGAAATTAATGGCCAAGTAAAGACATCCTAGAAGGAAGGAAAAGGCTAAAAAAGAGAAGTGAAGACTCCAAGAAGGGGACTCATATTCTTCTACACAAGATTCATCCTCTACATTTCTCACCATGATTTAGACACAAACAACGTCATTCCTAATAATGACGAAATACATTCTCTTCGTTGTAATCGAACTACGTTTTGGCTTGATCCCACTTCGGGTACATAGGCAGCTCGTCTCTCGAGTCCAGCTATAACAAAATCTATATTATTTTCTCCACAAACTTATACGATCTATTCAACCCATCTTTGTGCTTGTCTAATGAGAGCTTTGTCCCATCTTCAACAATGATGTTACCAACCCTGGGAGGGGTTCGGGTTCAACAATCATCACAATTATCCCAGCACCACCACTGCCATCATCATCATCATCATCATCATCATCATCATCATGAGTATATATGATATTCTTCTGCTCTCTGCCAGTGCACAAAATCAGAATCATCTCGATGTGAATCGCGTATGAAGTTGTATAGTGCCATCGTTGTTGTTACAACCTTTATCTACTTAGTCAAACCATATTTTGGATGCTTACGATCTGAAATTCTCCACTTTGCTTTCCATACTCCAAATGTCCGCTCGATCACTATCCGCAAACCTGAATTTCTTCGGTTAAACAACTCTCGCGTGTTTGTAGGCGGTCCTCCCCTATTAAACTGATCTAGATGATATTGAACCCTGCGATCACTACAAAAAAAATGTACATTGATAGCATAATGGGATAACACGAATTTCACAAATGTTATGAAAGATAGTATTTCAGATTTTGTAACTATATCATAGCATTCTATAAACGCTAATCCCTATAATAGCAAAGCGAAACGTTAAAATCACAAATTTTACACTAACCGCTCAATCACCTAGTCAAAAAATTAGAATAAAAATCTAAAATTTTTATGACCGCCAAAAATTCAGCCAAATATTATACTTTTTACCTCCTTCACTTAGCCAAAATCACAAAACCCACTCGAAACCTAATTTTTCTCTTTTTCTCTTTTTCTCTCCGTAGGCCATAGTCTCCACAATGAATCCGTTGCCGGCCACAATCGAAATTTTGTCACTTATGCCACTTTTTGGGAAAAAATGATCTGGCATGCCACTCAAAAATCTGCATGCCACCAAAAATATGAAATACCTAAACTACCCTTAATGGATGAAGAGAGAAAAAAAAGAAAAAAAAAAAAAAAAAACGCAGATCATCGTGCTTCTCTCTCTCCCCTCTCTCTCCCCTCTCTCTCCCCTCTCTCTCTCCTCTCTCTCTCTCTCCGACCCCGAGTGTCTTCTTCCTCCACCGCTGATCTGCAAATACGGCTTAACAGACGCCTCCTCCTTCTCGAAATCGGTTAGTTTTTTCTCATGTATCCTCTTGACATCGCTGCATTGATAGATTTTTAGGTAATTTATGAGTATTTTGGAATTCTTTAAAATTAGGGATTTGAAAGAGAATTGGGTTTATTTTGGATTAATCGAGAGAATCGAATGAATATTGGCGAATTGAGGTATTTGCATTGGTTATTAAACGAATGTAGCTCGTCCATTGTTGAATCGAGTCACATCTTATGTAGAATCGAGTCAGATCTCAGTCAACTGGTATAACTAACAGAAAGTTATTCAACTGGTACAAATAAGTTTAATTATTCAACTGGTACAACTGATAAACTATAGGCCAACTGGTACAACTGATAGTCTGTAGGCCAACTAGTATAACTGATAGGCCAACGGTACAACTATGTTTAATTATTCAACTGGTACAACTGATAGACTATAGGCCAACTGGTACAACTGATAGTCTGTAGGACAACTGCAACTAGTATAACAGTGACAAATGGTGTATGTGCTGTTTTTAATTATTGTATTTTCAAGATAGTACCCTCCATAGTCAATTGGTACAACTGATAGTATGTAGGCCAACTGGTACAACGGATAGTATGTAGGCCAACTGGTACAACTAGTATAACTGTGAAAAATGGTGTAGATTTGTGCTGTTATTAAATGTTGTATTTTCAGGATAGTACCCTCCATAGTCAATTGGTACAACTGTTAGAGTATAGGCCAACTGGTACAAATAATAGACTGTAGGCTAACTGGTACAACTAGTATAACTGTACCAGTGGTAATTATGTTTTAAATTGTTGTAATTTCAGGAGGCGATGAAGAAGAAGAGCCAGACTAACGTACATTTTGACTATGGAGGGTACTATTCAGAAGGGAATGAGTGGATTTTTAAAAATTCACTATACGCTATATCGTTTAAGACGGCATGTTTAGAGAAGATAAATTATTCGGTGCTATTAGATAAGATCACTACGAAGGTTGCTCAGAATGGAGTCCCTGGAAAATCTGAAACTGAGTTACAATCTATCTAAAGCTCGGAGAGAGACATATATTGTAGATGATGAGGACATATACATTTTCTTAACAGAATGTGATGAAGAGGGTCGTATTCCATTTTTTCATGTGGAGGTATTAAGTGACAATAACCAGAGGGTGGAAAACGGAGAATGAGTAACAAAGCTGTTCCAGGAATTAACTTGGAGAGATGGCTGGAGCCCGAGGATCCAGAAGCAACTTGATTAATTCTCTGATTCAACCGGTACAACTGTTTTACCACTTGGGTTCAACTAGAACAACTGAACCATTTGGATTCAACCGGAACAACTGTGTAACCATTTGGGTTCAACCGGAACAACTTAAACAACTTTGTATTTTTATTTGTAAGACTAATATTACTTTGTAATATATGGATTATTGTTTGTAAGACTAGTTTGAAATATAAACTATTTTTATACTTTGCAATATGAGTAAGATTGGTTTCTGGGTTCAGTCGGTACAACTGGGAACAACTAATACTACAAAAATATAAAATTTCATAAATTAAACCATAATAAGTGATTTAAAACATTTTAAAACTCTGAAAGTACATTTAATATTTTTAATATATGATATTTAACATTATCAATAATTAATGTTTACATAAACTTGTTTTACACAAATCACTCATTAGGTAACAAGCAACATTTAGTTCAAAATCATCTATAAAGATGGAATAAGTATGGAAACTATGTTGTCTTACAAATTATTCTATAAATGCTTCTTAAAAACCAATTTAATTTGGAAATTGATGGGAACAACTAGAAAATTATGGTTGTTTTTAAGGTTCAACTACAAAATTACAAAATTTGAAATAGTTCAACTGTGAGCAAATCAGGACAACTGAACATCTAAAGACAACTATGAAGAAAATCTAATTGTCAAAGATCCCACATAAATGTGTTCACACTAGTCTTTGACTAGCTTTTGACTCAAGGGTTTCTCTTCTTCTTTCTTTTCTTCGTCTTCTCTCTTCTCTTCGTCTTCTCTCTTCTTCTTCCTTTGAAAATGAGAAACCCAAAAATTAGGATTTTCAGATTTCTTCAAATTTTGCAAAAATCTGGGTAATTCTCTCACATGTCGCTTCTCACTTCTTCTTTCTCTTTTTCGTCTTCTCTCTTCTTCTTCTTCTTCTTCCTTTGAAAACGAAAAACCCAAAAATTAGGGTTTTCAGATTTCTTCAAATTTTGCAAAATCTGGGTTATCTCGCCGTTATAAGGTATGGCAATTCTCTTCTCTTAGACTTCTTCAATTGAATAGATCTACTTTCTATTAATTTGGAATTTGTAAAATTTAAGGTTTAATTGCTTTAAGTTTGATCTGGGTTAATTGCTCAAAATCTGGGTTATCTCGCCGTTTTAACCTCTTTTGAATATGCGAGGGGTGGAAATCCTGCTTTGGAGTCGATCCGAGAAACTCTTCGTCTTATGCGTGAAGAAATTGATGACCTTAAAGAGAGGTTAGCCACAAAAGAAGTCGAGATTGCGAGGCTTAAGGGGTTACTTTCAAGGTGGTAATATTGTATGATTACCACCTAGTCTTTGTAATATTTGAATTTGTATTTTGGATATGGATTTGTGTTTTTGGAATATGGATTTGTGTTTTCATGAAGACTTATTAGTATTTGTACATGCCGTAATGGTAGTTGTACTTGGTTCAACCGGTACAACTTCGACTTATATGTAGTTGTCCTTGGTTTATCATATAGTTGTCCCTGTATTATTAGTAGTTGTCCTTAGTTTATCACATAGTTGTCCCTGGATTATTAGTAGTTGTCCCTAGATCAACTAAATTTAAAATTTAGTACTCACTCCAACAACTACATGAGTACCATATTTCTCAATAAACCTATAAAAACAAAAATCAATCATAAGCTCCAAATCACACTTATCAAAAATCTCAGTGATCATCATCATCAAATCATACCCAGCAAGTGAAGCAGAGTCCCAAGAAGAAGGAACCTCACGTTTCACTTCATCACGTAGAGTCAATTGCTTCCTAACAATCTCAACACGTATATACAAGCTAATGAACCAACCATCATAAGCTAAATTCTTCACAGAGCTCGCATCTTTAGGCCAACATTTACTAAACGCAAACATATTATTAAACATCCCCGGCGGAATCTTCCCGGAGAGACACATATCTTGATTAAACTTCTCCGACATCTACACAAAAATCAAACTCAAAATTAGGGTTTCTACAAACAGGAACACGAACCAGTGATGATTAGATTTTACTAAACCTGATTAAAAGAGAGTATATCGGAGCGTAATCGAGTACGTTCAACTTTATCGCACTTAATAGAGCTCGAGACGTTGTTAACGACGATCCCACCGGGGAAGACTAAGTCACGGTTCCGGGTCGGGTCGATTTCGACTAACCTGGAACCGTCTAGTGTAGTTTTACAAGCGGAGAAACGAACATCAGAGCAGAGATCGTAACCTAATTCGATCACTGAGACGGCTTTCTCGGCGGCGGATTGAGCATCGAGGCGGGTGAAATTGTTATAGGCCATGGATCCGAGAGAGAGATGATGGTGAAAGAAAGGGAAGAGGAAATTTAAAAGATTGTGGCTTTGTGTGGTGAAGAAGAAGAAGAAGACGAGCGCGAAGCCATTGAAGTGGTCAACGGTGTATGGCTCAAATAGAGGAAAGAAAACATTTAGTCAACACGTAATTACTTTGACTTTATAGTGTTAAAGTAAAACGGACGGTCTGAAGCGATTCCGATGAGAAGCGACGAAGAGAAGCGACTCTTCTTCTTCCGATTTACAGTTTCTCGATTTACACTTAGATTATTTTTGTGTTTTTCAAATTTAGGGTAAAATTTGGAGATTTTTTATGGGTCGGATTATTTTTTATGGGCTTGGGTCGGATTATTAAGGTTGGGTCGTAGTTTTTAGAATTTGGTTTGGTTTTTGTGTCTTTTACTCAATTTTACGAATTAAAAGAAATTCAAAAATAAAAACAAAACATAAAAGTGGCATAAGAGGTTAACATTTCTCGATTAGTGGCACAAGAGGTGAACTCTCGCCACAATCTCGCTATCTCCACCGTGAATTCCATCGCCAGCCACAATCTCTACGGTTTCCTTCTGAACTTGGTGTCGTTCGACGTTGGTCTCATTCCGACCTCTAGCTCACCAAACCCTAACTCATCTTGTTCCACCACAGAGAAGAGAGAGAGAGAGATTGCTTTAGAGATGTTGTCGGACTTCAAATCAGTTTAGATCCGAAGCCATCTAAAGATGAAGCTTTTAACTTTATCCGTTTTTTATTGAAGATTTTTAGAGAGATTGAAGTCGAAAAAGTCTTGAGTTTTCAATTTTGGTTTCGGTTTTTGGTATAAGTTTTCAGTTTTGGTTTACAATCATGCTCTCTTCTCTTCTTTGCATCATATAGGTTCTTCAAAATTTAGATCTCCTTCGTCTTTAGAATAAAAGAAAGTTAACTTGGTGTTGCTCTTACCTCCTATCTTGTCGATTCAAATTAGAGGCTTTTTGAATCTGTAATTTGGGTCAACGCAGAAAAAGAAGAGATTTTTAATCATGTTTATTGCTAAATTGGTTAATTTTGCAGCTCCGTCAGTGAAGGGTACATGTGAGTTTGAAAGAGTTTATGTGGCTGGGCCTCTTGATGCTTGTCAGAATCTTTTGAATACACCAGAAGAACATAGCTCAAATGAAACTTCCCCTTTTGTGTTGATTGTAAGATGAGGCTGTAGTTTTGAGGAAAAAGTGAGAAAAGCACAAAGATCTGGTTTCAAAGCTGCCATATCTATAACAATGAAGATTGTGGAACCTTGATAGCAACTATGAACCATTCTTCTCAGTTTATTTGAGTTTGGAGCTTTAGTTCTTTAGAGAATTATTCTTTTGAGGAAGACTTTGAAACTTTGTACATTGCATTTAGGTGTGGATAACAACTCTTGAACTTGTGTGAAGTTTTGAGCTTTAGGTTCTTTAGCGGTGGATTTGCCACGGCGGTGACGTTTGTGACTGGAAACGCCAAGAAGCTTGAAGAATCAAAGTTATGCACGACATTTCTATTCCTTCCAAGTCTCTTAAACTTGACCGTGCGTACTTCTTTTGATTTCTCTATCTCTTCGATTACAATTATTTTCTATTCTTTTTAGGGTCATTGTTTTTATTGTGTATAGTTTGAGTTGTATTTGCCTCAGCTTCATGGTGACCCCAGTTTTGGGTTGGGTCAGTGAGATGTGGTTTGATGATCCAAGAAAATTGGGTGACAAAGTTTCAGAGATTGTAAAGAGGTGAGTTTTTGTGATTTAGTCGTTACTTTTCTATTTTTCTCAAGCTTTCCCTAATGTTAATGTAAAACATGGTTTCCTCTATTAGCACTCATGTTTAATCTATTAAGATTTCCTCTATTTGTTAACTGTGAATAATAATTCTTATTGTTGGATCTTCTAAGTTTACCACTAATGTTAGTGCTTCTACATGGTTGATCTGGTGAACAGATTTTTGAATACTAACACAATATTTTAAGTACAAAGCTTTTGCAGAAAGGTCGCAAAGAATCTGATCATGGTTCAGGAATTTCTTTTCACGTTGCTCTCATTTGCTTATCCAAGTTCCTTTTTTGTCGTAATGGTGGAGCTAGCTCAAACAATTCTATAATAAAATTTTTATTTCTTATGTACAGGCAAGCGGTTGGTCAATAGACGTAGTGAAGTTGTTCACAAGTCCAGTGGAGTTCAGTAAGTGGTTTTCTTGTGATTGCTTTGTGCCCTCTATAACACATTCTTGGAGTTTTGTTAAGTGTTTGACGAGATTGTGTTTATCTAGTTTCCATGGTTATGTTTCATTGATTGAGACTCTTGCATTTGCAAATTCTTTTTAATTTGTCTAACACATGCTTACAAGGATTATGCACGAGAATGGTAACGGGAAGGCGAAAGACATAGAGAAAATGAGATTGAAGTTTGTCTTCGTAATGTTAGCTTTATTTTTGCTTAAAACTTGTATGATATTGTTATGTAAAAATGGCTAATGTAATAATATGGTTATGTATGTTTGATTATTTATGAAATATAAAATTTATTTTATAAATCGAATTAAATTTATTTTGCAAAACATGATACAAATATAATAATTATATATAAATCCAATTAAATTTATATAGAAAATATAAAAATGCTGTAATACAATATAAAATAGCATTAAAAGTGTGTTATAATATAGTATATTAGAGCACTCTATTATTGCTATAATTAAACAACTTATAATAGCATGTCCGAAAACGCTATCGTATGTGTGATACCTATCATAGCTGCCGATGTCATAGCATTTGTGAATTCGCTATGGAATATGTATGATAGCAGATTTTTCGTGCTAACAATGTGCATATTTCTTGTTGTGGATGTGGACCAAAATATCATGTCCTAGTAGGATATCCGGAGTAAACTAAGTAGTACTTTCTATTTGGCGGATGTGGAAAATAAGCTTCATTTCTCGCACAGTGAGTTAATACCTTTGTATCATGTGCTCTTCCGGGTACACCAACATAGGCATATATGAACTTCATGTCGAATTTACATATAGCAAGGACATTCATCTGATTTATGTACTTCTAGATCTGATTTTTGTTTATTCAAAATTGAAAATTATATATTCCATTGAAATATGGGAAAAAAAATTACCATACTGGATGTCTCTTTTTTCCTGAATACATTATGGTAAATTAGAATGTCATCATCATCCTTGTGAATAAGTAATCTAGTTATTGAAGAGAGCATTGTGTGAATATATCTTGTGTCCACGTCTTTTTACCACCTTAATATCACGGTGAATAGAGCATATATAATTAAGAACAGTGAATAGAGCATTGATAACAACAGTTGCTCTGAACACGTTATGTACGAGCATGAATAAATGAAAACAGTTGCTAATACGTACCGAAGCTTTCAAACCAAATACACCAATAGGTCGGAGCATGTTCACATTGTTGTTGCCAACAAAATTTTGGGCCATACGGATGATGGTTCTAGAAAGAATCTGCTCGCAGTGATGATGAGCCGTGTGCTCTGATATACAAGAAGCAAGTTATATAACCTTGATTTTGTTTTCAAAGTTAACAATGGCTACATTTTTTCTCTTCAACAATGAAAAAAACAATCTTTCTTTGAGCAAGTCTAACCCCATCAATAAAGGAGGGAATTGATCTTTCGAAAATCTCTTGGGCGGCGAAATATTAACTCCTCGTTTATGAAGTTACCATAACCCATCAATAAATGAGGCATTCTGTGACTGCTAAACGAACAGTCCCATAATCAACATTAAAAATACCAACACATTGACATGCTTGTACAAGAGTTGTGAAATAGAATGAGGTTATTCTGATGCTTCATAATTTATCTCCCTTGTGAATTGAGATTGATGGTTATGTTATGTTACCAACACTTTGATGGTTTCTCAAAATTAGTCATTAACGTGATATATTTTATAAAACATAATTTATACACTATTATTCCTTTTAAAAGATATTAAAACTCAATTATAAAATTATGGTTACATTTTCAATTTTTTTTTTATAAATTATGCTTATATATTAAGGTGAAATAAATACTAGAAGAAAATACAATCAAAGTGTAAAACACACCATTTTTTAAGACGTGGAGGCACTTTTTTGTATTTTTTTTTACGTTTTAAACTTCCTAATCGCTAAACATTGAAATCGGCCCACCAATTTTATAATTTCTTTCTAGATCATCAAATGGGAAAATGGTCTATTCTCCACGAGAAGTATTACATCATATCAGATAGAATCCAATCTATGACCATGTGTTAGATGTTCCCGAAAATGTATTTCTCAACTCATTTCCCCAAAAATTCATAGTTGAATCCTATTTCTCCCTAGAATAAAAGCTTTCGTCTAATTTATACACAAACATTGGTTTTATTCGGTTTACTGTTTGCTTACCAAACTAACAAAAAATACTAAACCGGATTAAACCTAATCTAAACCAATTCTAACCCAATTACAACTAATTGAACCCAACCCAAGCAAACCCACCCAACCCAACATTCTTCTTCACCCTAACATACCAATTCTCCTTCCTTCTCTCCCGTAATCTCTCTATGTTCATCTTCTAGCTTCACTCGCTCTCTTCGTCATAGCTTAACCTTTATTCAGAAGTTGTACTTATGAAACCTTGTAAAACCTGAATATTTCAACAGGGGCACAATCTAATATTTGTAAAACAAATAACATAGAACAAGTATCAAAAATCAACAATACCGAAAGGATGATTGAAGAACAGAGATTGACGGTGGTAACCAGAGTCAAACACTTTGATGATATCTCTCCTTAACTTAAAAATCGCCCCGTATTTTGCCGGTTTGATGACAATTAGAGTCCTAGGATAAATTGTTTCTCTTTTTGATTGCAACACTCAAATCAAAAGCTAATCGAACACTAGTCTTGTGTTGTACTCTTAGACACAAACAAAAAGAAGAAGAGAGAAGAGATGGATTTTTATGCTTTGATCAATAATCAGAATGAGAAGACAAAGGCTTGACCTTATAGTAAAAGCTCAACGTCTATACCATAAAGAGGAGGATACGAGAGTTATGAGAATTGATTCTCTAACGTCAATGTCGTAAATTGATTCCAACCTTGATTCACAAGACTTAATTAGGTTGTTACAAAATCAATCAAGGAGATATTTCTTTGAATTAGTCAACAACATAATTCAATATGGATTAGGGCAAACAAGAATAAACTAATGGGTTACAAGCCCATATTATTAATCTCAAATCCCAAATTCAACCCATATGTGTTTGGGTTTCTCCTTTAACCTCCAAAGTGGTCCAATTAACATTTAGTTAAAATCTCAAGCTTAGCAAGCTAACCACTTTGGACCTCCATTTCTCATTCAAACGAATTCCGTTTTTGACATTCCAATACACCACCACGTAGTGCTCGCAGCAACGATTTCATCGTGCCCAAGAACCGGTCATTCCGGTAAACGTTTTCACCGGGAAATCCAACGTAACAATGGTCAAAACCATTTTTGTCAAAAATAAGTTCCAACAAACCTAACCTATCTCCACTTTCATGGATTTTCTTAGATCGGCGAATCCTATTTCCAGATTTTTTTTAATGTATTTGAATCCTTTAGATCTAAAAATAATTATTTGTAATCATAAAATATCTCATATATTATTATATAAATTATTGACAGAATCGAATCTGCAACTTAACGGCTGTTAACAGGCGTAACAGAATTATGTGATGGTGTTAAATTTGAATCCCCATATTTTAATCTATATATACAATCATTTCACGAATGGATTGTCGTGGTATAGTGGTAACAATAAGGAATGAACTGCCTTTTAAACCCAAGTTCGACCAAGAAAATGAAATTGTTTTTTTTTTTTTTTTTTTAAACCCTAACCCCTTCACATTAAATCCTAGCGCCGTCTCAGCCTTCTTCGCCGCTTTAGTCTTCTTCTTCGTCTATAACTTTGTATGAGATGAGAATCGAAAGTTGCAGTGATCCATGGATTGGTTCAGGTGTGAATCAAAGAGAACGATGGTTGCCGCAGCGGTTGAATCGGCGGAGGAGAAGAAGCATGGTCAGAAGTTGCAGCGACGGTTGCTCGATTTGTTGACGTTAATGGCGACGAAGAAGATCACCAGTTTGAATTCCGATTCAATCCGGTTAACAGAAAACCGTGAACCGAAAATGAAAAAAAATATTACTTCCGAAGAGACTCTCTCAGGTTCAGATTGTATTCAACCCCACATGTTACCATTAGACCACACCAATTTTATAATAAATAGTACTCCCTCCGTTTTCGAATAGTTGTCGTTTTAGAGCATTTTTTTTGTTTTAAATTAGTTGTCGTTTTAAGGTAATAATGTAACTTATGCCAATAACTACCCAAATTACCCTCATTTAATTAAACACAAATTATTTGTAAATAATTACTTGTCATTTTTATGAAGTTAATATAGTCATTGTATACTTTATCTTAATTTGTCTAAATACAGTTAAAACGACAACTTTTCAAAAACAGAGGGAGTATTAAAATAGTTGTATATATATATAGATTAAAATATGGGAGATTCAAATTTAACACCGCCAAATGATTCTATTATGTCTTTTAACGGCTATTAAATTGCAGGTTCGATTTCACCAATAATTTATATACAAAATATTTTATGACTACAAATAATCAAATGGCATATTTTTATTTTAATCTAAAAATATTGGATAATATACGTTCAAATAAAAATTATTATGGGGTTTTTTTTGTAATTTTCTCTAAAATAAATTAATTAGAAATAAAGAAACTATTAAAAGATGACTTATTAGGAAATGACGGTCTGATGATAAGAAATTAAGACTTTTATTAGTATCTTAAATTGACCCTTACCCCGAGAAGATACGCACTAAATATACCAAATTGGTTTATCCAAACCGTAATGATCAAACCATAATTCTTCCTCATACATCAAATACCGGAACAAATTTGATCGTTACAACAATTGGTTCAATAGCAATTAGACCATAAAGTTATTTAGATTTGGTACGTACCGGTTTGGTTATGCGATTCCTTAAAGTTCTTTCTCGAAATATAAATTAAATCCTCTTTGCTCTCTCGCTCGCTTCCTCTTTCGATTTGGATCAGAAAAAAAAAAAAAATTTCTTCGGAATTTCCAATAATCTGTCTCTCTTCTTCTTCTTCTTCTTCTTCTTCGATCGAAATTTGACTTTTTCGAATTTGATTTTTATTAGCTTTGGTTGAGATCATCATCGTCAATGGCGACCGCTTCATCTTCAGAATCTCCTAACGAAGAAACGCATACGAATCAAGAAGCGATGCAGCAGCAAGATTTGTTGCCAAAGGAAACTACTAATACTACGGAGGAAGAGGAGATTTTGTATAAGACGAAATCGATTCAGTTCCTTGGACGAACCACACCTATCATTCTCCAGAACGAAAATGGACCTTGTCCTTTATTAGCCATTTGTATGTTTCTATTTCTCCATTTTCGTTCATCTTAGGGTTGATTCAAACTTCGTTTAGATCGTAAAATAGGATTTGGAATGTGGAATTTCGGTGTTATGATCATTGATTCATTAGGTTTGCGTTACTGATTTTGTGGAATTTGGAAAAGAAATTGAAGAATCGGTGTTAGGTTTGCTTGTTCCGTACAATGTAATCAATGTTATTACTAGGTGTTTTCTTCAATCATTGATTTGATGCTGCTTAATGTACCAATCATCAGATTTTGTTGGTAGGGACAGAAATTTTTCTGAGTACTCTACTTATAAAATGTTGTTATTGATTGTTGGATGCAACAGGTAATGTTCTTCTCTTGAGAAACAACTTGAAACTAAATCCTGACTGTTATGAGGTTTCTCAAGAGAGATTGATGTCTCTCGTGGTCGACAGACTGATTGATTCCAATAGTAAAGTCAATGTAATAAGCTGGCTTCTTATCTTGCATGTTCTTTATATTATCTTATGGGTTGAGTCTATGGGGGTGAACTTTATTTTTTGTATTTCTCAATGGCAGAACAAAGATGAAGGATATATTGAGAATCAGCAACAGAACATTGCTGATGCAATTGATCTTCTTCCACGACTTACTACTGGAATTGATGTCAATATTAAATTCAGGAGGTTAATACTTTGTGATCTGTTTCTGCTTCTACTATGTAGAAATTCATAAGTTAATAACCATGAGTCTTTACCTCGTTGCAGGATTGATGATTTTGAGTTCACCCCTGAGTGTGCAATATTTGATTTACTTGACATTCCCTTATATCATGGATGGATAGTTGATCCTCAGGTATATCACTTGGTTTCATACTTTATCTGAATGGCTTCGTCAACGCGTAAATATTCAAAATTCTTTAGTATAGGCTGTTGACGTTTTTCATTTCGTTCTTGTCTTTTGTGTGTGAATGTTTGGGATGTGGGGTCATATTCTCTTCTTTATCTTCTTGAGAGTTGACAAACAAAACAGAGGTTACTATATTCTTTTTATCCATTGTTTGGCTTGTTATGGATTGGAACAGTGATCAAGAGCACTCCTTTTAAGATGGTTTCTTTATCAATCCTGTGTCTGTAGTAAAAGAAATGATTCAATTGCTTCCCCTGTGCATACCTACAGGATGTTGAAGCAGCTAATGCAATTGGAAGCAAGTCGTATAATGCTCTAATGGGTGAGCTAGTTGCCCTGGAGACGCAGAATGTAGAGGCTCAAGGTGATCAAAATCCCGGAGAAGATTCTGTTGATTTTGCTGCGGCAACTACTGCAGCTTTAGGGGTTCCTTCACCTTGTCTTTCGAAAACAAGATCTTTTGATGATTCTCCACCTGCGGCTGCAGAGCTTCGCAGAATGAGAAAGGGGGATCTTGAAGAAGAAACAGAGTTGTTGCAAGCCTTGCAGTTATCACAGGGGCAGGGGAATGATTCAACTCCAAACACTCACGGAGACTCAACCAATCAAGACTCTGCGTTCACATTTTCAGATGCAAGTCCAACTAGCACCCATGGTACTAATATCAGTCAGCTAGACCAGTTTAAATCTGATGATGATAAAGCATCAGAAAATGATGGCAATGTGATCAAAGTTGGGGAATTTCAGACACCGATTACAATTAAAAGTGAGGATCTCAACCATGATCAATTATCTTCGAAGCAAACTGGAGTTGAAACGGCCTGTGATGTTGAGAACGCGAGTAGCAGTAAAAAGGCCATTGTCGATGTAACTTCTTCTGAGGCGCTCTTTGTGGATAAGGCTAATCTGGAGTCAGCGAAAATTGAAAGCAGTTCTGAGAGTCTACTCAAGTCTGATGCAGCTTCTGTTGATCCAGGTAGTTTTTTGCTCTTCCATAGATGGTGTAACCTTATAGATGTCTCTTTACATAATTAAACTACTCCTGCATCTTATATTATTGTCATGGCTAACATTGCATCTGAAGATCTTGAGATGAAAATTCTTACTCAGATGACCATTGCATCTCCAGATTTTAGTTGCAGATCCCAGCATGACAATGTGCCCAATGCGTTTACCTCACCTGTACCTACCGATGAACCTATGTACGAAGGTGAGGAATGTGTAAACACAGTGGCTCCAGTTTGTGCAGACAAAGAACCTGTTTATGAAGGTGAGTCACTTCTGGGTAAAAGGGTTGAGAAGGATGTGGGTGATTGTTCTTCTGAAGGAAGGGCTACAGATGGGCTCACAGCAGAAGAAGGTAAATTATACCGTGTCTGATCTACTTGGGATATACTTGAAATACATTTTTCAGAAACTCATAAATGCATGCCATTGTGGTTAGATACGCTCTCTATGCTCTAATTCGCATGTTTCCATATATTCTTGCAATTGCTAATTAATTGTTCTTGTGTTTTTCCAGGTGAACTAATCAGGAACTTTATGAAGAATAGTGCAAGTCAATTAACCTTTTGTGGGTGCGTGATCTTATTCATGGTTGGGAAGTCATATATTTTAATTGACTGCTCGTGTTTGATCTTACATTTATTTATTGATCATATCTTACAGACTCTTTCGCTTGCAAGAAGGCCTTAAAGAACGTGAACTCTGTGTTTTTTTCCGCAACAATCATTTCTGCACCATGTTCAAGGTTTGTTTAGTTTGTAGATATTTCAATCTTTTGAATTGTAAAAGGTTAATTCCGATTAAATACTTGTTGTTGTTTTCGTTTTTTCAGTATGAAGGTGAACTTTATCTTTTGGCTACAGATCAAGGTTACCTGAACCAGCCTGATTTGGTTTGGGAAAAACTAAACGAGGTATCAGCAAAGTTACTAACTCACTATTTGTCTTATCTGCTAATTCTGGCCTCTAAGGAGATACCACTATATCCACTATTGACATGCAATCTGGTTTCAGGTTAATGGCGACACTGCATTCATGACTGCTACCTTCAAGGATTTCAAGATTGACAGTAGCACAGGTGGCGCAAGTGGCACATGGGATGAACGAAACGCAGTCACAAATACTGCTGTATGTTCTCTTGATAACATAGTCATCTCTTGATAACATAGTCACTAATCCACATAAGATCTTCTTTTACCATTTTAATCATTTTCTTTTTCTTTTGGTTCTCCCTCACAGGATTATCTTGCAAGCATCAACAATGTAGCGGACACAGACATAGATGTCAAGTAAATATCTCATACCTTTCTTTGACCACTAACCAATTGTCTCTCATTAGAAACACATTTTATGCATTTGTTATAGTTGTGCTCTTTAAAACGTAAATATGATTGTTTGATTCCCATCATGGTACTATGCAGCTCTGATCTACAACTAGCAATAGCTTTGCAACAACAAGAGTTTGAGGACCAGAGCCCACGTAGTAACCCAACTCCACAACCAACAAGTGTTGCTACCTCACGATTGGTCACTGGTCCACAGGTATTTCATTCCTACTCATAACACTATATTCTAGAAAAGCAGGAAGCAACACAAATGGTAAATAATGATTATAAGAAAAAGGTAAATTACGGTTTGACTTGCACATTGCAAACACTATACAACAATGATTATAAGAAAAGGTAAGAGAACCGTAAAAGCAAATTTGCAAGTCTTTAGTACATTTGTTTTCTGTCCATATGCTTTACCTGCTAAAGGTGAGTTTGCAGGTACCAATTGCGAGTATAAAACATTGACAATGATCATACCGTAATCAGAATCTCATTGAAAATGTAGCTTTACTTTCTTTTGGTGTTTCGATGAGTGTTAATGATCAGATATTGTATTGACCATTGGAAGGTACCAAGGAGCAGCCACAGGCCATCATCAGCTGCAGCGTCTTCAAGACACGACGGCAAATCCCCAAAAGATAAAGATAGCAAATGTAGAATCATGTAAATCTTCATTTCACTTCTGTAAATGTCCAACTTTTTATACTCCCTAACTAATTTTAATCCTTTAAAAGCATTTTGGTTTTAACAAAAAAAAAACTAAACTGTAATTGCGCTTTGCCTAAACTATTTTTTTGTTGCTCATAAAAATCAGAGCTTTCTTTTATCCTATTGAGAAGTGGGAGACGAATTAGTGTTTTGAGTTACGTTTGGCTTTCGTGATGTCTTTTAATTTCTAATTAAATACTCCCTTTGTCCTCTTTTATTAGATGTTTTGGCTAAATGCACAAGAATTTTTTTTTTTAAAAGTTTCCCATTTATAAAAATTTAACCATTAAGAAAAAATACTACATAATTTATATTAGACATATGGAGTATGCTAGTAATTCTGCTTAGCCGGCTCGGTTTGACTAATCCCCAATATATATATATAAAATGTCATGATTTTATTATTAATTACTCTACTATATGATTTAATATAATGATTTTTCGAATGTTTAATTCTTGTTGATATTTATAAATAGTAATATGATTTCATTTAAAGAAAATGTCATGATTTAATTATTAATTACGCTACTATATGATTTAATTTAATGATTTTTTCGAATCTTGTTGATATATTTAAATAGTAATACTATAGGATTTAATTGAAGGAAAATATCATGATTTAATTATTAATTACACTACTATATGATTTAATTTAATGATTTTTTCGAATGTTTACTTCTTGTTGATATATATATATACTAGGGAAGGTCCCCGCGCCCAGCGCGGGGTTGTATGTTGATTAAGACCAGAATTAATAATTAATATTTAGGGTTATCAAGTTAGGGATATTTATTGAATTAATTTTGTCAAGAGTCTAATTTTTATAACGACATTAATATAGAATTATGGTAAAACGATATAACTTTTGATATATATTATTAGTAATCAACAATTAATAGTGTTTTTGAATCACAAACAATTATTAGTGTTTATATCTTGATATACTAGGGGAGGTCTCCGCGCCCAGCGCGGGGTTGTATGTTGATTAAGACCAGAATTAATAATTAATATTTAGGGTTATCAAGTTAGGGATATTTATTGAATTAATTTTGTCAAGAGTCTAATTTTTATAACGACATTAATATAGAATTATGGTAAAACGCTATAACTTTTGATATATATTATTAGTAATCAACAATTAATAGTGTTTTTGAATCACAAACAATTATTAGTGTTTATATCTTGATATATATAATAGAATTAAATATAAAAAATCTATATATTTAAACCAACAATAGATTAGCAACGCCCCGACCGCCACTGTCCATGGGTTCCCACGTCCAGTCTCGGTCTTTAGGCCCATCTTCTTTGTTTTGTCGTACTCTTGATTTTATGACATATTCATGCTTACTCGTTTCTTTCATATTAGCAACGCCCCGACCGCCACTGTCCGTGGGCTCCCCACGTCCAGTTTCGGTCTTTAGGCCCATCTTCTTTGTTTTGTCGTACTCTTGATTTTATGACATATTCATGCTTACTCGTTTCTTTCATATTTGTAATGCCACGACCGCCACTGTCTGTGGGTTCCCACGTCCAGTTTCGTTCTTTGAGCACATCTTCTTGGTTTTGTAGTACTCTTGGTTTTATGACATATTCACGCTTCCTCGTTTCTTTCATATTTGTAATGCTCCGACCGCCACTGTCTGTGGGTTCCCCACGTCCAGTTTCGGACTTTAATTTGGGCCCATCTTCCTGGTTTTTGTTGTATTCTTGATTTTATGACATATTCATGCTTTTAGATTGTATGTCACTGGAGTTTTTCGTAGTTGGAAACAAATAATTGAAAAATATAATCTCTTACCATATCTCTTACCTATCAAGTAAGTCATCTTGCTCTTTGAAGTAGTTATGTACGTAAAATTTCAATGGTATAGAAACAGGCATCTCTTTTGTATATATCGTGTCATATTTATCGTCCCTATTGTAGTATCTTTGTCTCTACCTTCGCCATTGGTCGCTGCGTAACCCTTCAGTTGATCTCTTGTTTATAAAACCCATATAAAAAGTTGTAAGAGAAATATCATTTTCTTAACTGTATCGTATATGTATTTGTAGTATATTGATCTGAGATTGCAAAGATGTATGCCTATCAAGAAGCTCTTAGCAAAGTAAACACTGAAGATAGGTACTAAAAATGAGAGGATTACAGAGAGCAAGTATCTATCCCTTAGAAACCACTATGTGCAACTGAGAATAATTCATATATGTACATACATACACATGTATACAACGTATTGAAGCTTTTAAATTTAAATATCGAATGCTACAAAACTGGAAAATTGCTTGTGGAGAGAGCAATATGAACATGGCCACATATATAACAAATAACCGATTATGCTTGTCGTAGATCATTCTCTTTCAAACCAAAAGTTTTACCTAAACAACATATCAAGTGACTCACAAGAGATACATAAGAGCCATATCCTAAAAATATCCGGCAAAGCAAAAACGCTCCAGGTTCGAGAAGGAAGTCATTGGAAAATTTGAGTATATACCAAACTGGAGAGTAATTCGGCTACAAAGAGAGATGTGTTGGCTTTGAAGAAAAAGCTATGTGATGTTCTACCTTTTATTTATGAATTTTATGCTATGAATATATGTTTTTGTTAGGGTTCAACTTCAGTCTCCGGATTAGAGACTTATATTCATCCGACAAACAATTCGATGTCACAATCAACGCTACAAAATTGGTGGGTTCTCTCTATTAACAAACAAAAAAAAGGAGACGAAGTCAACCTAGCTGGCAAAGGAGCTAACCCAGCTCCTTTGGTCTTATTTATGGTCATATGTATTTAGCAAAATATGGTATACAAACCGAACCAATCAACAACAAAACCTGGTTTTAAATTGTTGTATATTTCTCAAAAGTCAAAACCCATAATAACCAATGGAACAGAAGAAGCTAATGCAGAGCATACTTACGCTTGGAGTAAAGAGTGATGCAAGCTTCCATTGGCACACCCGAAAACGCATCAGAGCATGGAAAGAAACCTAAAAACCAATAAATTAAACAATAATTAAATCTTAGTGCATGGAAAACGAATCCTATACATACCAAAGTCCGAATCTCAGTGCCTTAGAATGACCTCGATACCAAAAACTTTAAGTTACTACTTCCATATATGTAATATATTAGTTTGGGGAGAGAGATTGGCAACGAAGAGTAATTCCTGAATTTAACAGCCAAGTTTGTTATCCCTAATCTAAAGAGAGGAATACTTAAATTGTATTAACGACAAAAATTAGCCTCCTCTGAAGATTCATCCCTGAAATAAGTCATCTTTCTGACTTTGTGACAACTGTGTTATCAAAAGTTGAGTGTTTCTTCTGAGAAAAGACATATTTGAAAATAATAAGAACATGTACCTCAACAAAATCGGGAGGTACCTCATCTTTTTACAACAAAAAGAAACATACCAAACCATCGATGATTACCTTCTCAAAAGTTGAAACCAAACTTTTTGATTATAAAAATTGATTAGTGGTGAAAATAGTGAAACCATAAATACAAAAAAAAAAAAAAAAATCAAATTTGTACATATAAACTATAAGATCACCTGTTTATTCATTGAATTAGGTCCAAATTTTCCATACACCAGTTCACATCGTCCCCTCCATACATCCACCCTACAATAAAAAGAAAAATTAAAATTAGGTAGAAGCAAAAAAAAGTTTGAAAAAAAAGAACAAAAAAACAAAGGTTAGTTATGATCTGAAATTGAATACCATGAGCAAGGTATTTATATTGAATAGGAGGCGGTGCATGATTTAGAGTTTCTAAATTTTTCGACGATAAATACAAAAAAAGAAAAGAAAATTTACATATTTTAATAAGCAAATCACTATCATAATAATAAATATTTGTAAAACTGCCATTTATTCATTGTTATCCATGTTTATTTAAAATAATATTTACTTTTTTCGGTAAAAATATAGAATAATAACAACTATTTTAGATTTACTACTATATCTGATACTATCTTATAAAATATATTAAAATTTAAGGAAAAATTCCTTTCTGTTTCAAAAATAAGGCGGAACAATAATATAATTTTTGATTTACAAAAGATAGACATGCATGGTATCCATATGCGTCATGTCACGCTGATCCATATTTTTTTCCAAAACTCGATCTAATTGCTATTATGTGCAAAAATCACCACCGTTCACGTTCATGTTCACGTTAGCACTCCATACCTTAATTCACATGTAAACCTCTCTGCCTATCTCTGACTTCAGCTCTCTCATCTTCGAGTCTCCCCAAGAAAGTTTTGACACCACACCAACATTTCATTCGTCAAAATTAAATCGAGTTTGCACAAGGTTACAACCGATTAATAGGTGGTCTTCTACCTTCTATTTACGATTTTATGCTATGAATATATGTTTTTGTCAGGGTTCAAGTCAATCTCCGGATTAGAGACTTATAATCATCCGACGAACAATACGATGGCGTGATAACCGTTTCTAAATTGGTGGGTTCTCTTTCATTGATCTACATATTATTTTTTTTGTTTGTTTTTTTTTCCAAATATTTAGATTGAAACGACGACGACGAACACGACGATCATACCAAAAATTTCATCTATTCTACATATTATTTTTTTTGTTCGTTTTTTTTTCCAAATATTTAGATTGAAACGACGACGACGAACACGACGATCATACCAAAAATTTCATCTATTCCGGTACGTTTGATCTTTATTTTAATTAGTTTAACAATTAATAGCCGTTTACGATTAATTTCGGATATCTAAATCTTATTAATTTGAGTAAGGTTAGAATAGTATTCTTTTATGTTTATATTAATGCTCCGATTAATAATTTTCGGATATTTGACATTATCATCTTAAATATATCAATATTATAATAAATATTTTCCTTTTCCGATTTTTTTTTTGGTATAATTCCTTTTCCGATAAATTATGAAACAGATCTGTTTACACAAAAGGTAAAAAAAAAAAAAAAAAAAAAAAAAAAAAAAAAAAAAACCATCAACCATCTCCATTCACACGTTTCTTCGTTATGATCACGAATTCACGTTCATGGAAGCTTCATCATACATTAACACTTACAAGTTTCTTCGTCGAGTTTTTATCCAAGGTTTCTTCGTCAACTCTGTATCCAAGGTAATAAATATTTGTTCTTTTCATTGGTTAGAATTATAGGGTGCAGGATAGTATTGACGTCTTAAAGACATAACATGGGCAAGATACTATGAGAAGCTTGACTATTCTGCTTCGACAGATCAACAGGTGAAATTCTATCACTAAATTATTAGATCTCTGTTATTGCTATGAATATATGTTTTATGTTAGGATTTCAAGTTTTGCCTTCGTTTAGAAGAATTATATTCACACGACGAAGAACACGATGAATTCAATTAAAGCTTCCTAACTGGTACTTCGTTGTTCCTTTTTTTTTTTTGGTTAATTATCATGTTTATTGTTTCCAAAATTATTTTTTCCTGGTTAATTCTGAAATTCAATTTAATTTTTCCAAAATTAATTAGATTTCATTAAAGATAATTAAGTAATTACGTAAAATCAATGACTCAACAAGAGCCGAGAGTCCGACACGTCAGCAAAAACACTTCTCAAATATTATTATATATTCCGATTAATAATTTTCGGATATTTGACATTATCATCTTAAATATATCAATATTATAATAAATATTTTCCTTTTCCGATTTTTTTTTTTGGTATAATTCCTTTTCCGATAAATTATGAAACAGATCTGTTTACACAAAAGGTAAAAAAAAAAAAAAAACCATCAACCATCTCCATTCACACGTTTCTTCGTTATGATCACGAATTCACGTTCATGGAAGCTTCATCATACATTAACACTTACAAGTTTCTTCGTCGAGTTTTTATCCAAGGTTTCTTCGTCAACTCTGTATCCAAGGTAATAAATATTTGTTCTTTTCATTGGTTAGAATTATAGAGTGCAGGATAGTATTGACGTCTTAAAGACATAACATGGGCAAGATACTATGAGAAGCTTGACTATTCTGCTTCGACAGATCAACAGGTGAAATTTTATCACTAAATTATTAGATCTCTGTTATTGCTATGAATATATGTTTTATGTTAGGATTTCAAGTTTTGCCTTCGTTTAGAAGAATTATATTCACACGACGAAGAACACGATGAATTCAATTAAAGCTTCCTAACTGGTACTTCGTTGTTCCTTTTTTTTTTTTGGGTTAATTATCATGTTTATTGTTTCCAAAATTATTTTTTCCTGGTTAATTCCGAAATTCAATTTAATTTTTCCAAAATTAATTAGATTTCATTAAGATAATTAAGTAATTACGTAAAATCAATGACTCAACAAGAGCCGAGAGTCCGACACGTCAG
>NW_003302550.1:21571651-21585720 GCF_000004255.2 Arabidopsis lyrata subsp. lyrata | reverse complement strand
ATAATCACTGACGAATATCACGATGAATTCAATTAAAGCTTCCTGGCTGGTACTTCGTTGTTCCTTTTTTTTTTTTGGTTAATTATCATGTTTATTGTTTCCAAAATTATTTTTTCCTGGTTAATTCCGAAATTCAATTTAATTTTTCCAAAATTAATTAGATTTCATTAAAGATAATTAAGTAATTACGTAAAATCAATGACTCAACAAGAGCCGAGAGTCCGACACGTCAGCAAAAACACTTCTCAAATATTATTATATATAGATATAATAGAATTAAATATAAAAAATCTATATATTTAAACCAACAATATATTAGCAACGTTCCGACCGCCACTGTCCATGGGTTCCCACGTCCAGTCTCGGTCTTTAGGCCCATCTTCTTTGTTTTGTCGTACTCTTGATTTTATGACATATTCATTCTTACTCGTTTCTTTCATATTAGCAACGCCCCGACCGCCACTGTCCGTGGGCTCCCCACGTCCAGTTTCGGTCTTTAGGCCCATCTTCTTTGTTTTGTCGTACTCTTGATTTTATGACATATTCATGCTTACTCGTTTCTTTCATATTTGTAATGCCACGACCGCCACTGTCTGTGGGTTCCCACGTCCAGTTTCGTTCTTTGAGCACATCTTCTTGGTTTTGTAGTACTCTTGGTTTTATGACATATTCACGCTTCCTCGTTTCTTTCATATTTGTAACGCTCCGACCGCCACTGTCCGTGGGTTCCCCACGTCCAGTTTCGGACTTTAATTTGGGCTCATCTTCATGGTTTTTGTTGTATTCTTGATTTTATGACATATTCATGCTTTTAGATTGTATGTCACTGGAGTTTTTCGTAGTTGGAAACAAATAATTGAAAAATATAATCTCTTACCATATCTCTTACCTATCAAGTAAGTCATCTTGCTCTTTGAAGTAGTTATGTACGTAAAATTTCAATGGTATAGAAACAGGCATCTCCTTTGTATATATCGTGTCATATTTATCGTCCCTATTATAGTATCTTTGTCTCTACCTTCGCCATTGGTCGCTGCGTAACCCTTCAGGTGATCTCTTGTTTATAAAACCCATATAAAAAGTTGTAAGAGAAATAGCATTTTCTTAACTGTATCGTATATGTATTTGTAGTATATTGATCTGAGATTGCAAAGATGTATGCCTATCAAGAAGCTCTTAGCAAAGTAAACACTGAAGATAGGTACTAAAAATGAGAGGGTTACAGAGAGCAAGTATCTATCCCTTAGAAACCACTATGTGCAACTGAGAATAATTCATATATGTACATACATACACATGTATACAACGTATTGAAGCTTTTAAATTTAAATATCGAATGCTACAAAACTGGAAAATTGCTTGTGGAGAAAGCAATATGAACATGGCCACATATATAACAAATAACCGATTATGCTTGTCGTAGATCATTCTCTTTCAAACCAAAAGTTTTACCTAAACAACATATCAAGTGACTCACAAGAGATACATAAGAGCCATATCCTAAAAATATCCGGCAAAGCAAAAACGCTCCAGGTTCGAGAAGGAAGTCATTGGAAAATTTGAGTATATACCAAACTGGAGAGTAATTCGGCTACAAAGAGAGATGTGTTGGCTTTGAAGAAAAAGCTATGTGATGCTCTACCTTTTATTTATGAATTTTATGCTATGAATATATGTTTTTGTTAGGGTTCAACTTCAGTCTCCGGATTAGAGACTTATATTCATCCGACAAACAAACAATTCGATGTCACAATCAACGCTACAAAATTGGTGGGTTCTCTCTATTAACAAACAAAAAAAAATTCTGGGGTATATATATTTTTTTTGTTTTGTTAGATCCATACGACGAAGAACACCAAAAATTCTCATCAATCCGGTACGTTTGATCTTATTTTTATTAGTTTAACAATTACGGTTATGTCCGAATCTGAAATAACCATGGCTCCAGACTCCTTCACACCATGGCCACATATCACCGGAGTGGAGACGATTTCAAATTCGGAGCTTCTCTTCGCATATAAAATCATACATATGGTCTCTTTGTTTCGGGTTCCCTCTACAATAATTAGTACATATTTCAAACTGAGCTACAAAAGAGCACATTGGATTTTGGTAAACATCAAGATTGCTTCCTACCTTCCAAGAAACATGATAGACTAATTCACATCCAAGACCAAACATTAGCCACATAAAGCCTGAATCAAATTAAACGATCTTAGGATGCTCTTCATAATCCGTAAGTTAAAGAGACTTGCATTAATATTGCAAATTAGACTCTAGAGGTCCACAATGGTTAATCATAGTGTATCAAAGACGACGAATAAAGCATGAATTAGAATATCAGCAGAGGAAGCACACAAATATTCAATAAACGTAATCAATCACTGAGAATAGCATGGACCCAACTTTTGAAAGATTCATAAAAAAGGAAGATTTTTCCTATGCAACAATATTCAAACAATGAGAAGATCAATGATTGATGACTAACCATACAACCGAAGCAAAGCCATAAACAGAAACGAAAGTACTAAAGAGCCACAACAGCAGTGATACGACATTTGTTTCCTCGCACTGGAAACAATGACGTGCTTCCATAAATCCAATCTAGTTTTTATGGAAAACAAACCTGCATTCATAATAAACACTACTATTAATTATTATTTTTTAAGCAAGAATTAAATGGCAGTATAAAAAATTCAATGGTTAGTGCCGAAAAAAAAAGCAAGGATTAGTTATGATATCAAATCAAAATTAAATATCAAGCAAGGTATTTACATAAAATTAAGGCAGTGGAGGATCTAAGAACTTTTTATATGACAATATCTACAACTAAACAAAGAAAATTTATATATTTTTAAAACCGAATCATTATTTGTTTAGTAAAATTATCATTTATTTATTATTATCCACGTTAATTTAAAAGTTTAAGAGAATATCTGCTTTTTTCTCATAAAAGGATGGAATAATAACATAACTCTTTTAGATTTATAACTATATTTGACATTATCATATTAAATCTATTAAGATAAATATATTTCTTTTTGAAAATATAAATAAAATGATAATATAATTATTATAGATTTACAATTATATTATTATCCATGTCAAAATTTTAAAACATTTTACTTTTTTCTCACATAGGAAGATAGAACAATAACGTAACAGTTTAAGATTTACAACATAAAAATAATATCAGAATTGGAACGCCAAATCATAATCAACACAATTAACACAACTCTAATGGGAAATTAGAGTTATCTTGTGATTAAAATACTAAACAAACAAAACTAACCGAAACAAAACAAAAGTCTTCCTTTCAAAATCATTAACGTGACGGATTGCTGACTGATTAAGTTGAATTTTAGGCATTTAAAGATCTAGAAAGATGATTAAGGTTAAACATTTTTATTTATTTTAAACAACGTTTGAATGTTGACAAAAAAAGAAGAAGAGAGTGTTGGGACCATCGGGAGAGACAACGTTGAGCAGCTGCGAAAGAAGCCAACGTTGTCTAATATGTTCCTCACAGTGTTTGATTTGACTTTTGATGACATTACACTCCTGTCCACTTGTTGTCTCGAAAGTTCATGCAATGGAAAATTATTAAACAAAACAATTTACTTTTATGTATAAATCCTAGGGAAGAACCGATCAAGCTAAGATCAATGGTTGTGGTTTTAGTACCGTATACTTCTCAAATATACCCGTTGAATAACGGAAATCCGCAAGACGGGGAGGAGACGAAGTCAACCTAGCTGGCAAAGGAGCTAACCCAGCTCCTTTGGTCTTATTTATGGTCATATGTATTTAGCAAAATATGGTATACAAACCGAACCAATCAACAACAAAACCTGGTTTTAAATTGTTGTATATTTCTCAAAAGTCAAAACCCATAATAACCAATGGAACAGAAGAAGCTAATGCAGAGCATACTTACGCTTGGAGTAAAGAGTGATGCAAGCTTCCATTGGCACACCCGAAAACGCATCAGAGCATGGAAAGAAACCTAAAAACCAGTGTTCTAAAAAGCGGTCTAGGCGGTCGCCTAGACCCCGACTAGGCGCTAGGCTCTTATGCGACGCCTAGATAACCGCCTTGACCGCCTAAAATTACATAGACCTTGTTTAATGTATTTTATTGATTTTTGAATAAATTTATTTATATATAAATAGTTATAAATATTCATATATTATTTAGTATGAATATAAATAAATGATTTATCTAATTTTTGTTTATGATTTCGTATTTCTAGTTTTTTTCTAGATTTTTTCTATAACTTTTATATATAATATCATACTTATAATGTTTTATGTTATAAACGTCTAAACCGCCTAAAAATCGCCTAGGCCCCGATTAGGCGTTCTAGGCGCTAGGCGCTGGGTCACCGCCCGCTTAGCGCCTAGCGCTTTCTTGAACATTGCTAAAAACCAATAAATTAAACAATAATTAAATCTTAGTGCATGGAAAACGAATCCTATACATACCAAAGTCCGAATCTCAGTGCCTTAGAATGACCTCGATACCAAAAACTTTAAGTTACTACTTCCATATATGTAATATTTTAGTTTGGGGAGAGAGATTGGCAACGAAGAGTAATTCCTGAATTTAACAGCCAAGTTTGTTATCCCTAATCTAAAGAGAGGAATACTTAAATTGTATTAACGACAAAAATTAGCCTCCTCTGAAGATTCATCCCTGAAATAAGTCATCTTTCTGACTTTGTGGCAACTGTGTTATCAAAAGTTGAGTGTTTCTTTTGAAAAAAGACATATTTGAAAATAATAAGAACATGTACCTCAACAAAATCGGGAGGTACTTCATCTTTTTACAACAAAAAGAAACATACCAAACCATCGATGATTACCTTCTCAAAAGTTGAAACCAAACTTTTTGATTATAAAAATTGATTAGTGGTGAAAATAGTGAAACCATAAATACAAAAAAAAATAATCAAATTTGTACATATAAACTATAAGATCACCTGTTTATTCATTGAATTAGGTCCAAATTTTCCATACACCAGTTCACATCGTCCCCTCCATACATCCACCCTACAATAAAAAGAAAAATTAAAATTAGGTAGAAGCAAAAAAAAGTTTGAAAAAAAAGAACAAAAAAAACAAGGGTTAGTTATGATCTGAAATTGAATACCATGAGCAAGGTATTTATATTGAATAGGAGGCGGTGCATGATTTAGGGTTTCTAAATTTTTCGACGATAAATACAAAAAAAGAAAAGAAAATTTACATATTTTAATAACTGCCATTTATTCATTGTTATCCATGTTTATTTAAAATAATATTTACTTTTTTCCGTAAAAATATGGAATAATAACAACTATTTTAGATTTACTACTATATCTGATACTATCTTATAAAATATATTAAAATTTAAGGGAAAATTCCTTTTTGTTTCAAAAATAAGGCGGAACAATAATATAATTTTTGATTTACAATAGATAGACATGCATGGTATCCATATGCGTCATGTCACGCTGATCCATATTTTTTTCCAAAACTCGATCTAATTGCTATTATGTGCAAAAATCACCGCCGTTCACGTTCATGTTCACGTTAGCACTCCATACCTTAATTCACATGTAAACCTCTCTGCCTATCTCTGACTTCAGCTCTCTCATCTTCGAGTCTCCCCAAGAAAGTTTTGACACCACACCAACATTTCATTCGTCAAAATTAAATCGAGTTTGCACAAGGTTACAACCGATTAATAGGTGGTCTTCTACCTTCTATTTACGATTTTATGCTATGAATATATGTTTTTGTCAGGGTTCAAGTCAATCTCCGGATTAGAGACTTATAATCATCCGACGAACAATACGATGGCGTGATAACCGTTTCTAAATTGGTGGGTTCTCTTTCATTGATCTACATATTATTTTTTTTGTTCGTTTTTTTTTCCAAATATTTAGATTGAAACGACGACGAACACGACGATCATACCAAAAATTTCATCTATTCCGGTACGTTTGATCTTTATTTTAATTAGTTTAACAATTAATAGCCGTTTACGATTAATTTCGGATATCTAAATCTTATTAATTTGAGTAAGGTTAGAATAGTATTCTTTTATGTTTATATTAATGATCCGATTAATAATTTTCGGATATTTGACATTATCATCTTAAATATATCAATATTATAATAAATATTTTCCTTTTCCGAATTTTTTTTTTTGGTATAATTCCTTTTCCGATAAATTATGAAACAGATCTGTTTACACAAAAGGTAAAAAAAAAAAAAAAAAAAAAAAAAACCATCAACCGTCTCCATTCACACGTTTCTTCATTATGATCACGAATTCACGTTCATGGAAGCTTCATCATACATTAACACTTACAAGTTTCTTCGTCGAGTTTTTATCCAAGGTTTCTTCGTCAACTCTGTATCCAAGGTAATAAATATTTGTTCTTTTCATTGGTTAGAATTATAGGGTGCAGGATAGTATTGACGTCTTAAAGACATAACATGGGCAAGATACTATGAGAAGCTTGACTATTCTGCTTCGACAGATCAACAAGTAAAATTCTATCACTAAATTATTAGATCTCTGTTATTGCTATGAATATATGCTTTATGTTAGGATTTCAAGTTTTGCCTTCGTTTAGAAGAATTATATTCACACGACGAAGAACACGATGAATTCAATTAAAGCTTCCTAACTGGTACTTCGTTGTTCCTTTTTTTTTTTGGTTAATTATCATGTTAATTGTTTCCAAAATTATTTTTTCCTGGTTAATTCCGAAATTCAATTTAATTTTTCCAAAATTAATTAGATTTCATTAAGGGTAATTAAGTAATTACGTAAAATCAATGACTCAACAAGAGCCGAGAGTCCGACACGTCAGCAAAAACACTTCTCAAATATTGTTTTTTTTTTTTGGTTAATTATCATGTTAATTGTTTCCAAAATTATTTTTTCCTGGTTAATTCCGAAATTCAATTTAATTTTTCCAAAATTAATTAGATTTCATTAAGGGTAATTAAGTAATTACGTAAAATTAATGACTCAACAAGAGCCGAGAGTCCGACACGTCAGCAAAAACACTTCTCAAATATTGTTATATATATATATATATATATATATATATATATATATATATAATGTCATGATTTAAATAGTAATTTAAAGAAAATGTCATGATTTAATTATTAATTACGCTACTATATGATTTAATTTAATGATTACGTTGGAATGTTTACTATTGTTGATATTATATATTTAGTAATATCAAATTGAAGTTGCACCAAAAGAGGTGTACCAGTGAACAAGAGTTTCGTGAGCAGCCGAAACCAAAGTGGAAGTGTTACTAAAACAACAAATAATTTATTGACATTTGTGTTTAATTAAAGATCAAAGATCTTAAATTTGTGTCATTAATGGCTAAAGTTAGAACGACTCAATAACGGCAGCCAAAATCTAAAACTTTCCGATTCTTCCGTTGCAAGTCAACGTTTTCCTTCTTCTTCACAAAAATCTCAACTTTCATTTGAATTTACACATATTTTTAGATCCTCATTTGATCTGAGTTTGTATTATCTCAAAGTTTTCTCCATCTTTGATTCTTGATCTCTCGATTATTGCACACCAAGTGATCGATCTTTGGTCTCACTGAACTGGGTTATGCTTGAGATTTGATCTAACAACTAAAAGTTTCCTACTTTTTGTGTGTTTTTTATTTAGTTTACCATGGCGTATCATCCGGCTTATACTGAGACTATGTCAATGGGAGGAGGGTCAAGCCACGGGTTTGGCCAGTGGATTGACCAGCAAATTGTGCCGTTTGCTACGAGTAGTGGCTCTTTGAGGGTTGAATTGTTACATGGTAACTTAGACATTTGGGTTAAGGAAGCTAAACATCTTCCTAACATGGATGGGTTTCATCACAGACTTGGTGGAATGTTGTCTGGGTTAGGTCGGAGGAAAAGTAAAGTCGAAGGTGACAAGTCTTCTAAGATCACAAGTGATCCTTATGTTACTGTGTCTATCTCTGGTGCTGTGATTGGTAGAACTTTTGTTATTAGCAATAGTGAGAATCCTGTTTGGATGCAGCATTTCGATGTACCGGTGGCTCATAGTGCTGCTAAGGTTCACTTTGTTGTGAAAGACAGTGATATTATTGGATCACAGATCATGGGAGATGTTGGAATCCCAACCGAGCAGTTGTGTTCGGGGAATAGGATCGAAGGGCTGTTTCCGATACTTAATAGTAGTGGGAAGCCTTGTAAACAAGGTGCTGTGTTGAGTTTGTCTATTCAGTACACTCCAATGGAAAGAATGAGACTTTACCAAAAGGGTGTTGGTTTCGGTGTTGAGTGTGTAGGAGTTCCTGGTACATACTTCCCTTTGAGGAAAGGTGGTAGGGTTACTCTGTATCAGGATGCTCATGTTGATGACGGTACTCTTCCGATTGTACATCTTGATGGTGGGATTCAGTATAGACATGGGAAGTGTTGGGAGGATATGGCTGATGCAATAAGACAGGCAAGGAGGTTGATTTATATCACAGGTTGGTCAGTTTTCCATCCGGTTAGGCTGGTTCGTCGTAACAATGATCCAACCGAAGGTACATTAGGGGAGTTGCTTAAAGTCAAATCTCAAGAAGGTGTTAGAGTGTTGGTTTTGGTGTGGGATGATCCAACTTCAAGGAGTCTTCTGGGATATACAAAAGTAAGAATCTACATAACTCTGTTTTTCTCTGCTTAAGTCTTTTTATTTTGTTTACTATTGTCAAATTTACACAATGTGTATCCTATAAACTATATGCTAGTAGATTAGTATTTGGATACACTTTACCAAACTAGCTTACGGAGCTATATATAATCAGATTTCTATACTGGATTGCTCTCGTTTTTCAATATGAATCTAAAGCTCTAGGGAACTTCTATATTTGTGCAAAATTTTGTTCATAAAGTTTCACATATAAGATTGTGTTAGTTGCATTTGTACTTTTCTCTGTGCTTGTATATAATTGAAAATGGTCTGATTATTAGTTCCGACACTTTTTCTTGTTTATTAGTATTAGTTAGCTTCTCTGTTTGCGCGCATGTTGAGTGAAAATGATATGCAGGTCTAATATTTTGATCCAAAATCACTTTCTCTGTCTATCTTGTTGGAAAGCATGAGTATGCTTCAGTTAGATCATTTTACATGTCTGTACCAACTGAAGCAAGAATCCTTCTATCGTTTTAGTGAAAGCTAGTGTTTTGTTGCATGTAGCAAGGAGTTATGAACACAAGCGATGAGGAGACTCGCCGTTTTTTCAAGCATTCGTCAGTGCAAGTTCTCCTTTGTCCCAGATCTGGGGGAAAAGGTCACAGCTTCATAAAAAAATCTGTAAGATCCTTATTAGTTACTGCATTACTGCTTAAACTCCCGTGTGTATAGCTTCATCGTCTGTAATTTGAGTGTCATTATGATGAACAGGAAGTTGAAACAATCTACACGCATCATCAAAAAACTGTCATTGTAGATGCTGAAGCAGCTCAGAACAGAAGAAAGATCGTAGCATTTGTTGGAGGGCTAGACTTGTGCAACGGACGATTTGATACTCCAAAGCATCCTCTCTTCAGGACATTAAAGACACTCCATAAAGATGACTTCCATAACGGAAATTTTGTGGTAACCATTTAAGAAAAATCATATTTGGTTGCAATTTTGGTATTAGGTTCCCCTATTCTTGATCCGTGTAAACTTTTTTCCTATTAGACTACTGCGGATGATGGACCAAGAGAACCATGGCATGATCTGCACAGCAAGATTGATGGTCCAGCTGCATATGATGTGCTTGCTAATTTCGAGGAACGCTGGATGAAGGCTTCAAAACCTCGAGGAATTGGGAGACTAAAATCTTCTTCTGATGATTCTTTGCTTAGGATAGACAGAATTCCGGACATCATGGGACTTTCTGAAGCTTCTTCTGCTAATGATAATGATCCAGAGTCTTGGCATGTTCAGGTTATTTAGCAAGTCTATTTTCTTGCAAATTATTGTTACTTGTGGTGGTGACAAAATGAATCTCATTTTTCTTTCCAATGATATTAATCTTTAGGTTTTCCGTTCAATTGATTCAAGTTCAGTCAAAGGGTTTCCAAAGGACCCAAAGGAAGCTACTGGAAGAGTAAGCACAACTCTGAACTGTTTTAGTTTGTCATCATGTTGCTATTCTCTACTGATTATGTATTTGTGAACAGAATCTTCTATGTGGGAAGAATATTCTCATAGATATGAGCATACATGCAGCTTACGTTAAGGCAATACGATCTGCTCAGCACTTCATTTACATTGAGAACCAATATTTTCTTGGATCATCATTCAACTGGGATTCAAACAAAGACTTGGGTAAGAAACTTGAAAGCTTTTGAAGGTAAGCTCAGTAGTCGTCAATGCACGCAGTATAAACAAGGAATCTTGGCATTGCAGGTGCTAATAATCTAATCCCGATAGAAATCGCGCTTAAGATTGCTAGTAAGATTAGAGCAAGGGAGAATTTTGCTGCTTATATTGTCATTCCAATGTGGCCAGAAGGTGCTCCTACAAGTTACCCTATTCAGAGAATTCTCTACTGGCAGGTAAATCATTTGTAATTCTTTGCCAAAAAAACTCGAACTTGACTGAAAATCTTGCCTTCTTTATACCGGAATTTTTTCATAATCTCTGCAGCACAAAACAATGCAAATGATGTATCAAACCATCTACAAGGCACTTGTGGAAGTTGGTCTTGATAGCCAGTTTGAGCCACAAGACTTTTTGAACTTTTTCTGTCTTGGAACCAGAGAGGTTCCTGATGGAACAGTTAGCGTATATAATAGTCCTCGGAAGCCACATCAGTCAAACGCACAGGTATACATATATAAATGTCTTCTTTTTGAAATGTTCGATTTTGGCTTAGTGGACTCGTGTACTCACTACTGAACAACAAATTAATATAGGTGCAAGCTTTAAAGAGTCGGAGATTCATGATTTATGTTCATTCCAAAGGTATGGTAGTGGATGATGAGTTTGTCTTAATTGGTTCCGCGAATATCAACCAGAGATCCTTGGAAGGAACTAGAGACACTGAAATCGCCATGGGAGGGTATCAACCACACCATTCATGGGCTATGAAAGGTTCTCGTCCTCGTGGTCAGGTAAAACACTTTCACAAACTTCTACTTTTCACTCTGAATTTGCTTGAAGGCTGAACAACAGAAACTCGCCAAAAGCTATGTCCCTCCAAAACACGTCTGAAACATGGTTTTGTTGTAAAATTTCCAATTTCTTGCAGATCTTTGGATACAGAATGTCGTTATGGGCAGAACACTTAGGGTTTCTAGAGCAAGGTTTCGAGGAACCAGAAAACATGGAATGCGTGAGACGAGTTAGGCAATTGAGTGAGCTCAATTGGAGACAGTATGCCGCAGAGGAAGTCACAGAGATGCCAGGTCATCTTCTTAAGTATCCAGTTCAAGTCGATAGAACTGGTAGTGTGAGCTCTCTTCCTGGATGCGAGACGTTCCCAGATCTCGGTGGCAAGATCATAGGATCATTCCTTTTGGGCCAAGAAAATCTCACCATCTGAAACTTGCCTTGTAGTGTCATAATTTATTCTTTATTTCTTCCACTTCAAGAAATCTCTCTGAGTGTGATCTGAATGAAAAGTGTGTGCCTTTAGGGTATAGTTGTGCTTTTCAAATTTATGAGCTGTAAATCTATGTATTACAATATTTCCCGCCAACAATATAATCCCACCAAAATATTTCCGCCAATTTTGTTTTTGACACAAATTTATAAACCTTATAAATCTTTTTAAAATCCTTATAAAATCCTTTTAAAAACCTTGTAAATCTTTTAAAACCCTTTAAGAGCTTTTCAAACCCTTGTAAATCCTTATAAAATCTTCTTAAAACATTTGTAAATCTCTTTCATTCTTTTAAACATTTATAAATCTTTTTAAAACCATTTAAAACCCCTTATAAATCCTTTTAAAACCTTTTAGAAACCTTATAAATATTTTAAAACATTTGTAAATCCTTTTTAAAACCCTTTGAAACCTTTGTAAATCTTTTAAAACCTTTGTAAATCTTGTAAAACCCTTGTAAACACTTTAAAACACTTGTAAATCTTTTTAAAACCCTTGTAAACCCTCAAATTTTCCGGGTACAAGTTTCCCGTCAAAATTTTCGGGAGCATTAATTTTTGGGCGGTGAAATTTGTCAGAATTTTTTTGGTGGTAAAATGAAAAAATCAATTTTTCATTTTGTTGATTTAATTATTTTTCAAATATGGGTAAATGGTCATTTTTTTAATTTTTAGGCAAAGGGGGAAATGATCATTAAAAATTAGAATATGACATAAATGAAAATGGCCTAAAAGAGGGGGTATTTTTTTTTAAAAAAAGATATTAATGAAAGGGCATTTGTAAAAATTTCTCTGGTTAATAATTAAAATATTATTAATCCACATTAGCTAATCATTTTGACTAGTTTTTTTTTTTTTTTTTTGCTAAGAATGTAAATATTTTATTTAAAATAAAAACTGATTAGGTTTACAATCGATGATTATAGACATAAACAAATGGTCTCATTGGCAAAAAAAAATTAAAACATGGATGCATAAACCATAATTAGAATCCGGTCCATCTATTCAACCAAAACGGTGAAGCTAAATGAATTAGATGAAGCGATGACGATTTCAGTTGTTTTTCCCGAATTTGTTGTTGGAGATGAAGGGCGACTACAAATAGTAGAAGCCAAATTGCGAGATTGGACCGTCAACAAAAGATAACTCAAAGCCCTTGATCTCATACGTCACCCGCATCACGAGAGAGCAACCCGAATATCAAATCCATGAGATTTCCCAAAACGAACCTCACGAGCCAAACTATACGAACGATGCGAACTCCCTCTACCAAGTTATTCCCAAATATCATTTTGACTAGTTATAAATTTACAATAGTAAATAAATAAATGCTATAGATTATATTCTAATCCATCTATTCAAATTTCAAAGTACAAATGTATTAAGTTCAACATTTTTTTTTCTGTATAAGACAATGATGTGCTAGGACCACGACTGATAGATAATATGAATCCACTAGAGCTGTTGAAAACTATGGTTCAAAATTGAGGAAGACTTCAACAATGAAAATGTCTTCTCCATTGAAGAAAATGTCATGATTTATTATTAAATACGCAATTATATGATTTGATTTAGTGATTTTTCGAATGTTTACTTCTTGTTGATATATATAAAAAGTAACATGATTTCATTTAACGAAAATATCATGCTTTAATTATTAATTACACTACTATATGATTTAATTTAATATTTTCTCGAATGTTTACTTTCTTATTGATATATATAAATAGTAATATGATTTAATTTAAAGAAAATGCCATGACTTTATTATAGTATTAGTTAGCTACTATATGATTTAATTTAATGATTACGTAGAATGTTTAATTTCTTGTTGATAAAAATAGTAACATCTCCAATCAAATTGAAGTTTACAGTTAAACCTCTATAAATTAACAATGTTGGGACCACAAAAATTTATGGGAAATTGTTAAAAATACCCCTTTTCAAAAATGCTCATTTTAGATGTCCATTTTCAAAAATGCCCCTTTTTAAATCTGAAATTTTTATAAAGTTTTATTAGGTTTATAAGGTATTTATGGATTGTAACAACTACTTGAAGACTCGATCGAAGTATTTATAAGGTTTTATAAGGTGTTTTTAAAGGTTTTACAAGTTATTTTAAAGGATTTTTAAGGTTTTTCAAAGGTTTTACAAGATATTTTTCAATACCACTTTTCAAAAATACCCCTTTTTAAAAACCTTATAAAAAATGCTCTTAAAAATATAAGATTTACCCAAATATGTATGTAATATTATTAAAACATACACAAACCAATGTTCTACTGTATCAAAACACTAAAAAATACCTTTGATTAGAACTAAATAATGCTATTCAACTATGCTATATGAAAATTTTCCGCATATATTTATAAGATCATACATTATTAGGGAAATACTTGTTTAGCTAAAATTTGTAACTAGTTTTAAAACGA